>NC_057876.1:27572393-27898227 GCF_019740435.1 Gambusia affinis
ATTGTATATTCCCATTAAATTTGCAATTGTAGCATCAAAGCATGTTTAAGCATAGGGAATGTTTCAATGTCACAGTTATAGTAAAACAGTCAGAGCTTTGCTTACATGTGCTGATTGAGGGTTCACACTGCAGTGAAAATGTCTGAAGGCTCTCCTCGTTGGTTTCCAGACTTAGGTTGGACAGGTACTGCTTGACCTTCCTGGCCATCTGGGCGTCTTCATAGAGCTTTTTGGCGTTGAGGAAGGAGCTGCGTCGAACCCGCTTCTTGTGGCCACCTGTCTGGCTGACGTCGAGCACGGCTGCATTGGCGCTGCCCTGACTTAAAGAGCTGGTCAAGTACACACGCGTGTACACAGAACAACAAACAACACGGAAAAGGGAAGGTGGGGCACAGACAAACAAATAGAAAAGGGGACAGAAATGATTAATAAACTGTCTTAAAGATCTAATTAGTATTTTATGGGGGTGAGATTGTTAAACTCTAGTGGGATTTGTGGTGTTTAAACTGAGACATGCAGAAAGCAGCTTTCATTTTTTTTCCCTCAACTTGAAAACATTCCAGTCATTCCAGGCAGCAGGGGGGTGGAGAGGACCGACAGCTTGAGTCAAACAGTAGAGGAGTAAAGAGGGCGACTACTGTAGCAAAGTCATAGTTTACATTTCTGTGGCTTGAGTAAGAGCTGGTCGTAATCGTAGTAAAAGCTTTTACTCGTGGCGCAAAACGAAAAAGCAACACGACAGCTGCCTGTGGACAGAAATGTACAAAGTTTCATGGAAACATCTGAGTAATTATGTGGTCAAGATTTATTTTCTCACAAGTTTCTTTTGAGAAGATTTTTATCATGCTTATAATTACAATAAGGACGAATGACTGAAATGTGTTGCACTGTTTCCCATTAAACGTTCTACAATGTATAATTTGACCACAAGAATGTAAAGAATGAAAAATATGAATATTATCAATCTCTCCTGAAGGATAAAACTGAAAGATCTAAAACTCTAAAACTGAGACTGCATGCAGTTGAAAAACAACATGACTGAAGGTAACATTTGCTATTATACGCCCAGCAGTGACCAGTGTAACCTTTCGTTAGCAAATGTGACCTTTGTTACAGTCAGTACATTCAGTATCCTGAGGTTAGTGTCAGGCTGAATAAGTGGGAGGAACTCAAGCTGGTTAATAAAAAACAAGGCTTTAGAAAAGCAGCAAAGCAGAACAAAAGGTTTGCAGATATACAGGCTATGTTGCAGGGAAGGGTAAAGATTTTGTCACCAAACTTACCCTAAACTTCTCCATTTCTTCTTCCTAGAATTTGGGATGCCACAAACAGCAGCATGGGGGAGGGGGGCAAAGGGTTTATAAGCAAAGAGAAAGAAAGGAGACAAAGCTTAGGACAGGAAAGACCACCAAGATAACCAAAGAGAAGCAATTACACCAAACACCCACATGAAAGTTGGCAGAAAGGATATTGAGTGGCGACACTCCATTAAGAAGACATCATTGAACAAAGACTTGCTTTCACAGAAGCTCTGAGCACTTCGTAACATTTAAGGAAACAGTTGCTCGAGAAAACATTTGCCAAAAAGAACAGCTGCTTGAAAGAAAAGCGTGATGCAGAAACTTGACCGAATCTAAGTGAACCGATTGACCCCACAGGGATGGTTAGTCAGTGGAGTGCTGATTACTGGTCCTAAAGGGGAGGCGAGGACTTCATTATTATTTCTAACTTTAATTGATAGATTTTCTTTACCTGGTCCGGAACATGAGAGCAGGGTCCATGTTGACAGATGCCATGCGGCCCACATGACGGATTTCTTTGGCAATCATCCTAAGCTTCTCAAAGTTCACCAAACCGTCCACTTTGGAGTCATTGCCTGTGAATTCAATACATGAAATGTATTTCAGTCACTGGAGAATTATAAATCTAAGAATGTTAGTGGACAACAGGTCTGGATTTATGAAAGCCAACTACCATGAAGACCACAAACAACCAAACAGCTACCACAGCAAAACTGTTAAGCTAATGCTAGCTTTTGACTTCTCATATTAGCTTACCTAAACCATCACTTCTCAACTATTTTTAGTTCTTTTTGTTAATATAAAAGCTTCTTTTAATTTTTCAGAATTAAAATTTTAGTTGTTGGTAAATTTTAACAGCTTCACAAGGATTGAAAAAACTGTCCTTACCAAAGCCAAGCTAGCATTGCTACCCTAACTTAGGACTGACTTGTATTTAACTAGTTGTAATCCATTACGTGTTTGAAATGAACTTTGTTTACATTTGAGTTTAAATACATAATATATGTATATGTATGTATATATGTAAAATAGTCTCTGTATTACATACCTCAGTAACAAATTTCTAAGCATTTCTAGCTCTTTTTGCTTTTTCTTCCATAATAAAAAATTGATTTGGTTAATTTTCACACCAGTGGCTTTTGCTCCATACTGCTAGCAAAAGCCATTCTAGCTAACCTATCTTGTGACTTCAGTATAACTAGTTTTAAGCCATTTAACTACTTAAAATTAAATTTACATCAGTTTAAATTCTCAATTTTAATAAAGTTAATAAATTTACAAGCATAAAATATAGAAAGAGGTATGAATTTTTCAGTTTAAAACATAAAGACGTTGCTTAAGTTTTACTTAACGCTGTCATAATGTCAACAAATCTGCTTCTTTTGTTTCAGTTTAGAAACTTCTGGTTTTAAAAATCTGAAAATAAAAATGCTTTGTTTCAGCTTAGATTTGTGGTTATTGTAGCCATTTATTAATGTAAAATGAATTAGGTGTCTGTCCTTCTGCACATTTGCCACTGCAGATTTTGTATTTATGTACTTTATGCTGCACATTTGTTAATGCATAACAGTCTTCAAGACATTTTATTATTGACAATGGAAGATTCAAAATAATGTTTGTAATTACTCTATATTGCTCTGTAAGAAAACCTTCTTGTGTAATTTCCATAGATATTTTCTACAAGCAGGAGATCCTATTTTAAAATTGTTAGCTGGCCCAAATCTAGATCAGAACGGCAATTAATTATAAAACATGAAAATAGCTTGTAATATAAAATTATTCTACTGTCACGTACCTTCGTGTAGGAAGGTGAGGTCCTTCTTGATAACTGGGAACAGGGGAATGATTGGAGGCTGAAGGTTCTGATTGTTGAGAACATTCCTGTACTTGGCCATATTTCTAGAGGGGTCGAAGAGATCCTGCAAGTCCCCAAACAATTTCTCATATTTGCTTGGCAATTTTTCCCATGTTCCCCTTAGTCTGGAAACTGGAGCCAAGTTCAAGCCACTGCAAGAAGAACCGCAATTAGTCAAATGATGGAAGAATATAAGAAAATGTTTATACATATCAGTTTGTTTGTCTAACCTGATGATGGCAAACATGGAGTTGAAGTTCTTGCACTCTCGACAATGTAGAGCAATCTTGATGAAATGCTTTATGATCTTCATGCGCTTGAGCTGGTTGGGTTCCCGTACCACCTCGGTTGCCACCCAGAAGGTCTCATGGTTGATGGACTCCTCGAAGCGCTTGAGGCTGACCGAGCCTGTCTTGGAGCGCAGCTTGAACAGGTCGTCGATGTATTCGGTGGGCTCGATGGCACAGAAAAGTTCAAAGGCTCTCATGGAGAGCTGGGTGGCCACCTCCACCGTGCTGAGCTGCAGCAGAGCGATCTGGCCTTCTCGTAGGAGGTCCTGCGCGTCTTCATCAGAGCACAATGTTTCCGTCTCCATATTGCTCTTCAAGTAGTATCTTTATGGCAAAAAAATTAAGTTAAATATAATGAGAATTTATGTCAGCGGTGCAAAGAGTAACCAAAAATTGTTCTTGGGTAAAAATAAAACAAAGCTTTTCAAGAATTACTCAAGAGTAAAAAAGTATTTGTTAAAAAGAAAAGCTTTCCACCTTCTTAGAGTTTGTGCAAATTTAAGACATCTTTACCTGCCACTTAGCTGAATCCTGTCAGCTAGCTTGGAAAGCTGGTCTGGTAAGCGCCTCTGCTTAATGACGCCCTCCGGTGTGACAGACACTTCACATAGTGAATAAGCCTCTGGCGTTGCAGTCAGAGCAAACTCCCTGATAGCCTGGGCCACCACCTCTTTAGCTGTTGTGTCCTTCCCAATCATGATATACCGAGACTGCTGGTCCGCCTTGAATACTCGTAGCACTTGGTCTGACATATCTACAGACATAAAATTATTGCTGTCAGGCAAACATCTACATTATTCTGGTTAAAAGCAGAAAACACCAGAGATTGTTGGTTTTCAAAAGTGTTGCTGAGTGTTCAAGAGAAAGAAACACCCCAAAGATTTAAAAACCACCACATTCACCATTATGACACACAAACCAAAGGTTAAAAATTTAATTGTTCTGCTTCATCTCACCATTTAAATCACCCATTTATCCTCCACAAGATGTGCAACTGATTTTGAATGTCTATTTACTAAATCACAGCTGCTAAGAAATTCCTGAATGACAGAGAAGAAATAGCTGAGGAGGAGAATAATGAGAGGAAGTACTCACTCTGGACGACTGGCACTGAAATAATAAAACAAATGATGGAATTACGTTGCTGTGTACTGTATATGCTGAGTGTTTACCCCTATTAAGACCTACAAAATATTATGAAAACACTGTGAATTTCACTAAATTCACATAAAATAAAACCTGGGCAAAAGGAATACTTTTCAACTATTTTGAAGAAAGTATTTCCTTGGCAGCCCATGCTATACTTGGCTGTCTGATATCAGTTACAGTGCCTAAAATAAATGCTTTGAATGCCAACTGTACATTCAACCTAAAAGTCTGACATTAATCAACCAAGCTTTTCCTGACTGACTCAAATTTTCAGTTTTCTTTTAACTTTGATGGACTATTCCAATTATTCTTCCAGTTACATCAACAAATAAAAAAATAATAATGTGCTGCTTTTGTTTACAGTCATATTAAAAAAATTAGAATATGCATTCTTATTAAATTAGTTTATCAAAGTAAATGTACCTTTTAACAACAAAGACTTTTAAGCAGGTATTAAACATACTATCCATTAATCCCATATTTCTGTATTCAAAAATATTTTTTATTGGACATTATGTCATTAGCAGTAAGGCGAAAATTATTATAAATAACAGAAACAAAAGCATTCACAATATGAATTTTAACATGTTTGAGATCATGTTCCTCAAAAATTATCATCAAATTAGATGCCGTTGAGTTTGAGTTTACAGACTGAAAATAATACCAGATCATAAATTTGACCAATTTTCTGAATGATGCAACCTTTTTGCTATCATCTGATTTACCGATAAGCGATTAGAGCTCATAAAGAAAAGAATAATTCAGCAGATTATAACCTCTGAATGATTTATTTAAGTTTTTTAATTTTTTTTTTTTTTTTTTTTTTACCAAAGGTCACAGAAAGACTTAAAAGAAAAACAAAAACAAGGATTTACTGCAAGTGGTATCGTCACTGCAACACTGAACAATACTTATGCTACACAGCGCCATTGACTTTCTAATTTAGTTTAGATATAAAAATGAGATTTCTGGAGGGAACATACAGCACAAATTTTAAATAAATCCCTCCTGCTCATTTTGATCCGCTCCAGAATTTAGTTTTAAATTATGGTGCACGTGCTAAACCTGAGAAGTATTTAATGGATTTATAAATACACACACTGATGCCACTGAGCCAAAGTCTCACATTGAGCCCCACAGTGTGTGAATACACACCAGGCTGGTTGTTGAAGTCCAGAATGCGGTGGTGTGACTGCAGGAGGTCCGGGTTTGACGACGACAGGTTCCCACTGACCGGCAGAGCTGCTGGGATCTGCTTGGACGGCTTCATCCCCACTATGCTGTCATCCTGTGATTGGCCTACACAAACGTCGCTATGGAAACAAGAAGAATAGAGGAAAGAAGGTGTGAGAGCAGTTCTGTCAGTAACAAGCAGAGGGAGACATTTGTGGTGAAAACTACAGCCTATTTTTAATGCAATTAAAAATGAAAATGCAATTGTTGAGAGTTTAATGTATTTGAGAGCAAAAATCTGTTTTCAATATTATTATCTAATATCAATTCTCTTACTTGTACGGTTTGGGGGGCAGGATGCTGGTGAGTGTCTTATCAAAGATTTTTTTCAGCTTGTTGCGGCCTCCCACTGTGTTGCTCTTGGCCTTTTTGCTGGCTTTCTCCAGCCCCATGACCTGTTCCACGTCCACCGCCAGGTCCGGTATGGAGTAACGGCTCCCCTTCTTAATGTCCCCAATTTTTGGTAGATGAGGCGCACCGTTCTTCCTGTCGTGTTCCTCGTCCCCGTCCAACTCATGCTCATGTTCTGGCCGTGTTAGCAGCTCCTTAAACACTGAATGGTAAGCAATGAGGTCGAAAGATTAGCTGCCTGAAAGGTTACATTTTATTTCTAAGAAAGACTAGATTAATTGTTAATAGGAGACATTAAAAACTTACCTAAAAGATTTGTTTTCACAGTTATGGATAAGTGGGTGTTGTTCTTTAAAATCTCATTGGCTTTGCTGAACTGGACAGTCTCAAAATTCTGTCCATTTACCTCCAAGATCTGCAGAAAGAACCAGAACCAATAAATGTGAACTTTAACATAATTAGAAAATGCAATTGTTTAAAAATCATAATAAAGTTACAAAGACCAGAATTAGCTTTTTCCAGCTGAGAACCTGAAGCTATCAGTCAGCTTTTCTCATCAAGAAGTAAATCTTAACTAAGATGCAGCTGATCTCCACGTATGCATCATGTGATACGTGGATTTATTTAGCAAGCTGAGAACAACAGTTATCAAAATCCCTAGCCCTTTTTGTCCTACTATCACAAACATAAATATCTCAAAATTGCTAAAAGAAAAAAGAAAAAACAAACTCCCATGCCCTAGAACCAATGAACCATGAACTTCAATTAAAGGTTTGGGGCACAAAGAGTCTAGATGAGTGAGGTGAGAAGCAGAAGATGTAAGTATCACATTAGAAAAGGTTGATGCAAATAACTTCTTAATTTTTGCAGAAAAACATAGGTAATTTTTGGCTTTTCTGAAAAAGCCATTTTATTACAGCTCTTCTTAATGTCAACATCTGACTTAATAACGCTTCACGTTTGCACTACAAACAAGTAGATGGAAACCCGAATAATTTGCATCTTTTGTTTTGTTTCAAAATTTGCATTACAATTAGATAATCAAACATAGGTTATGAAATGTCATATGCAAGCTGTAAAATGTCTGAGATGCTCTGAGAGCACCAACCTGCAGAGCCCAGATCTCTATGTCTGCAACATATCACGATTCTGTGAAAACTAAAATAACACTTAAGCTGTGAGTTTGAGGGCCTGGATCACAGGGTGAAGTAGGTAAAACATGGTAAGTGTGACTGGTGTAAAAGGGGTAAATGCTACCAAGTAAGACAGCTTTTCTGTTTCCGTTTGGGAGAAACAGCTGCAGAGGATGTTTGGTGTCGAGAGGGCTTAACACACACCCAGACACTTGTGAGATGGTTTCAAGGATTAAGAGTCTTTGCTTACAGGCTGAGAGGCCTGCAGAGTGTGAAACTGGCTGGGATGTCAAGTTGCGAGGAGAAAGTCTACAGGGTGCCAGCAGCTACTGGAGAGTTCAGTTTAAGACTTCTTAAAAGGAAGCCTTTTAATGCCAGTTAGGTCATAATACAAAACCAATTTCACAAGAAAAATAAGCTTCAAGTGGAAAAAAGATCACTTTGACTAAGATTGTTTTGCACAGTTGTCAAGAGAAAGACATTAAAAAGCTCTTGAGAATGCCAGAGGGCTAAATAAACCTGGAAAATATTCAAACAAAAACCACAACGCAACACAGGCTTCACCAATGTCTTTGATGTGAAAGTCACCTGATCTCCACGCTTGAGTCCGGCCTCTGCTGCCTTGCTCCCTGGCTCCACGGCATCAATGAAGATGCAGAAACCTTTCTCTTGACCTCCGAGAAGGGTGAAGGCCAGAGGAGAGTCTCTGGACGGCTTGGTCAGCGTCACTAGCCGTGGCTTGGCTTTAGCAGCACACGCTATGTTTAACAGTCTGAGGTGCCCGCACATTTTCTGCAAAAAAAGAAGCAGGGATTAGAAATATAACAGAAATATGTATTTCTCTAATTTTTCATTGCATTTGTTGAAGAAATGTACCTCCTTCTCCAGATTGCTCTCAAACTCCTCCAGAAAGTGAGTCATGGCAGGGTCTCCCTCGAAGTCATTAAAGTGATTGTTTACCCACAGCAAGACTACCCGTGTAACCTGAGAAAATCACATGATCAGCACATGTTGGTATCCATGGCAACAACTTTACAGGGTACCAAATTCCAAACCAATACAGGAGCATCTTAATGCAATCAAAAAGTTATTTAGGAGGACAGCTCCGCCCTGCTGGCCGTACCTTGTCCCTGAGACTTGGGTCGTGAAACCATTCCAGGAGCTTCTTTCCCACGACCATGGGGCTGGAGAGGAAGGTCCTGTAGGTCAACAGGAAGTCCTCGATGTAGGTAGGATCCACCACTGAGTGCTCCTCCACCAGGTGCATGGTGAGACGCTCAGGCGTGCCCTGATAATCCAAAATGAGGACAGACGTTTACAAGTCGATCGTGCAAAACTTGTACGCCTGCAGAAGACAGTAGAGGTGTCACCTTGATGACAATATGTCCTTTCCTGGTGCCGGTACGATCCAGTTCACGGTGTTCCTTCACCATGACGATCTCTCCTTCCTCCTCAACCTTCTGCATGTTCTTCTCCACCTGGTTGAGGATGCAGCAGTAGTCCTGCTGGGCTATGCATACAAACTGAAAGAAAGGAAGTGATTCCCTTAACCACAATAGGAAATATTTCTACAAATTAACAAAATAAATACTTTATTCAGCGTAATGATTAAAAACCAGATTTATCTACATATAAGGAGCTGCTACTGCTGCAAACAACTTTCTGTGTCATGAGTGCAAATATTTCAGCACAAGTGGGGCACAGTGGGACATAATAATGCAGGATGACAGGCCTCCTGCCAGGTGTTGCACACTGAAATGCAAAGGAAATGGAGCTGTTCATGCTAGCAGAGTGTGACAGATCAACTCAAATTAGGATTCCAACCTGGCAGTCGTCCACCTTGGTCCTCATGACGCCTTTCATGAATTCCTTCTCCATGGTTGGAGACACACCGAAGCTGTTCCCCATGCACAGCATCTCTGTCCGACTGTCGGGGTAGGTCACCTCCACCGAGCCGTTCAGGATCACCGACCACGAGTCCAGCTGCAGCCAGAAAACAGGAACAACTTCAGATTTCACTTCAGGCCTTTTTGTATATATATTTAGTAAAATATATATACAAAAAATATACACATTTTGTACCCAAGATTAATAAATCTTTGTTTTTAAGTATGTTCAACTTGAGTGTCAGTAAGTCAAGGGCTGTGTTGAAGTTAGAAGTATGTTCTTACATACTTCTTAGATACATTTGAAGATGCTACGAATCTATCGAACACATAAGAAAATTCTAGTTTTGCATTTTAGGCAAGAAAAAGTTCCTTTTCTTTATGTATAAAATAGGATTAAGTGGTAAAATGAAAAATCTGCAAAATGTGGCAATTTTTTATTCTCATCAATTGTGTGAATAATCGATTACTAATAATAGCTTGTTGTGGTGCTATTTTAGATTATGCAGAAATTTATTTCAGAACTTCCATTTAATAAATATGATTTCCAACAAAAGTAGATGGAGAAACTACACGTCCACATTATTCTAACATCTTGTTTGTTTCCACAGGGAAACTACAGGAGACAAGAGAAAACAACATGGCGCTAGGTTTGGTTTCTACTCTTCCAATTGATTTTAAAATTCAAACATCTTTACAAACTTGTTTTCTAGCCATAATCCCTGTTGACCGCTGCAGTCATCTAATTCCCATTCTTTCCATGTGTTTTAAAACTATATACATAAATTATGGAGAAACCGATTCAATACACACAACATGCTCATATTAACAGGTCTTAAATTATATCTTATTTTATTTTTAATATTACATGCTGTGCATACTTGTAGTTATTAATGATTGCTCTTTTTAATGTTTTATTACACAATTGTATACAATTTTTAGTGTAAATTTATTGCTCACTAATTCTATGAACTGATGTGAACAGCACTTTGACCTAATTCAGATACAAGAAAGAAGCTTTATAGATTTGTTTACCTACAAACTGAAGTGATACATGGTTGGATTTTCAACAGCTGGTGTCCCTTAATGAGTCAAAGCCATTTATCAAAAAGACAGCAGAATAACAGATGGTTTCTTGCTCTCTTCTGTGGGAAGAGGCTATCTTAAATGAGAATTGTTGCAACCACTGCATGCTTGATTTAGAGCAAAAAATATAAATTTTTTGTGAAAAATATGTCTTTTTACATAATTTCATTAAAATCAGACAACCATTAATAGCAACAATATGCTTAAAGCCTAAGTTCTCTGAACACATTCATTTACTCTTGAATCAAGGCCTTGGATATAAATTATTTACCCTTTTGTTCAAGTGCAATGCATTGAAAATATGCAACCCAAACCAAATGCTTGTTTAGCTTTGGGTGCCTCAGGGAACCAAGAATGACCCTGAGATAAACTACTTGAACCATTCAGGGTTAATAGAGCAGAAAAAATATCCAATAGAGGAACAAAGATCTGCTGGTGTGTAGAGGTCAGACTGACACAGAACATGGAATAAAAATGTACCAACACAAACCTCTTCTCCATCATTGAGAACGATGGTGCCGGCTCGCTCCACCACGGCGAACACCATGACCGCGCAGAGCTCCCTCCTCACCGACATGGTCATGTTAGCAAACGCTGGCAGCTGATGCATGAACTCCAGTAATTGCTCTGTGAAGAGGGACAAAAAGAGATGACGGGGTGTTCAGAAGAAAACCATCAAACGCTGGAAGAGGTTTGACTCCTGGATGGGAGAGAGAAAGGAAGCAGCGCTGCTAGTCAGCGTGCTCCAGCCCCTCCCCTCCACCGAGACGAGAACACCTGATCATCACCACGATCATCAGAGAGCCAGCAGAGGAATCAGTTTGAGCCAAATATCAATTCTATTGATATAATAATCTGAGGGAGGCCAAGATTAATGGCTGACTAATCACACAGTGACTTTTTGAGATTCTGCTACTCATCATTGTATTTTTAAAACCAAACATCATGCATCTTTGGTTTTTAATATTTGTGGAGATATAGTAAAAAAGTTAATCAGAATCTCTAATCAGTCTGTTTTAACTCGTTATGTGCATTTTCTCCATAATGTTGAGCAACAACTACAAGGACGCCAGTTTGGTTCTTTAACATATTTATCCAGGATGAAGCTTGTTATACCAATTTTAATATTTTATAAACGGAATAAAAAAACTAAAATGAGTGAACTTCACATGTATAATTCCTTAAAAGCTGCAATTACTCTCTTGTATTACTAATGACAGTCAATGAAGAAAAACGTCCAGAAAATCTTCCGCCTTAATCCTGACCAGCAGCAGTCTAGTGCACCGGCTGACCTAGGCTTGGCATGGCAACAGCGTTGTGTGTGAAGCTGCGATATCGCTGAAAGTTTAATGCGCTGGGAGAGGTGAGGCGAGAGGATGTGCTAGAGTGACCTAGAAAAGCCTCCCGGCAGAGGGAGGGAGGAAAGGGGGCACAGCAGGGAGATCAGCGGATGGTAGAGAGGGGGAAGGGCTGGCGCTCGCTCCTTCTCTCTCTGCATCCAATGCATCATCCTCACCCAAAGTCCACATCAGCTGCTAAGCCCCGACCGACTCTGTGTACTTCGTTTTTAAACACGCCTATCATCAGAGCTGGAGTTGAGTCATAGCTTTAAGGGATATGATACGAAAAGCCTGATGTGGCTTTGAGAATTATTCGAAAGCCAACATCACAGCCGTGGATGTTTACTGTGGCTCATCTGAATAGCAAGTGGCTTTATTACGAGCTGAGAAAAGGAGATGAATGCCTGGGATACCAAAGAACTTAATTAAGAACAGCTAATTAAGTGTTTAGATGTGCTCACTGATGAATAGTTGTCATGGAAATCTGACATAAATCACATAAAAGTTCAAATGAACAAATATGCTGTTTTAAATAGGGTAAACAAAAAGGTCTTGTATAGTTTGTATGATTCACTAATTGTTCCATATGTAACATATTGTGCTGAAAATTTGAGAACTGTTAAGAGTCATAAGTGGAAGTGGATAGAGAGATCACACAAACCAAATATTTACAGTTTAACTAATTTTATGTACAAAATGATGATTCAGGACCCCGATGATTGAAAGATGCATTTCAGTTAAAGGTGCCAGTTTATGTGTGACAATCTTGACAGTGAGATAAAACTATCTAAACCTCTTTCTGCAATTAATAAAAATTTGAAAATTATGATGATGAAGCAATATGGCATTGAATAAGTTAATGTTTTGATGTGTATTTTTTATTGTTTATTTGATATAGGCCTGCAATAGTCATCTGAGCTGAATATCTGGTTTTATCTTTGTAAATGGGGAGCAGAGCTTATAAGTTTATACTTCTTTCTGTTCCATTTCATTCATGATTTCCTTTACTTGTAATGTGAACAAGCCATAAACCAATGTGATGTTAGTATCTGTATTGGCCCTGATATTGAAAACAATTCTAGATTGGTATCAGTGACAATGTGGCAAAGGGAAGATCTATTCAGTCTGATTCTATGCTTTGTGCTTTGGGTGACATCATGCTCAGAACCCAGGGAAACTGTTTTAAAAAAGAAATGTCTTAAGACAATTCAGAACAGTTTTTCTGTATCGGATAGGTATTGGCCTATACTAAACCTCAGATATCAGTGTCAGAAGTGAAAAAGGTGAATACATAAAATGAAAAATGACATGAAATGTGGCTCCAGAATTGAAAATGTAGAAGTAAAACCCGCCCCAAGTGACTCACCTATGTCATCATCCGTCCGGTCCATGGGGTCCTTCTCCAGGCAGTCCCTGACGATGTCCCGGCTCATCAGGGGGTCGGAGGCCCGCTCGATGTCCTCCTCGTCATCGTCCTCCTCGGAGTCCACTGCGGTCTCAGGCAGGCCGCTCAGGTCCATGTCGCCTGGCTCGTTCTCTGTGGCCTGATGGGAGAAAACAAATCAGAGGTTGAGTGTGTGTGGAGCGAGAAGCGCGCTGCGGGATACTGTGACTCCATCAGAGATCAACCTGAAGCAATCATCTGGACGCTCGTCATTTAATTAATGACCAGAAACTTTACAGCTGACACACACACTGTTCTCCAGCACAAACATCATCTGCAAAGTCTCGTTTCATATCAAACACTGAGATTCAAACCATCTTGTGACATGATGCATTGAATACAGTATGAGAGAGAGACGGCATATCAAACAGGCTGCTATGCATAGTAACAAGCTAATTAAATCCTAACTTTCTTCTCTCCTCCCCCCTCAGCAGAACTCCACAGCCTGCCTTGCAGCCAGATCCTGTTCCTTGAAAGTAAAAGATAAAATATGTGCACAGCCAGCTGAGATAAGAGAACCTGGAGCAGATACCCGTGCATGAGCGCTGCAATCAGTTCTTCTGGACCACACAAAACGTCAGTTCTGATGGTAACCGACAAGAAATCTTACCACAAAATGCCGTTCAGCTTTAGCAGTTTTAACAACAAGAGCAGAACAGGCTGCTTGAGCAAACTGTCCACAATATCTCAGAGCCAGACGCATTGTCACCACCCAGACTGCTGCTCTGCTTTTCATTTTTTAATACTCAGACGTACCAAGTCGTTTCTCCTCAAACGCCATGTGGAAAAGGCTCATTAATGATTCAGCGTCTGACTGGCCGTTTGGCCTCCATTGGTTCAAAATCTGGTGGGCGGAGCCAAACTGATGTCTGCAGAGATGATGCTGGATGCAAGATGGAGAGCCTTACGCATTAGCGTCTACATTACAGCAACTGGAAGGTCACCAGGTTCACGACAGTTTGGACAAAATACTGCGTTAAAATGATGCGTTTTTGTTTTCTTATGCACATTAAGGATGTATGAAAACCTCAAAAACATGCAGCGAGCATTAGGAGTCAGCAGGCTGTTAATATTTCATGCAGGCTATTCTTGGATCAATGCTTTCAAAGGACCGATATCATGATTTATTCACACACAAACAGTCGGCCATGCTGGCAGTGACGCGCCGATGATGCGGGGGCGCTCCACTCCAGTCCCAGGATGTGGATTTTACAGCAGCTGCAGCAGAGAGGCCATGTTGTTCGACCACTCAGAGCTCCCATCAATAACCTGCTCCGAGTCTGCTCAGCAGCTCTCATCACAGCATCAAACTAATAAAATGCTAAGCTTATCTGTTTACAACCTGAAAACCTTGGAAAAGCAACCAAACTAAAAGGAGAACCATCACCAATCTGACATCAGACACATGTTGGAGGAAGATGTTGTAATTTTCAGCTATTGCTCATATAATGCTAAAAAGGCAAGTTGTCAGAATTTTGAAGGAATGACACATTTTAGGTAATAAGCAAATAAAACAGAACAACTTCCTTTTTGCATTTTTACATCTGACCACAGCAGTTAGGCTGAATCCCATTTTCTATGGTTAACCAGTCACTTTATGCAGGTGGTGGGTACAATATTCCACTGAGCAAGTAGGAAGGGAGTCTTCCAGGAAGCTGATACAAACCTTGTGTTTGTGGATTTCTTCTATTTTAAATAGATGTTATCTAAAAAATGCCAGTATTTGTGATGTATTCAGTCTACTAAACAGGCAGCAGTCATATTCAGTTTTTTTTCTAGGCTTGTTAAGAATATATAAAGCTAAATGTAAATACATCAAAAAAATCAAAACAACGTAGACACAATAGTGGCCTTCGCTTCTACTACCTATATTCACTTTGTTTGCTATGGAGAATAATTGGAAATTACACTAATTATAAAGATACACGTTTTTAATATTCTGACAGTAAAATATTTTGAAATGGGTTAGGATTATACAATTAGAAGTTTAATATCTAAGAACAATACAAGCTAGACTATACAGTTCTTATCATGTCATTAAAACACATTAATTGGAAAAATATTAAAATTCAGGAGTTGATTAGCCTGAATAACCCCACCAGCTCCTCGTTTCCAAGGGTTTTCACTTCCCCTCTTGGCACCTAATTTAGAAGAGGATAAAAACTCCACTGAGAACTGAGACATTTACATTTATCTACACAGAATACATTACTTTTAAAGCTTGTTAGGAAATAACAAATATAGAGGACCAAATGTGCCATAAAGAGAAATAAATCTAATGCACAGGAATTTAGTTTTTCAGTACAATATTGCCAATATAGTATAGCTGCACAATATCAGAAAAATATTTAAATGCAACTGTTGATTTTGATTATATTAGAGATATATTGACATATTAAACATTAAAGATACACCACTCAGGTGGGGCCAGTCAAGAGTCCATCCAACTGGCCAACTAGCCTAGCTTTAACAGGCTAATGTAACAGTCAGGCAAATAAATCCCAGGATATTTTGGACCCAAGTCGCCTTTTGCAACTTAGTCTGATGCTAAAGGTGTCAGAGTATATTGTAGACCTATTGTCCAGGTCTACAATATACCAAGAAAAATACATTATAATGCACAACCATTTCAAAACATAGAATTTCAGGTTTACTAATCAACAAACATTCTCATTATATCAGGTATATTTAAACAGAAATATGACTTTTTTTCTGTTTTTGATGGTTAAGAATTAAAATCAATTTATTAAATAGGGATGTTCAATACATCATTATGACATCAGTCTTTGTGAGTATTTAACATAGCAGTATTGCTCTGTGAGGTAAACCTAGGCCAATATAAATAACCAATGTTTATTTTTTTGTTTCATGATGTTGAAATGGTAGAGAAATGCAGATTATATTTATATTAGTAAATATTGGATATTGGCCATAACAGAACTAATATTGTCGAATATCGGCCCAAATATTCATATTGGTCCATCCCTGTGAACCAAAATTACACAATAGGGGGTTTAATTTTAAAATATTTTAAATTAGGACATTTTATCTCTGCTACTATTATTACTGCAGTGGATTTGGTGTCATAAATAATATAAACTTAAAGTATTTCTATTTTTGAGTGGTCTGCTAGTTTGGCTCCACTATTCTCCAACACAGAAACAACTGGGACACCGTACCTTATAGAAACAGCTAAAGGTCAAGGGTGAAGAGTGAAACAGGATTCATCTTTGGACCGATAAAAAGCCTACTAAATGGGCTTTTAAACAGTTGTCTATTTAATAGTCATAGGTCATAATTTTTAATTTATTCATAATTTCTGACAAAGCTGCAAACATGGAGAACACAGATCAATCAAGAGTTCAGTAGAGATTAATCAAAAACAGAAGGTAAAACAAAGGAAGTGTTAAAAGTTTACAGGAGGAAGACAAAAGCAGAGGACAGTGTTTGTGACTGTGACAGAGGAAAACCCAGATCCTGTGAGCAGATGGTGCTGAGACCCGGATCAGACCGGACTACAGACAGTAAAGCCTGTTTAACCTGCTACAGTCATCTACAACAAGGCCTGACATCCACACACAGAATCTTGTGATATGATAAAAATATTCAGCCGCATCCCGACAACCAGAACCAGCAGAGGTCTTGGATAAACAAAGAGAATGTGACAGAGTGTGGCCCTGAGGGAAGTCACAGGAACACAAACAAACAGGAACGCACCAGGTCCAATGGGGCAGCTGTGTGCTGCTAAGAGGATTAACTTCAGGTTTTGGGGGAAGTCTATAGTCATGACATTTGGCAGATGTGTGTCCCTCTAAGCTGGATATTTAGTCCACCACTGTTTTACTAAGATTTATTAGGCTTCATGTAGCTTCTGAACATGAGGAAAAGGTAAATCAGCGAGGTTAGTAAAAGATTTTAGTCAGAGTTATATTATAATAGTCGCCAACTCTGCAAGACTCTGGCTCTGTAGCGATGAAAAGGCAGAGATGGAGGCAGGCAGGATGTGGGCTGGACCACCTGCTCGGCAGCATCCAGCCTGTCTGCTCGCCACCTGCAGAGCTGCACAGCTCTGCTGTCAGGGTCCTGTAGCCGCTCCGCCAGCAAAACCTTTGAATTACGCTGGAAAAATGTTCTGCTTAAAAAAGATTATGGAGAATTCACACAGGGATGGATGTCAGCTCGCCACAAGGAGGACATTTTCCAACTTCAGCTCGATTCTGATTCCATTTATGCACATATTTAAGGTTCATTTCATCCCAACTCAAATGTTATTTCACGGAATTCCTCAGAGAAAAGTGAGATAGTTCAGACGGAGACATCCTTGGTGTGACTCTACACTACCCGGGCCTGGCTGGGGGTCCAGGGCCGGTGAGGGAGGCCTTACCTGGTAAATGTCTGAAAGGCTGCTGCTTCCAGAGTCACTGGTGATACTACATCCTGAGTGGCTGGACGAGACGTGGGTCACCTGTGGGTGTAAGCCGTCGGCCAGGTGCAGTCTGCTGAAGTCTGCAGGGAGCTGCGCACACACACATACATACACACAACATACACACACATGGTCAGTGTCGGTCAGCCCAGCAGCCACCTCTGGTCAAGTGCTAACATATGTTGACTGCCACAAACTTGGCTCCGGTGTGTGGGGACGTGAAAAATGAAACTGATGGTTTTATGCTGGGTTTCTATAAGTTTTATGAGTTTAAATTAGATACAAAAATAAATTATGGAACATCATTTAAAATGTGGTTTTATGGACTTATGTGGTTTTTGTTTCAGCTCTGGTCTTCTAAAGCTGGGTTCCCTAACTTTTACACCTTTCAAACTGTTTTCACATTTGATAGACCGGTAGACTTGGTTTGATTGAGAACAAAACTGCAACATTTGATACATTATTAGCTGCTGTGGTTTTCTTTCACACAGCACTGAGTCAAAAAAAATAACCGCTTAGAGCAACCTGTTCCCCTCCTCACCTGAGGTGGCGCTGCACCAAGAACCACTAAAGGAAACGACACAAAAACCTCTAAAAACTTCCTTCTTCACAAATGTAAACAAAAATGGAGACTCTGATGTGTTTAGTCAGAGGTTAAAACAGCCTTTGCAACACAGCTACAGAAGATTCTCTGTGCCCAAAACTATCAGCATCTACAGCAAGTCTTTGAAAACAATTATACACGTAGCAAGATTTGATTTCCCTCTGAGTTTATTTAAGTCATTTTGAATTAAATAGTTTTAAGACCTGTAAAGTAAATCTGGACATATTTAAAACTGGGACAATTTTATTAAAGACTTATGTACTTCCAAGATCCTAAGAAAACTTTGTCATTCTACTCTTTATTTGTGAAAAATAACAGTAAAAAAAATGGGTAATAATTTATTTCTTAGATGTAATTACGCAACATCAACAGAACACAAACCCAAAAATCTGTGATTTTTAAAAAGCTCTTATTTATATACAATTTGGTATTATAATACATTAAGCGCCAAAAAGGAATATTACTTTAAAACTTTAACATAAAAATAATTGTGCCTGCATGATTTTGCATCAAGTCATCAATTCAAGAGTTCACTAAACCTGCTATTATGCAACGCTAAAAGGGGAACAAATCTGACAAAATAAACTCCAGGGGCTCAGACTCTTAACAAAATAGCTATTATAGTGTCAAAATCCAATCTGAAAATAATTGGGCATTTTTATTAAAACGGTGCTCAAATGCAGAAAAACAAATTCTTATCACAGAAGAAAATTCTCTAATTAATGCTTCACAAGCTGAATAAACTAAACAAACACAAAACAGTAATGGGGGAAACCCCTCTGAGTAATTTATGCTGCATTAAGTAGCAGCTGTAATTAAAAATAGAGTAAATGGGCCAACCCACTTCTCTATGGAGATGACCCCAAAATTTAAAATACATCAGAAACAGACAAATAGACTTAGAACCTCCAGAAATGCAACTGCTTTGTGATTATCTTTGATTTCACAAAGAAGCTGTTAAACAACAGCAAAACTAATTGTGGATATCAATATCAATCCAACGTTTCATATCTTTCATCCCTGTTTACAAGCTAGTATTTTTAAAATAAATCCATCATATCTGATTAGTCAAACAGGGAAGAGAAGGAACTGGTTCATGGTGTCTGTATATGTGAATATTTTATATTCCATATGTTTTATTTACCAAATATTTATTTATTTAATACTTGGAAGTGGGATCATTTCCTCTGAGCCCCTTTCAACCTAACTTTTGGCTGTGGCAGATCATTAATTTTAGATTTAAATCCCCCAAAACTCAAATTGATCTGATTTAATGAACCAACTTTACTCATTAAGAGGCTGGAAAGTTGGAACCAGATCTAAACATCTGGAGAAGATTTGGTTTAGTCTTTTCCAAGCTGTTTGAGTTTAAAGTCTTTGAATATTTTTTTTTTTGTTTAAATCTTTCTCTAAACATAAAAACAGGCTAATTTTCCATACCAGCTGTTTAAAATGGGTACAGCTAAGGGATTTAAACGAAAAGAAAAACATCGAGTTGAGTTTCTGATTGCAGGTCTTTAATTATGGCTTCATTATGGGGTGTTTGGATGTTGGCGAATCGTTTTTTCACACATGGAGGCTGGTTTTGCTTAAGTGTGCCAACAAAGTGACAAAGAATTTGAAGATCTTGGAAGAGTTGTTGAACAGAGTTGTTTCAGAAAGCAATTTATTTCTAAGCTGCTATGAGGGAAAAATGTGAAAAAATTAGACGTATCAATTCACAAAGTGCCTTTCTGTGTCAGTGACAAGAGACTGGGAACCAGACAGTGGAGCTCTCGCAGCACTGAGGTGTGATGTGATTACAGTGTGTCAAAGATTTCCATCACGTTTAATTATCTGGCTGGCTGCACTAACCAAAATGGTCGACCGGAGAACCCAGTCAGTCGCTAACCCCCCTCAGGCTGCGGCTGGTGGACGGCTATGTGAAAGCCTCCACGTTATTACCACTGGCTGGGCAACGCTGATGAATCTACCGTCGCCTCTCCATAAATGAGCCAATAGAGTCTCATCACATCACAGTTTTTTACAGTGTAATACAAAATACTCAGGTTTAGAGCTGACAGAAAATTCAACAGGAATCTATGAGATAACACTTCATGTTATTTAAAGTTAAATTTTATTTACATTTCTGAACAGATCCTCTTCTAGTTGTTTTAGGGACCTAATGATTAACCTGCAACTACCAATAGCTACGCTGTTTATGTATTATGTTGGAATAAACAACACCTGGGGTTTAAAAAATATCTTTTTATTTTGCATGTTTTCTTTATGTTTTTTCATAAAAGACTGAACTGTTACAATATTTATAATTTTTGGGGGGCATACTGAAACATTTTTATTGTAAATGCAAGTTACTGAGTAGACAGGTGGAGTTTTTATTTATGATCCTCTAACCTGAACATGATCAGACTATTAGCCATTCCTGTGGAGTCCCTCAGGGTTGTGCTTTAGGCACAATCATGATCCTGCTATCCTTCTTAGTCATTTTCTGAGGAAATGTCTTTGCATGCAAGAAATGAGGCTATACCGCAGCGTAAACAACTTAGCATGACATAAATCATCAAACCCACTGTGTTGTCTGTCAGATATTAAGAAATGGCTAACTGGGAGTTTGGTTTGTACAAAATAAAGATTTTGAACAAACCAAAAAGCATGCCTTCGAGCAGCCAAATCTACAGACAAGCACTTTAATAGAAAGAGTGACAAATTTCATCATCAATGCGAATAGACTAAATTCTTCCAAGAAAAGAACATTGAATACTCCAAAAAATTTGTGAACTGAATGCCTTTCCTTTAATAAGGCAAACATGCAGATTGCCTACAAGAATCTGACTACTTTATCCATTTGATGAAAAAACTGCATCCTTTGTTTTTATCGAGTAAGTATTTTTATATGTTTTGTTAGTACAAATTCTATTTTTGTGCTCCACATGTACCTTTTGGTCGATTGTGGCCCATGTGACACAAAGTTAGCAGACCATTGTGTTAAAGTGTTTCACACCAGTGACAGAGGCATGTGAGGAACAAAGTGAGAGCAGGGGAGGCGGATAAAGCAAACGGATAATAAACAAGTAATCCTTTCTCTCCGCTCATTTAGGTCATCCGTCCGTCCGTCAATAAGCCAACGTCCATTCGCTCTATGAGCATGTGGGGGCCTGTTGACCTCTCCGGCCCAATGGAATGCAGGAGACCGGGTCAAACTGGATGCCAGTGAAACAACGACATGCTCATTAGGCTTATCCAATACGTGCACAGCCATGAGGCCCAACATCTACTCTTTGTTGTGAGCTCCGATTGATTGGAAAATCAATACTTTAATTCTGCAGTTTAAACATGTTAACGATATAATAAACATGAACTACATCATAAATTTGTCATCTGAGCTGCTTCTCTGCTCCGTTCTGCTTTAAGTTCAACACTCTCTTGAAAAGAAATGAGCTCTGCAGGACTTCGGGCTGAAAACACGTCCAATCAGGCGTCATGGGGGGATTAGGCATCGCTCTAAAGCTCGAGCCACAACTCTCAGTTCTGCTTACATGTGAGCAGATGTGGTCCTCCTTAAATTACATTACAGACCTAATGACCTAGATTGCTGGGTAGAAGCACTGGCTGCCTCTCAATCTCTTTACTGCTTGCATGCAGCCAGTGAATCTGTCCTGCTACACCCCATCACTCCATCACAAGAGAAAATAAAACTTCTTAAACTGAGATTTAGTCCTAGAAGACATTTTAATAGTGATTTTATTCCTGTAGCTGGTTTAAATTAAGGTGACACTATGTCATTTAAGTTATTTGAATGGGCTGTTAGATTTTATTAAAACACTGCACTAGCTAATAAATGGCAACTGAGAACACATTCAGATTCTCTCACCAAGGCGGCAGCTTCTCGCTTTCCTGAGCCTTTGGGATCAGGAGATTAAAATCCTGTTGGCAGGGCGTCTGATTAAATGGGTCTGATATGCTCTCTGGGCTTTTCCTTCACTTTCTACATCTCCATCAGTCGGGCCCACACAAAGCGAGTCACGCTATTTATCGTGAAGAAAATACTTTTTACTCGACAACGATAAAACATGCTACAAGTTGTAAAACTTTGTCCAAATAGAATTACTGGAACGACAGTCACTCAGACGTGTCCTTGAGCAAGAAGATTCTTCACCCGGTTTGCCGGCTGGTGGTGGTCAGAGAACCCAGTGACGCCGATTAAATTTCAGCCACTCTCTTCTGCAAGTCTTTCCCAGGGCAGCTATGGCTACAATGTAGCTAATTACCAGATTTCAGAAAACTCTGTATTCAAGGGCGTAGGTTTGATCTAAGTTTTGGTGGGACCTTACAACTTACTGACCTCCTGGTGCCATGTTTAAATCTGAACATGAAGTCGTGGTAAAGTTGAAGCAAGCGGTTTGGCTGACAGGTTTTACCTTTGCTCTACACCCCCCTCAACGGGTTTGCCATGTTTAAAACAACACTCAAGGGCAGATTTGTGCGGGTTCATGTGGATGAAACAGATGATAATTTTTTATATGATTTACAAAAACATATTTGTTTTTATAAAGAGCTGGATATGTGTGTACAAGCCCTGAATGGGCCCTTGGATTTGATAAAGCTCTACACAATTTACGACAGATTAGCATAGATTAGAGGGGTGACAGGAATTGTAAACTGGAAACAATCTAAAAATCAAATCTTTTTGCGATTACAGAATGCACCATTATAACCACTAACAGGTTGTGCTGACAAAACTTTTCAGAGTTGCAGTAGAAGGATTAAGGTTATGTTCTGTCACTGAGGTGCTTATTAGAGTTTCTAAAGCATGTTGCTCCTTTCTTCCTGTCTTAAGAGTCCGATTCTACCTGAATTTAGAATAAAAAGGCAATCTTTAATTACTTACTTTAATCTTGTTGGATGTTACTTGTTGATATTACAACCAGTAACATGAAATGTTAAAGAAAGTTGAAATTATCTGAACTGTAGTGATTTTGTTTTTGTTCCGAAATTGTTTCCAACTGCGTAGCTGTGTGACACCAGCTGCTCTTTCGATCACTGACATTAAATCTGATACTGACAAGTACAGACATTGAATAGTTAATGATTTAATAACAACCTAATAAATCAGAGTTTGTCCTCTCTAGCAGAAGGTTGGAAAACCCTGTCCTTTATTTTGTGAAATATATTTTTGAAAAAATGAAGTGAGTAATTTAATTATTTTTTTCAGAAAGTTGAAATAGGAATGGATCAGCAAGTTAAAAGCTTTGTGTAACTGGCGTAAAACATAATATATAATGTAAATAATTTTAGTTAGAATAAATAAGCTGATACTGACAAAATTAACATGGTGATCAGAGTCAACTCTTTTAGCAGAAATTTGGGTTTTTTCATATATTGCATTTGGAAAATCAACAATAACTGAATTGTAATGGTTTTCCCACTGTTGCAGTAAAAGCTACACTAGAAATGGAAATCACAGGTGTTAATGGGTAAGATAAGCAGCCATGGCATTACTGTCATGGCAGCAAATGCTGATGGGAAAAACATTATGATGCCATTACTGTAATAGGATCTGTTAGCCCGTTGGGGGGCATCCTGCTGAGATAAATTGTTGTTTACAAAAACCCTCATTTGTGTGCAAATACCATATAAACAAACAGTCAGAAAAAAAAAAAAAGACTGTTTTAGGTTTTTTGAATCTTTTGTTGGTAGTTTTGTTCACTTTTTGGTCTAATCTGAAACTAAAATAAGATATAAAGGGCATATTTGTAATTACAAAATTTAATGGAAAGCAGGTTTCCACATTTACAGACCACTATGATTACAGACATTTTAGCATACCAGACAAAAAAGTTACTTATACAAAGGTTTTTATACATTGGCTACAACAGTTTTAAAAATTCATACTGAGCATTATATCATGCAAAGCATGTCAGAGGCTTTGGTATCCTGCAGGCCTCCCTGAGGGGAACAGCTCAAACTGTGAGAAAAGCGGATGAGATAACTCATCAGCGTTGACACATTTACGGCAATTACAGGAATATTAAGGTGATTTTTTTCCCCTCCACAGCATATGTGCTCTGCAAACCAGGGACTGTCCATCACAAAGATGTACAGCCTGCTGTTTGCATGCGGTTGAGTGTGTGTCTGCGTGTGGTCGCGGCATGTGAGTGATGCCAGCAGTGCTGACAGTCGATCAATCCGTTTACTGTTCAAGTGCAGATGGTGTCAGGCCGTTCTGAGGGTCTGCCGGAGCTGCAGGCTGCTTCCAGCACCATGGACAGCGCCACCAGCATCAGAGCGGTGGATAAAATGGTTTCAGCAGGTAAAAAAGTAAAAAAAAGGATTTATTTATGGATTTCTGGTCCTTCTTATCAGTGTTTTAAAATGGAAACCAGAATGTAAGCGCCCACTGTAATTTTCCTCCCGTGTATAACAGTGTTTAATGTCATGGCCACTTCTAGAGGAACACATGCAACTACTGACACCTTCGTGCAAAAAGAGGGCAGAGGCGTCATTCTTTAAACACCCAGAGCTCTCCTCTAACCGCATTTAAATCACAGATATTCTCTAAAACACAACCTTAATGTCACTGATGATGCTGATAAAAACAAAGTATATTTATTTGTTTTAGATAAATATATAAATCATTGCGTGCAGCTAGTGTTATTAAGCATCTGTGAGTGTGTTAGCACGCGTCATTGACAGCGAGCACATGGCGGCCGCTTCTAGTACAACACACTGACACATATCTGAGGCTCAACGGGGGCAACGATCAGCCTCTGATCGCGTCCTTGGTCTGCCCTGCCTTCATTCATCCTGCACAGACTCAATAGAAATCCGATGCACGTCCATTACAGGGCTGGTAATCATATCTACAGGGTCATAAATGATGAGGGGAGAGGAAAAAAGAATAAATAAAAAAAAGAAGAGAATGCACGTCGATAGGCTACTTACCGGGGTTTTATCTTGCTGGCTCGGGACTCCATTGCTGTCTGATGCTGCTAATGGTTTCATAATGAAAAAATGTTCACTTGGCTAACATCTAACATCCCAGACCTGATTTCCCCTCATCTTCAACAACCCACCCCCCCTTCTCCCTCAGCTGTACCGTCTCTGCTTGATAGTTGTGGGAGTATCCGCTGTTCTCGGCCTGATCTGGCTTTCCAAAGCAGCGACACCTCCTGCGTTTATTCCAGCTGGATCATAAAAACCACCCAAAGGAAGATGGATAGGAATAAAAGAAAAGATCCTTTTTTTTATCCAAGTGATTAACAGCCTGCTTCTTTTTGACTGTCACATCTCCAGTTGGGGAGCAGCAGTGCACCGATAAGAAAGCAGAAAAAACGAGAAAAAAAAGATGACAAAAATGGCTGACAACACTTTCACTCACGTTTGCTCCCTCCGCCTTCCCTCTCTCTCTTGCTCTCCTTCCCTCTCCCTTGTACGGAAAGTGAAGCGACGCGCACGCACGTAGAAACGCCTTTTGTGCACCATTAGATTATTTCAAGCCTGAAACGGCTGCAGCCTCCAGCGAGGTACACAGTGGTTTGTTTGGAGCGGCGTGTGTGGATGTGTGTCAGGGGTGGAGGGGGAGGAGGAGAAGGGTGTAAGAACCTCCTCCCAGTCTGATAGTGATGCTGCTGGAGTGCTCTTCTGGCAAATTCAGAATCGGAAATAAAAGAAGGGAGGATGAGAGATGGAGAGATGAAGACCAATCTGATGCAGAAATCAAAAGATAGATAGACAGATTGATGAGTGATGGAGGTATGAAGGCATGGGGTGTTGAAGGGGGGCAGTAGCTGAACAATGCAATCATTGCACTCTTTTTAGCACAAGACGGCAGCTGGATTCGGTTGGCATAGCAACGGACTGCAGGAAAGCCATTTCCTGGGCGGGGAAGTTGTAGCACTTCCTTCTAGGAGAAGCAGCGAAGAGGAGATGAAGGTCCAGTTGTAGCTGCCACTCAGTGGAGATAGCCATGACAACCAGGCGACTACGAGCCCCCGCACCCACAGAGCCAACCATCCAGCACCCCCATACACACACACACTTCAAACACACACACACCCTCCAGGGCCTTTAGTTGCTGTGGCGACGGAGGCAGCGAGACATGCCGAAATGGAGGGAGGGGAGAAGAGAGCATAAAAGAGACGGTGAAAGTGGCAGCATTGCGAGCCACTTCACCTCCATTCAGTTGGACCACAACGAGCCGCAGCGTCACCAGGAGACGCTCCAATCACTCATCAACCGAGATGTTAACTATTCACTCTGTGGCACAAACTGGGAAATACACAAAGCCACTCAAGATACATACAAATCTTTTTTCCCCAAAAAAAATCAACTTGTACTTCAGATGCATCAAGTTACATGAGAAATTTAAAAAATCCAACCTTTGATTTGACAAGAACTAAGTGCAACTAATTACAGTTATCAAGATATGGCGTGACCAAATTAGTTCATGTGGTTCTTTCTTCAAGTCACTTACATAATTGTTTCAAAGTCTAATAATAATAATTTGATATGGGCCTGAAAAAGACTAACTTTTTCAGTAATATCTATATGAAAGCATAATTTCACAAGATGCTGAATATTCCTTATTTTAAGTGTATGAGTTCTCATAAATGTACTACTTTATTCTTATAATATTACAATATTGTTCTGGTAATATTATGACTATTAAAAAATGTGAAAAAGAAGGTAGATTTACAGAAATAATGGATGGAAGTGTCAATCATGACAATAAATTGTGAAAGAAGTTAAGCAGAAATCAAATTCAGTCAGAACAGAGAGACTGGCTGCAGCAGAAGAGACAAGAAACATATGAACTGTACATGTAACATGTACTTGTTATTTATGATGTGATTAACTGGTCTTTTTACTCCAGCTCCACCCTTCTTTGTCTTTTTGGTGTTTTAGCTCATAAATTGCTTCAAACTATCGTTGGGGGAGTTTTACAAAAATTATCTACCATCAGAATCTGGATTAGTGCACAGGACGCTGCCATGGGAAATGTTCAGTCTCCAAAGTTACACTATTAACTGGGAAACAGAAAAATCAATAACAATTACCCTGAATGGCAGCTGCACATCCCTGCTCCATTCATACAAGAAAAAAAATGTATTTAATCATATATGCATTAAACCTCCAATGCAAGACTTCCAAAAAATAATGAGTACACAATCAAGAACACAAAACATCTAATAAGCAATATTTCATCGGACCCATATTTGTTGCGGATGGTGTCCTCAGCCTGTGCCTGGAAAGTGGCGTTCTACTAGCTGGTTTTGGAGCAACTCCAGTGAAAGCAACGGGGGAGGCGAGTGGGAGGCGGCGTGGGGTGAGAGAAGCCTGGAGACCCGAGATGACATCACCTTTCCTGCCCCAGCCATGATGTAATGTTTCAAAACAGGCACAAAAAAAGCTCAGGTGGTTTGCAGAGCGGCTCAGTCATTAATGTCTCCAACAATTACCTCCGGGGTTGGGGGGTGAAGAGGACAGAGGGCATCATTACATCACCGCAGCAACCAGACTGCGCCTTGGGAATATCAGAAACTCCTGCCCAACCCCCATCATCTGAACCTTTCTAGCAACAAACAAATTAATCAGGCTTTCACTGACTAATAAACAAAATTTAAAGGAAAGGAAGACACATTAAAAAACACACCCCCTCAGAATAACATTAAAGCTCTCATGTTCAGATGCAGAGAGCGCTAAATGCAAGAGGTGGAGGTGGGGGGCGGCCTCATGTGTCACTGTAAACACACTGCAAAGTGGGTGTGATAAGCAAGGCCATGCATGGTGCTTTACTTGCTGATGCGTAGCATTGGAGCCATAAAAACCTCATTACATCTCAAAAAACATAAACACATGAACTCACAGCGATTAGATTCCAGCTTTAAAAATGAAGAACAGGGGTGGATTTTTAATCAGATATTCAAAACAGCACGAGGGGCCCAAATGTTAGTTCTAGAGAGATCCTGAGTTAGAAAGCATCTGACATCAAAATGGTAAACTGGCATAAGAAACATTGTATTGCATTACTGTTATACAGAACCATAAAGGACAACAAATAAAATGGGAATTTGCCTTTTGGTTGTGGTCAAAATTGACATCTAGGAATCTAAGAATAGAATAAACATGTTTGTTTTTTTTAACTAAACAAACTTAAAAAGCATTTATGTTTTTCAGGTTTGTCACATGACAGCCAAAACCTTCTCTTTTTATTTAGAGGTAAAGAGACTTCAACAAAAGTGGAGCACAATTGCAAAATGTTAGGAAAAGAAAACTTTTAATATTTTTTACAAATAAACACCTGAAGTGTGTCCATTTTGTTTACAGAAAATACATTTTTAACTTTTGACACAGATTCTAATTTGGATTTAAATATGAACTTTGACTAGGCCTTGGTCTTCATGAAATAGAAAGGCTGCATTAAATCACACAGTTACGTGACCCATTATTGAAACTTGTTGCACTTGATATTATTTAGGGGTTTTGGATTAAAAGGGGGATGAATACATCTGCATACCACCATTTTCAGGTTTTTATTTGAATACATTGTATCATTTTCCTCCTGCGACGTAAGTATGCAAAACGTTAACGGGTTGTGAGGTTTGAATCTTTCTGCAAGGCAATGTCTATAAGAAGCTGTAAGAAGTCAGAAAATCCAACCACACATCAATAAACAGCCGGTTAAAAGTTCTTTGATCAAACATGAACGTTTTGCTCCTCTGATCCTCTGAAAGACCTGCAGCATCCATTAGAAGATCAGAGTCTCAGGTTTTGATTTATTGATCCATTCCTAAACGTATTCAGTGAATTTGTTTGAAAGTCAACAGAAAGCCACGTGCAGCAAGGACATTAATCAGTGACATGTGTCCCATTACGACGGCTCTAAGTGGCGTTGTGAGAGCGGGAACAATGATCTAATAAAGAGACTCCATTTTCATAGCTGCTGCAGCTCATGGGATTACTTCATTTTTCAAGCTGTTGTCACCTGCACGGTGCTCTGGAAATAATTTGATAGAGACGCAGGCTGCCAGACACGGCTAAAAGATTACACTTGTAGGTTCATCGGGGCAAAACATCTGTCGTAATGGAGCGCCTCCTGGAAGCAGCATAAATCTGGGAGGAACATGAACTACAATGCTTTCAAGAGAAAGAGCAGCACATGGAGAGCAGAAGAAGTTCATCAGTAACCTGTGGTTTCCGGGTCAAGTCAGATAGTAACTGAAAGGTTACGACCTGTAAGTCTTTACTTCTTCAGGTTCAACAGTCAGTTACAGCAGGAGATATTTCATGCTTGTGATGAACACAACGTTCAACTTCAATCTCTAAATGCATCAAGAAAGGGAAGAGATTCTCAAATTCAAAAAGTATATCAATGCAGTGGTTATAAAAATAACTTAACCAACTGATCAATATGGTCCAAAATTATGTTTTTTATGTAACTGTATGAATATTAGCAGCTATTTGGACTGATAATCGACACAAGTATAGAATAAAACACCTGCTAAATTTAGCAATGGTTTTCAACAACTTATATTTGCCGTTTGGTTCTTTATGGAGTAACATGATTACGACAAGCTGATATTAGCAGGTTCATCAGCTGAGCTGTCTGCTCAGGCAGCAGTCGAAAGAATCTCAATATATCTAAAAAATAATAGAAACATCTCTTTAGTTTCACAGGTTTACACATGTGAATGTTTTCCAATTTTTATTTTATTAAACATATTTTAAGATATCTACTCAAAGGTGTAGGCCAGACTGCCATATTAGTCTACAGTGTCTGATCAAGCAAATTAGCTCAACCGTAACCTGATCAAACAATCCTATTATGAGCTTAAAGCACCGATTTTCATCATGTTTCAAAGACACAAATGAGGGACACTGTGGGATTGTTGCCATGCAGGCTACCATTCAAATAGATGTTCTCCATCTATCATGCTCCAAACACTCAGTCCCTAAAAGGACCTGGCAACTTAAGCTTTCTCTATACCACAGGTTAAAAACTGGAGCCCAGCCAATAAATTAGCAGTTCTTCTCCTTCACCTACAAAAGCCTCTATTTCAGCTGAACTATTGAGCCAAAAATATCTGCTCCACTTTACTTCAACGCTTAATGTTTGATATTAGACTATTAATAACAACAAACAGGGCTGTTGCCTTTGTGGTGTATGCTGGGGAAAAGAGGTGTGGGTGTTTAAATCATGGAAACAAAGGATACTTCAAATAAAAACTGCATAGTCTACCCACACCCTGCTGACAATAAAAGCATGAAGAACTCCATTCATTGTTGCCACTTCTATTTATTTCAAAATTAAAACTGAAACATGTAAAAGAGAATGAATTATCCACTGCAATAGCACTGAATTTAAACAATCATGTTTCATAAAAGAAACACTGAAAGTTCCACTGGATCATTGAGAAACAGATGCAGGATTGGGAATAAATGTACAATAAACCCGTTCTGCTTGATCACTGCCTTTCGTACACAATTTCCATGCGAGAGTGAGGCTTCTGTAACTCTGTGCAGCTGAGGCAGAGCAGGTAGTCACAAAGGACAGCTCTAAAAATAGGAGCATGGCTTTTCTGCAGCCGAGAGTGGCAGGTTTGTTCTCTCCGCATTTACCAGCAGGTACGAGCGATCAGCGCTTTGAGCTCTGATCTCTTCCACCTCTCCCTCTTAATCCTTTTCCGCCCGGTTACTGCAGCACCCTAATGAAAGACTGAAAAAGCTGCAAATCTATTGGTGTAACAGCATTCTATATGTAGAAGAATTATTAAAACTGAAATCTTCCATCTGCCACGACAACCAGAACAGAGATAATAATCCAAAGAGCCCAAAGATAATCTTCAGAGAAAAAACATGCCCCTCACTCATCTCAGTTGTTAACATTATCACACTTTATAGCCCTATAAGTTGTATAAGAGTGATAGTTATCACCCTCTGTCATTACTTGTGGTAGTTTGTTTTTTTTAAAGTAAAATCAAGATAAAATGGATGGCAGCAGCAGAATGAGTGTCTTTTATCAGTCCTTATTAACAATTCAGTTCATATTGTTGTTGACGTGATGGTAATAGAATTGGAGAGCTGAGCATAGCTTCCTTTTCCATCATTATCAGCGCCCGCGCCGGCAAATGGAAGGTGTTTATTGAGGAAGTCTGCTAGCAGCTACAGATAGGACGAATGGGGAATCAGACGCAGATAAGCCTACCGAACACATGCAGCTAGAAAACAAAAAACGCACAATGAAAACAACAGACAAACACTGCTAATGGATACGATACCTTTGGTTTATTGCATTCCTGGAAGCCGAGTTAGGGGGCGAGCCGTGAAAGGAAGCAGAAGAGAGGAGAGTTATCAAATTCACCACTTTTCAGCTGAGGGTGTGAGAAACTGGAGGTGCAAACCATGCTGACATGTTAAAAATAAATCATACACCTGGTTTTATCTTTTTCTATCTCTAGATTAGCATATAAACTGTGAAACCTTTTCAATGAGAACATCTAAGTTATGAACAAAACAGCAGAAAAAAGTTGTGAAAGCCAAGTTTCAATTAAATACATCACAGAATGCACTTTTTAGCAACAATTTTAATGATCACTGCAGCACATGTGATCAGTGTTGTCATTAAATAAAAGAACAAAAGCTGTGTAGTCGACCCCTGTCTATCTCAGGACTTTTTATACAACATGAATAAAATATTTGAAAGAAAATTCAGCATGGGAAGCTCAAATACAATGCTGGATGCTGATTGGCTGAACCCCAAAGAGTAGGGATGAGGAACACTGTAGATGTTAACTTCTACAGTGATGAGAAGGTTTTTGCTGCAGATAAGCCTCGATTTTTGGGACGGTTCTGGGCAGCTAACAGGATAAAGCTTTACTCTTTATGTTTAAGTCAAATTAGTATTGAATTTGACGGTTCCTGAAGCTACATGATTATAAGCACAGAAAGAGAAAAAAAAAACAAAAAACTTCTTAATGGTATTTTAGAAAATAGTGGAGTTGGAGCTCTTGTTTTACCTCTGTGGTGACTCTGTTATAGTTTCAGCTTTTGAGGTTGGAGTTACATTTTAAACATTCAAGCTGAAGGAAAATCAACAATCTGACATCTAGCTGGAAGGTGCAAACCTCGCCGACATGTTAAAAATAAATGATACACCAGTCCTTCCAGGTTTAGGAATGTCTTCCTGAAATTTAAGATGAGTTTAAATAAAGACAAACGGGATAAATCCAAATCAAGAACTTAAAAAGAGCTACGGATCCAATCTGCTGTGCAGCATTCAGTAAAGAAGATCCATCAACAGCAGCCATGTTGACATTTCCTTCTAGTCTGAGTGACAGAGAATCCCCACAAAGACCTTAAGAGAGTGACTGAGAAAGAGATCTGAGAGAAAACCTGTGTGTGTTTGTGTGTATGTTGGGTTGACGGCTCAAATGGCTGATAATTTTAGAGGAAGAGATAGCACATCTGAGATAAGGTGCAAAATGGAGAGTGACTGAGAAATTGAGATTATCAGCCATTTGGAAGGGAAATATAAAAAGATCAAGTGTGTGTGCAGATGTGTGTGTGTGCAGATGTGTGTCCATTTTGAACAAGGCACACAAGTGTCAACTGACAGTGTTGAGTACACAGGAGGAATGTGTTGAATCCTAAACACTGTCCTTTTCCATGCCCTGATTTATCCATGGAAAGTAAAATATATGAAATATTTATCTTAATCCTTATGAATCCAACATTTGTTTTCTTTGTTTTCAGTGACGGTAAAAAAATGATTGTTTGGATTAATTTATGATACACTAAAGGACAAAAATCACTTGAATAACTTTAATTTGAGTAAGAATTAGGCTAAACAACCAACAATCCAGACCAGCATACCAATGTCAATACAGCTTAATGCACAAATGAGAATTATTTGTGTAATAAAACTATTAGAAATCTGCAGAACATTTCTCCAGTGCATCCATGTGACATTTAAATATCAAACTACAAACGTTTTCCTGAATTTGTTTGTTTGGGGTGAAATTGAGATCTGATATTAAAAGCAGGAATCTATGCAGTTCTATAAAAACAGTAAAATCTACAATCAGGTCACCTGAATCCCTTTGCTGCACAACTTTCTCCAGGATGAACACTCAAAAGAGATGATGTGGTCTGAATGATCATGCAACCTAATGTGATGTTTGCATTGCAACCCTTAAACAGGCAGTAAGATTAATCTTATAGATGCTTATTTCTTTGATCAACATGACAAACCACTACGACTTTCCTGCACTTTGGAAATAAATGTAATAAATCACTCCTGAATTGATTAATACAGAGTAACGGGTGAGGTATTGAACTCTAGTGATGTTCATCAGCTAATGGATGTTGATATTAATCCTAGTTCAGTCCTCTGTGTAACAGAATTCATTCAAATCAGAAAATAAACATGCTTATAGTCATGAGAGCAGACTCTGTTTGTGTTTAAGGAATTATTCTCCATTATGTGTAAAAGTTAAGGGCCTAATACAGTTCCCTTAACAACAGCTAAACTTCAGATTGTTTGTCTTTGTGAGCCCTCCCACTGGGAGCTTCAATCTGAGGTGAGTCTGACTTTGATTTTTCACCCATGTCACCCTCTGCAGCAGCTGACTACCTGGACCCAGTGTTGCTCAGGGACAGGAGGAGTTCGCACAGCTGCCTGCAAAGAATTTGGGATCTGAGAGTTATACAATAATGTCTCTTTAATCAGAAAGTCCATTGTTTCTTCTAGCAAAGAAATCGGTTATTCCAGGATTCACCAAGTATTATGACTGACATTTAAACATGCTTAGCTAAGCACCAAATTAGAGATGAAGATATTAAAATACCTCATGTGTTTTTCTCTACCAACAGGATTGCATTTAAACAAAAACTATTTTTTGCTTTTAAATTTAGACATCTTTCACCTTCTTTTCATGGCTCTGATCATGTTTTCAACTTTATGATTAATATAGAACAAGCAGCTAAATAATTAATTATAATACTTATTAAATTGCCCTAACTCACTGTCAATCTATAAAAAGTCTCACCTGCCTATCTCCCAAAATTAAGAAAATGGGGCTGATTTATCCCTAATTTCTATGTACAAATGTGAAAACAGAAGGGAAACTTTAAACCCTGCTACAGACCTTGATCTGATGACAAGATGAGTCTGTGCATATAAACATCCCTTAAAAAGTGCCTTTGATGACATCTCAGTCATAAAGAAACAAACATAATAAATTTTGAGCTTCAATAACTTTTCATTAAAAAAAATCAGCAAACTTTTAAGTCCCTTCTAATATACATCAAAACAGCATTTAAATCTTGGACATTTTTTGTGTCTCAAACATTTTAACAGAATTTAACCACTTTATTAGTTTTTCAAAGGGCAAAATGCTGTTTAATCATCCTGCATCATCTTAAAAATGGTGACGTTTTTGCTTTGCATTGATGTTTGTTTGGATTGGTTAAATGTTCTACTGGCATCTATCGGCACGGAGAAGTTGAGGTTATGGATTGATTTCCTCTCCATGGTTCCACACCTGTCCTCACGTCTACCTTAAAGACCATGACTGAGATAAGCCCTTTTCTTCTTTCACTTCAAAGAATCTCTTTGTTGTGTTTCTCTCCTCCTCAACAAGCCTGGAACATTTGGTTTGTGCCTGGCATTCTAAATGCTACAGATTAGCATGCTATGCCAGCTTAGCAACCGCCAATGTTCAGCATCTTTGCTATGCTAACCTTCTCCTTCAGCAACAGCGTTATTGTTAAATACACTGCTTTCCATACTGTACTTCTAAGTGTGCTCTCATTTGGTAATGCTGGTTGTCATGGTGCAGACTCCATCCTTCTCACAGACTTTGTTCCGAGCACAGAGTTCAGAGTCGGTGCAGAGATGTCAGGCCATGAGAAAGTTCAGAACCGTCCAGCATGTATTTGGAGATCAGAGTGGGGTGTGATAAAAGCTGGAAGGAGATTATGTTTCTCCTCTTTAAGAAGAACAGATTCACAAAGTCGTAGACAAAAACAGACGAGTACCCTGACGAGGACCCGAGGGAACGCTGGGAACGAGAGGAATGCTGTGAAACGCTTTGGAACAGGAAGTTGTGTGCAGAAACTTTATGATGGCTATTTACTTATTTCTTTGAGCTTTCTTTTCCCAGGGAAATAAATTAGAGTGCAAAGAGTTTATGTCGAGGAACAACAATCAGCAACCAGCTAGATTTTTCTTCAAAGATAAAAAATAGATCAAAATATGACTATTTAGTTTTGATCTGCAGCTCAAATATTGGGAATTTCTTTTCTATTATTAAATGCATCAGAATTCATACTGGTACTTTCACAGTGTCATTCTTTGTAGAAATTCAGTGCAAATATATAAAAACTTGCATTTGTTGTTGTGTCCATATTCAAACACATTAACTGAATCTATTTAATTGTAAACCAAAGTTATAAAGAGTCATTGTGGAAGGTTCAAAGAGCCAAAGTCTTTTATGTTATAATCCTTAGTAAAAATATTGGGACTGGCAGAGCAGACTTCGAAAAAAAGCATGAATCGGTTTCAGTCAGGAAAAGCATGACTGGTGCGGTTTGAATTACTTTTTATGAGATTTTAAAGAAAGTGGAGTTTTCTCCAGCTGTAGCATTTCTTTTTCCACCTCCAGTACATGTGCACTGCCTATCAGCTGGAAGAAAACACACCATTACATATTTTTTTGTAAATTAGCCAAAGATCACAAACATCCCAACAGGAATCACAAACAGAGCTACTCTGACACCAAACATGGTTCCAGAAGAGACCCAATTAGACACGCTGAACAAACTAAAGAAACATTCATTAAAAAGACGACAGATCAACAAACAGAAAGCTGAACGGTCTCAAGAGTCTCTAAACAGACACAGAAGTAGAGCAACTCTAATCCAACAAGAAGAAGGGAAACGATTTACATCAGCAAAGATCAGAAGAAAGCATGAAGGAGCACAGGGCAGGGCGAAGCGAGCACCCCCAAAAAGATCAGACATCACGGCACAACCTTCTCTAACCAGATCAGCTAAAAGCAGAAAACACAAAGTTATCCTAACAGCGATTACAGTGGAGGAGCAGCTCTGGAGCACAGCGAGGATAAACACTGGCTGAAACTCACCGTGTGGTAACCCCGGGCTACGGGCGGCTTTCCAGTGGGGTACGGGTCCACCGTGTCGATGATAGTCTGTCGCTCGCCTTTCTGGTTGATCTTCCGAAAGCGCCGCCGGGACTGTCGGTGCGAGGCTTGTCGCTGAAAGTACTCCTCATTTTCATCCATATAGTCCACCTGTAAGCAACACGGATAGAAGGGGAGTGACTGTCTACGTCTTCATTCACACCCCTCTCCTCTTCTTCATCCTCCCATCAGCAAAAGAAAACAAAATAATAAAAACAAAACTCCCCCATGTCCCTCATGCCTCCTGCCTCTCTGGTTGCGTAAAAATAGAAGTGTGTGTGTGTGGGCTGTGCGACGAACACTGACGTCAGAGGATGCTCGCATCAAAACAAGAGATGGTGAGGAATTTGTATGAGAGTGGTGAGCTGGGAGAGAGGCGGACTGACAGGCAGACATAAACAAAGATGAAGTTCTGTGCAGAAAAAGACGCTTTGCTACCTTAAGTTAAAATCCGGTTAAATCCCTGCTTCCATTCATAATGAATGAGGAGAGGGAGAAAAATCATGGAAAACTGGAACAGGATGGCTCTCATCCTACCAGGGAATCTTAAAATAGTTTTTCTATCTTCATATTCGGGGCCCAATCCTTTTCAGCTCTCGCTATTTTTCACATTTCTTGCAGCTCAACCTTTGGGATTACGCTGCTGAAAAACCTCACTCCGCCTTACCACCGGCTGCCATGACAACGGCAGCAGAGTTGTGTGCTAGCGAGGGCATAAAAGAGTGTTTGTGTGTCTAATTGCTCTCTCTGAGCTGTGTGTGTGTGTGTACAGTACAGGCACCTCGGCAGCGGATGAATGTGCTCATTTCACTGCAGCTTCATGGAGCCGAGTGGAAACTTTGCAGCAGGGGAACCTCTGATCCATCCTGCTCTGTAATTATGAAATGGCTTGGCTTCTGGGATAGCAAAAGCAACAGCTAGCAGACCAGGGTGGTGGTGCTAATAGGAGGCGGAGGATCTGCTGGAGTTGTTGTCCCATCTGCACTCATGGAGACGGCAATTATGTGAAATGAAGACGTGCTGTTATTGCAGCGGTGGAAGCCCGTTGTCATTCCTGCACACTGACAGCATGCAGGTTACCTCTGCTGCTTTTCTTGGAAGGAAGATGAAAGTAGGACATGCTTGCACTTCCTTGAAAGACTGTAGTGCTTGTTCAGATTTTTATTATGTGGAAAAAAAAACAAAAAAAAACCATAAAATAAAAAACCGTTTCATCACTTCCTGTCAGATTATGACCGCAAATTTCACAAGATTCCACAACAAATTAATAGGGTGCAACAAAATGGAAATTTTGTCAATATCAATATCTGACAATAATGTTAAAAAAATGAAAAGGCCGATACCGATGTTAATGCCAATGTTGGGATGCCAATGTAATATGCATCCCAACAAAATAATGCCCCACTGAAGACCAAAAATCAGAAAAAAAGTGAGGCGAAAGTTTGTTTTGCTGCTCTGTGTCAAAAACTATATTCTTTTAGAATAAAAAATATTTGTGAACCATTTACTGTTTGTAGGTTTCTATATCTGACATTTTGGTGATGACAACTGAAATGCATTTCAAAAGGAGGGTCATACTTTTTTAAAATGTGAAAAACATGAATTTCTAAGTGGCTGCACAGTGGTGCAGTTGGTAGAGCTGTTGCCTTGCAGCAAGAAGGTCCTGGGTTCGATTCCCGGCCCGGGGTCTTTCTGCATGGAGTTTGCATGTTCTCCCTGTGCATGGTGGGTTCTCTCCGGGTTCTCCGGCTTCCTCCCACAGTCCAAAAACATGACTGTTAGATTAATTGATTTCTCTAAATTCTCCCTAGGTGTGTGTGTGTGTGTGTGTGTGTGAATGGCTGTTTGTCTTGTTTGTCTCTGTGTTGCCCTGCGACAGACTGGCGACCTGTCCAGGGTGAACCCCGCCTCTCGCCCGAGACGCAGCTGGAGAGGAACCAGCAACCCTCCCGACCCCATTAGGGACGAAGGGTGTTCAGAAAATGGATGGATGAATTTCAAAGTTTTTCCCATAATGTTTAAGTTTTGGAATTTTTTTTATATACTTTTAAACACTTTGCAAAATCATTCAATGTTCTGCTGAACCACATCACTATGAAACTTGAACAAGAAGAAATATGGAAGTGTTGATTTGTTAAATTGTTGTTATTGAGTTAATACACAGAGATAAACTGGAAGATGCAGAAATAAAAATGGAAAAATTGTTACTTGGGGGGGAAAAAATAAAAAAGAACTTTGAAAATAAAATGGATTTTATGCAGCTGTACATTCACATGATGAGACATGGTGGTGGCAGAATCACTACAATTTCAAGGTGTTTTATTAATAAAAATAAATGTCCTTCTACTTATAATATGAGATAAACTTGACATAAAATACACTGAAGTTTGTAGTTTTAATGTGTGAAATATGTATCTGTTAGAAAGCTGCTTTCATCTGTTTGTACAGTGTGGCTGGATGAAGCTAGAAAACAAAGACAGCTTTTTGCACAAGATCAGTATTGAGCACTTAGCTTAATGCTGAACCCGTCAATAAAATCAGCATATTTGTACCAAGATTTGTTTTTTATTTGAGCCATAAGATTTGATTTAGTGGCTTTTATTTCTTCTTTATGGACTGATCGTAAAGATGAGCACATTTATCTTTCATAAAGCCACAGACCATAAAAAGCCATCTTATCGACACAAACCTTGTCCAAAGTGGAGTGATGTAGTTACAAAGTAATGCTCCGGGTTTAGGAATGAGGATATTGATAAGAAATGTTGCAGTGATATTTTACTAATGATGTCATATCTGCAGCTTTTTGGTGCCTCATGCAACAATAATCTAAATCTTCTCAGACCTGATGTAGCACGAAACTGAACAATTAATATTAGGACTTTTACTTTCTGTGTTATTTATGAAGCCTCCAAGAATAAAACCTCACTCTGAGGATGGGTTCATATGTGAAAAGGTGGCAGATTCATCTTAAAATAAACTTCCAGTTGGGTTTTCTTCACGTCTTCAAGTTTTAAACTGTGATGCGTTCAAGGCTGCAAGTTGAAAGGTCAACAGATCTGATGTATTGCATTGGTTATTAACAGACTTGAAGTTGCAGCTGTCTGAATGTGTCTTGGCAGGATCCTCAGCAGTCTATGGGGTGACTTCAGGCCCCAGTTAGCTTCTGTTCAGCAGATGACTGTTTCCTGCTGCCAACTTGGCCGCTGCGCTTCGCTCTGAGGGAAATTTCATTCTCAGCCACTTAATTTTAGCAAAGCTGCATTAAGAAAGAAAAATCTAAATTTAATGAACACAAAGGTCTTTATCTTTAATAATATATCAAAAGCATATACATGCTGAATGAATCTCCAATGTAAAGCCCGGTTTGTGTTAAAACTTTATATAGTTTATATAGTAGGCCAAACAGGATGATGCAACTTCCACATTGCAGGTGGTAAGTGGATAACTGTGGGTTTAACAATAATCCATTAAGACATGCTGCAACATGCGAGTGGACTCATGTCCACGTTAATGGCTGTTTTCTGAAGTTTCAGTGGATTTACACAGAGAAAGCCTTTCATACTGAGCTCCCAGCACTTATTTTCATTTTAAAACATAAACTAAAAGTGGCTTCATATTTATGGAAGATACTTCTACAGTGAACAGTAGAAAGAAAAGGAAAGGTAAGGGATAGGAAGAGCAGAAGGAAGGACAGAAGGAAAAATGAGGCAAAGGCAGAAAGACGGAAGTAGAACACAAAAAGGTAAAAGGTAGGATGAAATTAATAAAGGAAGTTATAAAAGAAGGAAGGACTAAAGCAAATAAAGAAAAAAGAAAGAATGAAGGGCATATGGAAGGAATAAATGGAGGACAAAAGAGTAGTAGAACATAAAAGTGAAAGGAAAGAAGAATGAAACTGAAAGGAAGTAATCAAGGAATGAAGTTAATTAGAATGAGGAAGGAAACAGAAATGATGGGAGGACAAAAAAGGGACACAAGTGAGGAAAGAAGGAAGAACACAAGGAAGGAAGAAAGCAAGGGGAAAAAAGCAGAAATAGAAGGAAGAAGGAATGAAGAAAGAGTATATGGAAGGAAAGAGAAAGGGAAAGAAGTAAGTAGGCAGGGAAATAAGGAAAGAAAGAAGGAAGCAAGAAAGAAGGAAAGTAGGAAGGGTACATGGAAGGAAAGTGGACATAATGACAAGAAAGGAATGACAATGGGAATAAAGTGAGAAAAAAATAGACATCTGCAACATTTTCTTTTTCCATGCTTATTTATCTTAGAAAATAAATCAGATTTTACACTTTTAATAGCAACAAAGGAAGTCTGCTCTGAGCAGGAGTTTAAAAAGCAGAGAAATGAACTCACCACAATCATTTCTGAGGGTTCAAGGACGATGCATTCACATCCACGCCGCAGGCTGCCTGCTGATCGCTTCCCAAAACTAAACAAAAAGATTACAAGAAAGAAAAAAAAAAAAAAACGTCAATAATGCACCTTAAAGAAACAGAGTCTGGTTTGACTTGCACTATATTCACATATGAACATGCTTCTCTGTTAATATTCGACAGCCAGGATCAGTGGAGAATCCCATAAATGTTTTCATATTTCTACGCAAACACAGCGAAAAGCTTTCACTGTACACCACCTCCTTTCAGATTCAGGAGGGAAACACCCGGCTCTGGAAAACTCCACTCTCATGACGTCAGTTTGTACAGCGAGCCCTCCTCCTAATGACCAGAGAAATATTAAAAGCAGCAAAGATCCAAAATGAAAAAAATAAAAATAAAGATTCTCAGCCATGGAAATTTTAAGCATGTGCAGATCCTAATTGTGGGTGTTGGGATGAATGTTGCCTTTGTCCAGAACAGGATTCCCATCTAGACAAACAAGAGCGTCCTTGTTTGTCATTTTAAACATCTTTTGCTTCAGAATGTGACCCAAATCTCGATTGTTTGCTCATTGTTTGGTTAGATAAACTCCTGAGATTCACTGGAGTTAGTGTAACAAACCGTCTCTGTTTGCATCACTGAGATACAAATTAAAATATAGTCCTCTTAATCAAAAGCATCTATTTTGTTTTAAAAGTACTAACATTTTGTCACACTCAAGTAATGTTGATCATTAACAGTTTTTTCGTTTGAAAGATACCATACTTGATACCATACTTGTTTTAATTGAATAATTCCTTAATATTAATGAAAAGGTACTGCTTCTACTGCTACATTGTTACTTATGGGAAGTTACTCAAATTATTTACTTAAAACAACCTCCTTTATTGTGCTGAAAATTTACGACTTAGTTTTGCTAAAGTCTTTGCACTAGAAACTAGACAAACATACTTGGTATGACTTTGTGTTTTTGCAGCGTTGGTGAGAGTTTTCCTCCAACTCCAAAGTTAACAACAACCAAACAATGATGTCTGTGATTAAATTAAAGTTTGCTAAACCTGCACTGTGTACTTTTAAATAAGGTCTGGAGCGACTCTACTAAAGTTAGCAAGTGTGGTCACTGGGACAGATTTTTATTTTCCTAACTGGAACCACTGACCTCTCCCACACAGACTCTTGATTTGGGATCAACACAGTTCATTTAATGTCCATTAATAGTTACGTGTTACCACACTGTCTGGAGTGACTTTACTTGGCTTTTAAACCATAATAACATTGAAATACTGTAGGATAGATGCTGTATTGGTCTGATTTCAGGGTATTTGATCCCACCCTGGACTCTTCCTTGGAGAGGAAGGTGTTTCAGCATCAGTAGACATTATTTACATAAACAACCCAGATTTGGCCTCCACAGTGGAAACCCACACAACTGGCAACCAGGGTGTAGTAGAAGCTTTTAGGAAACTAAGGTCCAAGAGAAAAAAGCCCTATGTTAATTATCCATTTATATATGATGGATTACAACTACAGTGGACCACAGCTTGTTCAATATTTAAATATTTTTCTGTGGAACTAAATTAAAATTATGTGCATAAAATCTGCCTATTCAAGGATTTTCCCAAAGTGAATATCAAAAATATTTGAAAGAAAATTCAGCTTTGGAGGCTAAAATAGCTGTAAAGCTACTTGGCATGCTATTTCTTTTGCAAAGCAGCCAATCCAGGAATGTCATTAATTTTCCTTGGTGCTGATTGGCTTGTTGAGTGATCATGTAGATCAGGAATTTGCAGTTCCTACAAATTACCAAGCAATGCCCAAAGTCGGTCCTCGAGGGCCGGCATCCTGAATGTTTCAGTTCTCTCCCTGGTGGTAGCAACAACCTTTTCAGCATGTCAATGTTCTTCTTAGGCCTTCTAACAAGCCATCATTGGATCCAGGTGCATTAAGCCATGCAGGATGCCAGACCTTTCACATTAAAAGCACTTCAATATTTTAAATACTCAAGTATAAGTTCTTCAAATCAGCTTTTCTTTTTCTTTTTTTTTTTTTACCTTATTTTTGTTGTCGAATGTCTTCAACTAAGCTATAAGGATGCTTAAAATTCATTGGCAAACTTTGGTATCTCAGGTAGATAGATCGCCCAGAGACTAAGTGAGTGGCCAATGAGAGCAGACCTCAGGCCCAGCAGGACATAAACACTTTGGGCTTGTGGCTACATGTTATAGCTGGGGTTTGTTCACGCTGGGAAATAATTACCAGCTGGCTGCAATGGCACAGAGCAGACATATTCATTTCTCCAAGCAGATCTCGCTGGATTTTCTTTTCTTGTTCTAGTAGAAAACTCTTAGAAACTTTATCTACTCTTGTCAGCCTGTCTGTTGTTTGGTGACAAAATGCACTTTTCCAAGTTCCCTTTGATAACTCAACAATTTAAAAAGAAAAAAACGTTAAGCCGAGAAGCTTGTGTTGAATCAAAGAAAAACATGAGCAGCAGCTTGAGGGCAATGGCACCGAGTGAGTTAATGCTGATTGTTGCTGTTTGCTTTGCCTGAGCTTCAGTCTAACGCCGTTGTAACTCTGCTTGTATTCCCTGACAAACACAAGCCTGAATCCCACCACGGGACAAAACACACCGACGCGAAGAGCTTACTCAGTATTTTTATTGCAGTTCTCGACAAGAAGACAAATGCTGTAATTCTTTTGCAACTGGTTTCCAGCACTGCTGATTTGTCGGGGAGGCAGTGGCTTTACAGGAAGCAAGGTCTGCTTCTGATGCTACCAGCAGCTCTGAGCTGTGTTTCCACCCATATACATATCACAAATGCATCAGGCTGCCCTGTGCAGACAGCAGAGTGACATGTTTAATCATGCTCCTCCATTCCTGACATCAGTAATCCAGTGCTCAATTTTACATAAAAAATAAACGCACCGCTGGCAATGTGAGATATTAAAGCAGGGATTATGGAAGTGCAGCGTGGGGGAGGAACACAAAACTATCTTGTTTGGAGATTAAACCTTGTAGTGCTCCAGGACTAGCAGTGAATGTAAAGGAAAAATAAAAATCTTGCAAGAGCAGAAATTATGTGAAGAATAGACTGGGATGGTGGCACCTCTAAAATGAATGCAAATACTTGATTTTTATCAGCAGAACTGATGGTGCTGAAGTGCACCGAGCAGTTCCAACAAATTACCAAGCAATGAGGAATTTAGGCTGAAGTGAGCCCTGCTTCAGCTTTCCTGAGAACCGCATAGGATGGGACACTTCCAAAACCAGAAAGACAAATTTCACAACCAAAGAAATATGTCAGAATGAATCATTACACTCATATTTTTAACACAGCAATGCTGCAACACAGATTGTTTTTTTCCTTTACTATTGTTTAAACCAACGATGAGAAGCCTACTGAACCCACTGCTATTCATTTAGTCCTTCACTTGCTTGGACTAGGACACACTCTCCATGTACAATGCAAAACTGCTAAGAGTCTTCACATTGATGAATTAGAAAAATAAAATGGTGCAATAAATAGCATATATTATCTTTAATTACAGATTGTTGTTACAGATAGGGCTGAAACAATTTATCAGATTAATCGTAATAAACTGGCTATTGAAACAATAGTCAGCTGATGAAGTAACTAATAAATCATTTTTTGGATCATACAGACTAAAAAAGGCAGATTGCTGAAAACATCATATTCAGAACAGTAATCGAGAAAAAACTGTACGAAATATACACACTTTGTATTTAAGATGAAAAAAATTGTAAAGAAAATAATAAAAATAAAAACATCTAAAAGTAAACATGTTTTGCTATCCTACTAACTGGTTAATCCAAAAATTAAACAATCAGCTTTACACTGTATTGACGAGTCAATCAGAAAGGTCTGAAATTTCATATATTGATATCAGAAGTATTTTTCAGCTGCAGATGCATCCTTTGCTTCAAATAATTAAGAAAGCACTGAGGAAATACTGTTATGGTATTCTAGACAAGAAAATGTGTATTTTCTTTTTTTTTAAATGAGCTGAATTATTTGTTTCAATTTTCTATGCATTATACCTTAATCTTTATCTTATCTTTATCGTATATTCTCATCCAATAAAGATATCCGATAAATGATTATTTGAATAAAATAATCACTCGTTGGAGCCCTAGTGTCAGATCCCTGTCTCGTTTAGTTGCATGCTAATTTGTTAATGAATGCATCAAAACTAGGAAATTGGGCATCATCAGAAGTAGTGAAGCATATAGGTAAACTGCAATTCTACAAAATCAGAATCTAAAAATGTCATCATCATCATTTCACCTCCAGCTTTTATATCAAATAAAGTGTGAGGTGTTTTATTCCAAAGGTTAAAGTTGTAATTCTATAGACAAGCCAGTTTACCTTTATTATCAAGAGTAAAATGACTAAAGCATGGAAAACGATCAGCTGCTACTGTTCAGTCATCTCTGACAGACATCTCCTCTGCCTTGGTGGCCCTTTAGCATTCCAACCAACCTGCGCATCTGAAATGTCATTCCACAGGGATCACTAACCCTGAAGCCTGGATCCTGGATCTGATCTGGCTGGATCAGATCTCTTCACTTTGCTTAGGTAATTAAACTCACTAAAAGGGAAATGCTGGATTTTAACACTACAACACTTTAAGCTGAATAAACTTTAGATCAAAAGTGGTTTTACAACACTTTTGAAGAGTATAGAGAAGAGACTGGAGGAGAGGACTGACTAGTCCTGATTCATAATTTGATGAAAACCATATTCGTGTTTGAAGTGCTCTGGAGCATCTGTATCAACTGCAGCTGACCGCTCGCCCATCTAGCAAAGATGAACAGAATGCTTTGGAGGATCATCATGGCCGGATCACACACAGCCTACGGTAAACCTTTACCCTGTCAGACCCAAAATAGAAGTCATCGCTGAGGCCAAGAATGTCCAAATGACTCGTGACTTTAACTTCCCAAAATACAAGTTTACTTATACTCACAAGAAAGGGAAGAAGTGGGTTTAGAACAACTAAAAGAACAATTCATTTGGAACATATTCAACATATTTACCCCTGCAGCATGAGCATTATGTCTTGTTTTGGTTATAAAGTTGCCAAAAGTCGCATGCCACCCTACAAACCTGAGAAATACACACCCGTTCCTGGCTGACATATCACAAATAACTTCAAAGGCATGCTTCACATTCCAGACGTGACTGCTTTACAGCTAACAGCTCCCGGCGTGGAGACAAGCCCCACTTTAAGCTCACAACCCTGAACTCCAGAGAGCCGACAGAAGATGTAGTGAGAGCTATAATCATGTCTTTAGGTTGAATCAGACTGAAGAAGCGGCAGCTGCAGCCGAAGTGTGAGCACTCACCCTGTCACTCTAAAAGTGCTCGCAGAGTGACACGGCCACCTGGGAAGACAACAGGATCCTACCTTAAAATATCTCCGCCTGATAGTCCGGAAAGAGTCCCAAAAATCCGTCCCAAGCTCCGGGACTAATGTGTGACTGCAGCATATCGTCCTGCACACACCCGCTGCTGCTGTCTGAGATCTGCGTTTTGTGAAATGGGTGTGCGTGGCTCTGAATGTGTGTGTGTGGATCAGCTCCTGTCTAAAAGCTCTGCCCCCTTTCTCATCTGCCCTTCCTCTCTCCCAGCGTAATGTTTAGAGTAGACGACAGACAGCATTCCAGCGTACGACTCACTTCCTGCTACAGTCACAACGCATGAGAGAGAGGGAGGGAGGACAGTTTGTTCTCACTGTGTATTTATGTTGTAGTTAGGTGTAAACCGCCTGTCCTCCCATTACAGTAAAAATCTCTCACTGAAGTCTTTTAGTTTTAACTCAGTGAAAATCTACTTTAAGGAAGTTTTTTAATAATTATTTTAATTGGACACTTTAATTAAGTTGACTGCCATCAACAGAATGCTTTGAGATGATATGATATCTTTGCTGAGTCATGTTGAAATTTAAATATGTAAAACATCATAGAGAAGATTCCTGTAACTTTAAGGGAATTTCCTCTTTTGTTTCTGGATTCCAGTAAAAGTAACTTATCACATGATTTTGAGGAGCAACAATATTGGACCCATGACTGCCTAAGAGCTGCGCCAGGACACAGGACAGTTTATGGTTGCATAATCAGCATGTTTGTCAATAATCAATATATAGTTGCACTGTAGCCTCCTGCTCTGTAATCATATTGGATCATGAAGTGGCTAAAGATTCTCACCACTTAGGTAAGGAAAATAACTTCTGACAAGTTACTTTGGTCAGAATTTCCACCATTTACTTGACATCTATCAATAAAAAGCCACTAAATGTGGATTAATTTCTCCATTACCAGCTCTGGTGAAAAGTCAAATTTTTTTCTATTTATTGATCACATCAACACTACATATCCCACCATTTTTACTCAACAAAGAACTTACCAAGAGCATGTGCTTCAATGAACGCTGATAAAAACACAAATATGGCCAAGGTTATCGACATTTTTTAAGCAATGCGAATAAATGTAATTTCTTAACTAATTCCAACATTTTAAACATGCTCAAATAACCTGAGTTTTCTTAGATTGTATGGAGTACAGAATATCTGGCTGCTTCATCTCCCCCAAATGCTGCTGTGCACTTCCAGCCAGTTGGATGAAAGATTACATGTTTCCTTTGCTTGGAATTAAAAATAATACTAAAAAATCAGCAGTTTGAAAATAGCTTGGACTACAAAAACCACAAATAATCATACAACAGAAACTTAAGATGGAATGGCTTTTCTCAATCTGAGCTGTACTGACCCATTTCGCGACACACAAGACACAAATTAATGCATCAGCCTGATTTTCCTCCACTAACCCGGTGCGGATTCATTTAGAGGTTTAAATTAAAGAAATGCACATCAATATAAGAACCGTTTGAGTCAGATGGTTGAAGGTTCTAGAAGCAGTCTGCTCATAATGAAATGACTCAGCAACACAAAGGGAGGGAAGTTAAACTGTTAGCAGCATTAATAAAGTTCATAACAGAGGGGAAGTTATCATGTTCATATAAAGAGGAATTGAAAACTCAGACTCGTTGCCTACAACAAGTCTGAGTTGTTGCAGGTAACCCCATATGAAAGGATGGGGGAAATACCTGTAGAATAATAATAATATCTCTTCTTCCAAGAAGGACTTCAGAGGCAATTATGATCCAAAAACAGTTACTCCAAATCTATAATTAAACTAAATATGGTTTGATTGCTTGCTGGTATAAAACCTGACACACTATACTTACAACTCAAATGTTATATAATCCTAAATTAAGCTATTTCTAAGATGTTACAGTGCTAATTGGATGTTTTGTCAGAAAAGTTGCAAACCCGAGAACACAAATCTTTATTCCATAGTCCACTTATACTGCTGGCTTTTGCAAATAAACTATATTGTCAAAGTATTTGCTCAGCTTCTTTTTGAAACATAAACTTTAGTGAGCTCCACTTTCTAATCCATGGGATTAAACCTGTCATCCAAGCTTCAATCCATGTAGGAAAGAGCCACAAATTTAGGTATTTTTGATCATGAATGTAGAATTGTTGGGCAAGAAGGCCTGATTTGCAGTCTCTGCTCAAATTCATGCAATCAGTGTTGTGTGGGCTTGAAATGGGGAGTTAGGTCAGTTCAGAACCAAACTTGCTCACTTTAATCTTTATAGACCTTTCTTTGTTCAAGATCAGGTTTTAACAGGAATCCCAAAATGTTCCTATAAATTTGGGAGCATCAGATAATCAGTAATGTCTTAGTAAGCTGAACCTAAACAAAGTCAACAATGGTCTTTCAAATGGTCAGTTCCAATAATCTGCACAATCAAGTTATATTGTCTAGCTTTAGCTGAGACAATATAACTTGAAATGCACATCATTTGCTCATGCTTCTCTTAATCATGAGCAAACATTGGCATGTTCATATCTATAATCTTTATCCAAGCAGAAAAATGTTTGTCACAATAATAAATTCATATTTGTCTACAAATGTGTAATAAATTAAGATTTAATTCAGGTCTAATTTGAGATTTTCTTTCAATCACCACAAGTCAATCCAAATCCAAAGGTCAAATATCCCAGTTCCATGTAAAATAAGATTTCTGAGTAAGCGAGTAAGGAGTTGGTTAGGAAATTATGAGATTTTCTGAAAAAATATTTTAATCTAATTTGAAGAAAATCAACACATGCCTATAAAACGTAAACTAACCACTGCTATGGAAAATGGTTTCACAGTGTCATTTCACTGTTATGGCTGTCAAGATAGAAAAGAAAAGATTTTTAATGACTCTGTCATTAAAGCAGCTCCACAATGATTTATTAAGCTTCAATATTAAGACATGATGCCTCTTGATCAAGCTTACCAGACCATGCTCCAGCACTTGCTTTAAATTCATCACCCACTCCTAAAGACTAATTCATAATAGTTGGATTTTATTTCACACATGGGTGAAATCACGCACAAAGAGCTCCAACTTCTTCACTTAATGGCTGAATCATTCATCTTCCCCAGATCAGATCTCACTACAGCTACCAGGGAGGAGAGCAGAGGCACTGAGAGAAGGATGGAGCCGTATCAGGTTTTCAACCTGGCTGTCAGTCTAGATGCAGACAGCCATTTCTGGGCAAGGTCCGCCTGAAACCCAATTCCAGCGCATCTTTAAAAGCTTCAGGAAGTCCCGCCGGACTCCATTCAGTTTCTCGTGTCACAACCAATTTCCCCTCCGAGCCATTCTGCCCTCAACAGTCTTTATAGACTAGATGAAGGAGGATGTGTTTTCTTCCTGGTGCCAATTCAAAAATGCATCTAATGAGGAGAAGTCATTTTAAATAAGAGGAAAACTGACAAATCTAAGTAGGTAACGGTTTAGGAAACCGTTTACAAGGCAGTTAAATGTAACAGGTCCATACACCCGTAATTATACTCTTAGACACAACATGGGGTGGCCTCCACATATTCACTGATTAGGACTTTTGTTGCAGTTCCCCAGTATAAAAACCAAACTGTTCCTGTTATTAAAATGGTTTCTCTTTCAAGCTGAGAGGGTGCTCTGTCATTTAGAGTTGAGGAAGTTTTTTTGACTCTGACATCCTTGAAGGTTGTGAATCATAAGGTGACCAACAGCTAACTAGTGGAATATGAAAATAAACCAAGACTTGGGAAGATTTCCTGTCAAAGTATCAGCATTTCTCATGAAGGGATGAATCAGCCATGACTTCAGAATTTGCAGCACAATACTGGTTATAAAGACAAGTTCAGTTATTAAAGCCAAAGAAAAAGAATACAAGTCAAAACACCACTGTTTTTGGAGGCAGAAATTCTACACACTTTGATAGTAGTAACAAAGAAACCAAACAAATAATGTATGAATATCCTGATTCACATATTTACAACGGCTATATAGCTTTAGGGGGCCACCAGGCGGGTTCCCATATTGCTTCAGCAGAAGAATATTGAAACCAACAAAAACATAACTCTAACATGGATGTACAGCAGCTAAATGGCAACACAGTATCACCCACGTTTTCCTCATGAATCCAGGAAAAGTGGGTGGATTTGTGAAAATCATGAGGGCTAATTCAACATTACGAACCAAAAATAGAGGCCTCTGTAAGAAACAAGGTTTGCATGTTGTGAAACGGGTATTATATAGAATCTTGGCATCTTGGAGTGTTGTCTGATGTCGGCTGACATTTGCAGTTCATGTTATTAAAACAATCAACAGCTTCTCTTTCCAAACTTTCCTCCAACATGGATTTCCCATAATATTCAGATTCAACACCAACATTATGTTTTCCTCAGGGTCAGAGCCAAATTAATGAGTCTAACTGCAACAACTGATCAGCTTCTGCCATCAGCCACATCGGCCTCTGTTTAGTCAATGACATGTTAACTTTTGCAATAATATGCCCATCTCTCTACTCTAATAATAAAACTCAAAAGTTGGTCATTAAGCAGTTAATGCATCATATTTACAATTTCAACCAAATGTAGAATCTTAAGAGCGATGGTCACATCAGTTAACACATAAGCTCATTATTCAACAGTGGCTAAGTTATTTCACAACCAACACTTAGTAAAAGCTTTAGGGACTGAAGTCAGACGTTTGGCTTTAACCAACCTGCAAATTATTATCTGGCATCCAGATCACAATTTCACCTTTGTGAAACTGAGGTTTGTTTCAGACTAGATCAGCATCTCTGATTAAATTCAGCCATTTTAAATTCCTCCCATGTTCATAAGAACCCAAAGAATGACCCGTTAAGACCCCCACTGCAGAGCCAGGAGGGTTCTGCTCCAATGGCTAAAGCTTCAGCCACAAGCTCAGAGTGGCCGTAGGTGTGTTATGCAAGCCTGAAGGATAAAAAGATCATTGTTTCCAAACCTCCCACAGATAGAGTTCCACATTTTTACAGCTTTGGTTGTGAAATCCCAGCTCTTTAACATTTCGGTTTTGGGTTCACTGGGGCTGATCAGTGCAGAGTTCAGGGAGACATTTCAAATTCTGTAGATTTAGCTCTGTAAATTCCTCACAATTCTTTGTGGTGAAAGAATTATTAAGTTTAAACAATTTTGTAAAGTAAAAAAAGAAAATGAGTCATGATTGAATTCTACAGAAGATATGAATAAGTTATAGTGAACAAGATATAGTGGTCTAGAATATCCAGATTTTACGTTTTCTCTTTCGACTGTGAAAGTATGAAAACTAAATGGTAGAAACACCACTGTTTTGATGTTTCAAGAAGATCAAACTTTCCAATAGCACTGAGACCGGTTGGGGATCTTACCTGCTTCTTGGAAGAAACATGGACTCCTTGATGAAAACCGAGCCTGACAACAGGATGTACCAGCAGCTTCCCACATCATCTGGGCTGAAAATCACAAGCAAAGACTCAAATTACTACCAAGAATGAGAAACAACATTCCTATAGTTTTATACACAGTTATAGTGTAACAGTAATAATCAGGCGTGTAAAAGCTTTCATTGTTAGTCTGATAATTGTCAACACTTCCCTACAGTTACTTTGCAGGACATTTAGCCCCTGTTATCACTCAAATCAAACAATATTAGCTCTTCACACCTCAAAGTTCTTTAATAGCATCTCTTTGTGTCATGCATTTCATAGCTTTGGTTATCAAAGTAAATGCATTTAGCAATATAATTTTTTTTTAATTAATATGTTTTAAATTTACTCCCAGTATAACTCATTGATGTTTGTGGTTGTTACGTAAAATAAACATAAGCATCAATTTAATAGGCACTTTCATAAACTCATCTTTATACTTTACATCAACATTGTCATGTATTCATTCATTAGTTTTATCATTAATTGTGTCATACAGCATAAATAACATAATAAAACTAGAAAAGAGCTTCTTAAACGGGAATATTAAACAACTGCAGCCCCTTTTTTGACAGTATACAATATATTTTCTCCTGGATGAAACATTCATAGATTTTGCTTTAAAATTCCAGTTTGTAGTAATTTGTGGAAGAAGAATGACTAAAAAGGTAGCAGAAAACAAAGAGAAAGCTTTATTGGAGACGCACAGACGGAGTAGTATTATGAATGCACAAACCAACCACAGCATGACCCTGCTGAGGGATGCAGACAGAGAATCTGGGCGCTACAGACATAAACTCACACTGACCCTCACATGATGCAATAGGAAGTCTAATCATTACAAGAGGACAAACAAATCCAGAGAGTAAGTCCAACCCACATGCAAGGAACTTGCCTTCTGTTGAATCTTTATGAATATTTGTTTTAAATCACCAAGTTATGCAGCCTCAAACCATAGTAGTTTTTTTTTTTATTTTTATTTTAAAGCACAGTTAGCTGGTCTGAGAGATGCTACGATGGAAGAGGTGATGGACGGGATTTTAGGGTTCAGACAATATCTGACAACTCATTAGTTTTTTGGATCTTCATGAGCAACACTTACCTTTTATTTTCAAAAGTGTTCATACAGAACAAAAACATTGCTACATGATTTTTTTTTAGTTGCGGCAATAAGGAATAGTAAAAACTGAAAAAATCAATCTGACTTTGCTAGAGTAACTTTAAATAAATTCTGAGTGTCAGGTTAGAAATTAATAGATCAATTTAGAAATCAGTAGATCAATTCCATCATTCCACAAAAATAGAGTAATAGTCTCACCACCTTTTACCTTTGGCACCATTTACAGGATTTTAACGAGTCAGTTGTTTATCGTAGTGGAACTGCGGATAACCCACGAGGATGAGTTATGTTTTTCATTTGTCTTTTATCCCTTGAAGGGGCAATATTATGTTTTCCAGCCATTGAGTATCATTTCATAGCACAATAAAGTAACTATTTTACCTCCTGCTGTTATAAAAATGCTATATATGCTATATAATTTTTTTTGTCAAATATGACAAAAAAAATAAAAATTAACTTCGTAATTTAATGCCTTGAAATTGGGTCTCTGTCTCTTTAAGAAACTCGAAAAAGTTGATTTTTACACATTACTAAAAGAAAAGGTTAGCTTTTCCCCGAACGGACAGCAGCATTTTTTTAAAACGGCGCGCCATTGTGGCCACTGTCAATATATGTGCTGTGTGGCAGCTGCAGACAGTAAAGAGGAAGCAGAAATTTAGAGAAGAAAACATTAATATGATGCGTAATCTTGAGTTTTTAACCGGTAATGTGAGGTGAACCCAGAAGCTAAACATCATCTCTGCTGCCCAGATATTTAGCTATTAATTCTTGAAAGTCATGAGACCGACAAAAAGTCCAATTTAAGGGCTAAATTGGACTTTTTAATTAAAAACAGCGAGGGAAATCACACATGTGACACTGCTTTGTGGTTACAGAAAAGTAAAGGATGGGTGAACCTATTATACACCTGCTCCTACACAAGAGCATACATTTCAACCCAACACCTCTGTGCTGCTGACTTGTTCTTTTTTAATCAACTCTTCCTCCTCCTCCACATTTTCTCCTGACAGAATGTAAAGTCTCTCATTTATTTCAAAAGGAACCATGCTCCATTTTCCGCCGTCTCTTCCCGCTCTCCCACATAGTTGCTCCTTACTTTCATGATCCTTCTCTGCATTGGGATGAGCACAAACAAAACCTTCAATTATTAATAACCAGCAAGCGCAAAACGAAGGAAGCATCTAACAGGAGGAGGAGGAGAGCGCACCAAAACAAAAAAGACACAGAAAGAAGATAGGGTGCTCTGGGATGGTTTGACTGATCTGGGTCATCCATACAGGAAGCAATAGTCAAACGCTCCCACTGTCAAAGCCCACAGAGAGGCCTGGAACAATGGGGAGTCTGTTTGTGTGTGTGCACCATGGAGGTGGAGAGGTGAAGCCTTGAAGACAAAACCCTTCCAGTATGTAGAGTTTCAGAAAATGAGCTTTGACTCATGAAACATGAAGCAAAAATTAAACTCCCCTTATGATAATCAATGATTAGTACAATTCAAGTTCAGAAGTTCATAACTCTGCACTCCTCAAATTTCAGCATGATAACCACTTCCCTTCTGGCAGGGCTCAGCTGGATTTTTCTGGTTTGAGCTCCAACTCAAACATCAGCTAAAAAAAAGTATTTTTTATTTTTTATTTTTTGCTACTTAATACATTTTTTATCTTTGTTATGTGGAAACTTAAAAGGTTATTCCAAATCACGAGATTTTATCTGTTACTCATAAGAAATATATGTTCAAAAGAGTCAAATATTCTACATTCTAAGAGTTTTTTTAGTATAAATGGACATTATCAAAGTAGACATGAAATCAAAAGTAGATTTATATTTCCACAAGTTCATACAAATTCTCTGAAGATATCTGTCTTACATAGACTCCTGATCTAATCAACTCCAAACTGATTTACAGATTAAATTCTTAATTTATATAATATTTGTTGTTTATTAGAATGGAAACGATAAAATTAGACTAAGATATATAACTATAAATACATAAAAAGCTAAGAAATTAAAAGTTTAATTTAATATTTATTCCATCCATGCAGGAACCTGACAGGATATAAACAAACATGAAACATTTTCATCTTGAATATATAAAAAATCATGGAGAATTTCTGTTTTCATATGGGTTTAAAATCAATAAATAATCTTAATACAAATGATGTTTAATAAAATTATTTAAATAAAAGCAGCTATTTTAACATGACAATTATGATTTCCTTATATGTGAAGCAGTTCATGCTACAATATATTCCAAAACGGCCAAACAAAGATGTAAGAAATTTCCACCAAAACAACACAAAACGAGGAGTTGCGGCACAACGGTGGTTTCTCTCCGCTGAAAATAAAACAGCAGCAGTAACCATTAAGATGTTATTGTATAAAATTCTCCAGAGACTCAAAGCCACAATATGTGTGCAGTGTTACAAAATAAAGCCAACAATTCTTCTACAATAAGCAGAACCAAAAACAGCTCGAGTGTCGAGGTGAGAGACATTGCTACCTTAGTAGGATTTTTTCAGAACAGAATCAAATATTTCCTCCTTACCCAAACCTGTTCCGTCTGTGCTGAATGTTGGTTAGATACCAAAACGTGAAGAGATTTTAATGAGGTTGCTTTTCCCCACAAAGAGCTTCAGAGTTGCTCTGTGAGCCTCACAAACGTAGGAAATGTCACTCTGGAAATAAGTACAGTGCTGTGAAACATTATTTACCCCCCTTTGTTTTAGTGCTGTTGACAAAGATGTTTCAGATCATTAAACACATTTATTATATAAAAAAAGATAAACTCAATAAGTACAAAAACGTAGTTTTCAGTGACAATTTCATTTACCGAGGGGAAAAAAAGCCAGAAATTCTCCTCTTTTTGTTGTTAGTCTTATGACCTAAGAGGAAATCACTGGTTGCCATCATGATTTAGGAACTTTGGATCAGCTGTTTGTGATATTCGCACCCTCAGCAATTTGTGACCCAACCCTGATGTAATGTCCAACATCTGGTGACTTCTACTCCAGTTCATTTTTCACAAAACAATGTTCAACTAACTGGTCAGAGATTTGATGTTTTATGGACAATTTATGATCTCTAGTTTTTGAAAAGCTTGTAAAAGCCAACATAATTTTTTATGAACCAGAATCATTTTCCAGAATCACTTTTAAGAACTATAACTTAAGAATATAACGAGAAGCTCAGAGGAGGGGATGAAATCTGTTTCTCACTGCATCCAGATGTTTAGATTAGCGAACATCTAAAGTTATTGAGGAACACCAGAGGTGGAATTAAGAACTTTTGGGTGATAGTGGTTTCTTGGAGGTTTTGTTGATCTGTGTGCCGAATAATCAGATATTGTTTTAAGAATTAAAAAAATAAAAAATAACTGAGGTCATTTTTGGTATAGTCATACAAACGGCGACTGATATGTCTTCTGGAGATGATTGAGAGGCCAATGGAAATGTCTGGAACAGAGTTAAGTACAAAGACCATTATGGAAGCATCCACATGCTTTAACTGTTGCATACTTCTTGAAAACCTGACAGTGGTTTCTCAGTCTTTGTGTTGCCATCATGTGGGTGACAACTCCTCCGTACTACATTTTTGTCCTCGTCCTTTTCTTGGTGCAATGGTGGCACTGAAGTGACAGTGGTGATCTGGGGCTCATGTTCAGAACCATCAAAGTGTGTGTGAATAGAGGAAACAAGTCCAAAGATCCTGTGCATGTCTTTACCTGAATTAGGATTGTGTCTCAACCAGTAAAACTCAATGTTTTGGCACTTGTTGACTACGGTAAATGCAGTTACTGATAGCTGTTTAACCACATGCCTATAGACAAACACGACCTCTACCATCATGCAGCATGCCAGAGCTGCATGTGCTTTGAAGCCTATGGCTTTGATTAAGGGCCCAGTGCAAAACACCTCAGAATCTACAAGAACTTGTGAGATCCTTTCTAAAGGTTTTCTCTGAAAAGAGACTCACCTCTGAACTGGTCATTTCAAACCACAGAAAAACTGAATTCCCTGTCTTTATTATTTATGGTTTCATTCATATTTTACCTTGCAGTGCTTCTAGCAATGATATACAGAATTAATGACTAATAAAAGAAACTTGTTACCACATACAAATTTTCAATATATATATTTTTTATTTGTACTTTCTGCTGCATAAATGTAAACAGCTTAAATCTGATCAGGGCAACACATGAGTCAAATATTCGTAGTTATAGGCATTCCTAGAAGACAGAAAAATGTTCCCACCGTTGAAAACATTGATGAAGGTTGAGCACAATAATGTTACGACCGTAAACCCTGGGAGGTTCTGCTTTTTATGGGATGTCATGTTTTCAGAAGATATTAGATGAGATTGCTCATATCTGTGCATATATATATAGTGTCAGCACTCCAGGGAGCTCCTGAGGCAGTGAATATGAGAACTGTTTTTAGAATTACTGTCTTCATCTTCCCATCATTACTCCAGGACCGCCAACAGCCACAGACAGTCAATGATCTTAGAAGTGAGTGCTTCATTAACTAACTTCTGAAAATTTCTCTGTAGGAGAGAAATACTTAGAGTCTGGGATTAGCCTAACGTAAAAATCGGATGGTTGAAGGAGAAATCCTCGTCTTATGGATGACAAACTCCTAAAGCATTTCTTTTCTTGTCAAACAGCTTCAGCCATATGATTAACATGATAACAGCCCTCCTCCCTCATTGGCTTTTCCAACCCTCATTCCACAGCATATTGCTGCTACTGTTCTAAATAGATAAAGACGTGATAATGGGCAGTTAAAGGTTTGTTTGATCCAAAGGAAAGGTCCGATTGAGTTCCCGCACATGACAAAACTCAATCTGAACCTCTGCTGTTTATTACCCTTGCTTTTATCAGGGAGTGTGCTGCACAATTTTTATAGGTTAATAAATGCAAACAGACACGCAACAGAACAGCTGTGCTAAAGTCATTAGAAAGAAAATGGCTATAGGCTTAGAAACTTGTAATGAGGAAGAGAGAAATAACCTGCTGTGTTTCTAAGAAAGTTTTAGTTCACAGATCTAACAGAGTGGAGCTGCTACATCACTGTTTCTATGAGAAGTCAGCTACAAGGCACACAGACTGCCTGGTTATAATCCTCAGCTACTTTACGAATGTGACACATGTAAGGAAAGCTTTACTGACTTCAGAGAACCAGGTTTCTATCTGGTTAAATGAACACGGTATGCTTGGAAACCTGAAGAACTTGCATCTCCTAATTTAAATTTACATCATGGATGATGAACTGATGCTTGGATAGATGGACAGAAAGAAAGATGAGCTATATGGATGGATACAGCTTCCATGGAAAAAGGGATACAGTCTGGTTATTGTTTTGAACTTTTCCACACATGGAAGATCCCTGAATAAAAATCCTTGTTGTTCCAGATTTAAGGACCGAATAAAGACCCTGGTTTATTACAGCAAAGATTTTCAGACCTTTGTGAAGGTAGAAAAAATCAGCGTCGTATTTAAGTATCATCCTATCGCTGATCTCCTAAAATTAAGAAAATCAGGGCTGATTTATCAGTGCACCAATGTTTACAGCGCTGATGGGAAACATTACGCAACAGAGGACTAAAATAACTTAACCAATCAGAAGAGAACACCACTCTATAGTTTGTGTGGAGGTTTTAACTTAATTACTTGTTTCTATGTATTTTGTTTTCAGATTGTTAGTTTCTCGCTGTGGTTAAAAGTCTTGGAGTATATTTCTCTAATTGTTCTGAAAATGTTCATTAAAAAAACATTTTTGGTTGCTTTTTGGCTTGTTTCCTTCAGTAGGTTAGGAGGATTGTTGATCAAAGATTACAAAAATGTATAACTTACTGTAAACAACATATACAAAAACTAGAAATGGTTTGTGAGATTGTCATGGCACAGTGTGTGGTTCCAGAGAGAATCGTGCTCAAACTTGAATCCGTTATTCAACCACTACTTAATCGGTAGACCTTTTGTTTGCTCAGCTGCTAAAGCACCGGGAGGATTTCTAGGAAGGTGTCGGGTCTTCTTCATTATCTCCTAAAACACATACGAGGAATGTGAAGGAAGACAAAATAACGGACACTGAACTCTTTCCAGCCTGTGGAAAAGCTTAGAGTTAATTAACAGACTTCATTCTCACCAGGGGTGTTAGGAAGTCGTCAGCATGTGACAGCAGTCAAACACTAAGTGTTGATTCTGTGAACCGCAGCAGTGGCAGCCTGTGGAAACTGATCTAACACATCCAGAAGATTTCAATACACCTCTCTGATTCAATTAAACCACAAATTATGTATCAAAGAAGCAAATGTAAAGCTGTGACCAGCTAACTTTCTACCTCTGGTGTAAAAGTTATTTTTCTCTTCTTAGCGGTGCTCAGATGACCTGAAGCAGCGTTTACTCACCAACAGGGGATTGCCTTAACTCCGACTGCACTTTAGACATTTGTTTTCATTTGCCTGCAACATTTTGTTTGCTCTGCTGTGTGCAGCCAGCCTGTTTTAGTTCATCAATAACATCCAGTTATTGCCAGGGTCAGAGCCTGTTTTAAATCTGTTACTTGCTGCATTGGTGAATGCACACAGTTTAGGACTTACTAGTAAAGCACTTCGTTGGCCTCGTGTCTCTCGTATCGCACCGTCTCGCACATTATTCTGTAGAAACAGAGCAAGAAAGACATCAGTCACCTGCAGTAATATCACATTTATTACAAGCATTAAAAACAATTACGTAAAAGCTTTAGCAGAGGTAAATATTAATTTTATGCTACATTCATAGACACATCCAGGACATTTTCTCAGATCTATTTCCCATCACTTTTAGAGACATGCAGTAAGTATGTTGTCAGGTGTTTAACACCTTCATAAATAACTGGAAGAAGGTGCTGCATGCTTGATGAGGAGAAAAGAGACAACTGAGACGCTGAGTTCCAGGTAGAAACAAAGTCTGATTTGTCTTCAAACATTTCTCCAGTTCATAAAATCCAATTAAATACTAATCTAGAGCTGCATGATATATGCAACTGTATTTTTCATCACCATTTTAATACGTACAACATCATAACTGCAAACGACCGACTGTATTCAACATTTTGTAGACCACAATATTTATAGGGACATGCACTGACTATGTGGAAGTCTCATCTCTAGACTTTTACTGACCTTGATGCATAGACTTTAGTTACCAAACTGTTTGGGCTCAATTAAAGAGGACAGAAGAGGAAGAAAAATGTGGGCTCATCACAAAAATATTGCAACCAAAGGAATCAAAGAAAAGGCAGCTTTTTAAAAACAAGTGAACAAAAATGGATTGAGATGCAGGGTTTCCCCCAAAAAACTTGCTAAGCCTGGTGGTTGGGGCACCGAGGAGGTCCACCATGTTTTTGTATTAAAAGATGTTAAGTAGACAGAAAAAGTAAAAATATTACTGGGTAATTACACGTTACATACATACATAGATAAATAGAGCAAGGCGTTGGGCAGCGTGTTGAGATGTAAACGCCTCATAATGTTTTGTTCACAAATAAAAGTCATTCTCACCGCTCGCTCAACTCACACCACTGAAAGCGTGACTACAAGTTATTCCGGCGGTTTATTCCACTGTTTAGGAACAGCTGCTGGAAAAGCCCGGCTTCCTCCATTTTTCATTGCTAATCCACCTCATTTGTTTTTGCCACTCCTCTTTAACTCTGTCTGGTTAGAAAAGTTGGCTTCCTTCTCTGCATCTACAATGCCTCCTTTTCAACTTCTCTGGGGTTTGGGGTCATAGGTCATGTATTATTTGACCTTTTGAGATGCCAGTCAGCAGCTTACAGATGAAGAAACAATACCTTACTATCAAGTTTGCACATCACAACAACTCACAAGGTAAAATATGTTCCAATAATCATCATAATCTGCTAATGTTACTTGTCATTCATCCTACCAGGTCTCTCATTGCCTTGTGACACCAAAATGATGTGCAGCAAATTTATACTTCATTCATCCTGCCATTAACCACCTGAAGGGTGGCAGCTTGAGTGTCTGAGACTTTCTCAAAGAAAAGCAATAGTGAAATGTTTACTTATAGATTCGATGAGTTAACACTGAAGATTAAAGCCAAGATTTGGGATTGACTGATCTAGAAAATGGAAAACTTTTTATCTAGTACAAATAAACAAGATTAGACAACTGACCTAGCATGCACTACTTTCTGCTCCAAGTGGCACCATGTTAACAGCCAAGTGCATTTGACAAGCAGCAGGTCTCATTTCTGAATCTCATGGTTCAGCTACATAAACATTTAAAAAGCCATAGAGAACTTTTCCCCATATGTGTAGAAATACTTGTGTCAGAGAACTATAGTGAAATTAACTATGGCGGGAAATCTAGTTGCACAATATTCAAAACAAACTAAAAAAAACAGTTGGGAAAAAGTAGCTGTGAAAGAACCACAAGAGAAAAACAACACATTCCTTGCTAGGAAAAACGTTGAGAAAAAAGGACTTCACATAATCCCATAGTTAGTGGGATGTCTGGAGGTTGGCAGGAGTGGTGGGCTGGTCTGTGGGGCTACGAGGACATTCCTGGGGATCCGAACAGGCAGGACTACAGCGGGTTACTGCTGGGCGGGAGGCCTCTGAAGGTTCAGGCGCTGGAATGTTCTCACTCACGAGTCGCACGCTGAAACATTGTTCCCTACTCCATATAATCTCTGTGTGTGCACACAGGCCAGAGTTCTAACACACACTGTTTGGAGAGCGAGGCAAAATAGGCGGGGGGGTTGATATAGAGGAAAAAAAAATCTAGAATTTTCACACATTAAATAGTTTGAATGAAAGTGGAAGCAGACAACAACTAGAAGAAATTTTACTGAACAGATTTCCATAATAAATATATATATGTAAATATATACCAGATATTAATTAGATATTAATTATTTCTATTATATATATAAAATATTATATATTTTTTTGTTCTTTGGGCAGCTCTTGTTGAAACTGAAAGACTTTTAACCTTGAAAATAAAATGTAAATGATGTTAATTAAAGCTGGAAAACGGTAAACAATCGAAACCAGATTGACTAAACAAAAAGATAGGAGTCAGGAAGAAGAGTCATGAGGTTAATGTGGGAAACAAAATGACTAAAAATAATGAGATTATTGTCAAATAGCACCAACAAGCAATAAAATGTGATTTTAAGGGTCTCAGACTTCTATTCAGTTTTATTTTAATCTTTTGTAAAAATGTATATTAAAATATTCTGGGTATCGAGTGTTTAGAGACCTTAGAGAATAAAAAGACCTTGTTTTCAGTCCTTCCTCAGCGAGTTCCAGTTAAGTTTTCCATCCTAGAAATGTACCAATAGAACATGTTTGTATCAGAATATCTATGTTTGGTGCAGACACTTGCCTCAGCTGGTGCTCCCGCAGGTTGGACAGAGCTTCCATCCCATGGAGATACGAGTAAACGATCTCCAGATCCTGAGGAAGAGGAGCAGAAGGTCAGTCAGACTTAGACCCATGCCAACTTAATCACAAAAGCTGTATGAAGTTAATAAATCATTTGTTGATGCCCTGTTTGTATGTTCTTGTGTAAATTATTCATCATTATAGTTGATTAAATTACTAATAGTTTGAGAAATAATTTTCTGACATCCCTGAGCTGAAATTATTCCTCAATAAATCTCATCTATAATTATTAACATTATTCTTGTTAAATGAATGTCACACCAATTGATGCATTTGAGCATTGGTGAATTATAATTATGCTTTCGCTTCAATAGTTATAATGCTGCTAGTTCACGCTGCAGAACATAAACCGACTGTCGGAAAACTCTTAACAAGCACGGCTTCATTGACACGTGAGTCTGAATGTTGGAATAGACGGCAATAAAGCAGCAGCCGAGAGGGGAAGAAATAAAAAAAGATCCACGGCTCAACTATAAACTCTATTCAATTACTTCATCAAGTGACCCAGTGAGTAACTCTGGGATGGTCTGGCTGTTGTCCAAGTCTGAGGTGAAACAAAGTGGCCCTCTCCCAGAGCTGGCAGACAGCACAGCCACCCCACTGTCTGCTGCTGCACACTGGGCCACAGACCTCCAGGCCCCGAGTTTGGGCTGGAGCTGCACGACTGGTGGAAGCTACTGGGAGGCCTTTGTAGGCAGAAAACTGGAGGTAGATGTGGCGACGGCAGTGCAGCGGGACAACAGAGAGCTTGTCCTGAGAGCCAGCCAGACGTCCACATCAAGTCACACTAAACGCACAGTTTGTCTCTGGGTTAAGTGTCTCACAACAACAATCCTGGAATTATTGAACAAACTGCTGCAGCAAACTGCAGGTCAGGTGGCTGAAAGAGATCCAACAATTTTCACTGACCTCTGTGCCACACACCGGGGCTCTGCTAGCTTAACGAGCTACGTAAACAAACAGCCCTCCATCACGCTGTGAACTCACTTGTCACCCCATGTGACTGTACATGGAAGAAAGTTATCAAGAAAGATACAAAGTATGACAGTTGAAAAAAGAAAATCATAACTAAATAAAAAATGTTCTAGAGGAAAAGAAAGCTGGAAAAACTAAAACCAAAACAAGAAAAACAAAAACAGAAAATTACTTTAAATGTAACAATGACAAAGGCAACAACATCTGTAAGGATCACCAAAGGGAGATTATAACAAACAGTCCTTCTAAACTTACTGTCTCCAGAAAACAATAAATAAGACTTACAGATAACAACTATAACTGTAACAATCAAGGTTATATTAATGTTGCCACACTAGACTTAATGTTTTAATGTTGTTAAATGGCAACATTAAAATAAAATGTTACCATTTTTTAAATGATAATATCATACTCATTTTAGTTTGGAAGCTGTATTTTCAGTTATATTGTGAGAATGCCATCCCATGCCTGATTCTACCTTTGATTTAACAACAAATAATAGGCAAGGCAAGGCAACTTTATCTATATAGCACCTTTCAGCCAAAGACAATTCAAAGTGCTTGTACAAAAAAGTTAAAAACATACAAGAAGATAATAAAAAAAAGTAAATTGAAGATCAAGCAGATTAAAAATGAACAAAATAAACATTACAGTTTTGAATATAGTTTAAAAAAACAAACATTTAAGAATAGGCAACGTCAAATAAGAAGGTCATTACAGATTAATTATGCAATAACATTAAAATGTTGCAAAGTATAAAAAATGCCTGTAAAAATACAGGTCAATTTGGATGCATATAGAGGTTAGCGTTGCCATGGAGATGGTTTCTTACACAGTGATATCCTCAGAAACAAGATTTCAATGTTCAAAAGTTCTGAAGAGCAGCTACTGTTAGATCAGCAGGGGCTATTGTAAGACAACTACTGCCACCTACTGGACGATAAAAGAACAGCAGTATAAACCACTGAATTCAAAAGCAGTATTGCCATTTTGTCAATGTTTGCTGATTATACGTTCAAACGTTACTTCATCTTTAAAAAATATGTCTAATTATTATGAATACAAATCTGTGATGCATGATTTTCAGATATTTTCAGATCATGAAAATGTATTTAAAGACAATTGTTTTGTTTTCTTGACCTTTGAAAATTACAAAGCCAAAGGTTTGCAATAAAACACAAAAACTGGAGCTATAAAATGCTTTTTTTGTTAATTTGCTCTTTTATTGTTTGTGAGGCTGGGAAAGGAAACACGTCATTGATTAGTTTTTAGTTTAAAAAGCAATAGTTTAAGAGTCTGCTTTCTTTAGAACATTCAAATCCTTTTACAAGAATAAATATAATGTATGTAGAAAGTCTGGAGTGTTTGTCAGCAAGAATCTTTCCTACCATTATGTCTGCATTGTTTTGATTATTTTTATTATATTAACCACTGACTATGAGGCAGTTTGGTGGCCCAGTGCTCTAAAGCCAGAGCCATATAACTGCAACAGAACTACGTCTTCTTGTCGGCTAACCACAAGAACCATCAGCCAGGAATTTAGCTGCATATTAGTTTCCTTCTTTGCTGTGATTTAAAAACATGCTCATATAGAAACCAACAGATTTTCCACAGATTTTTTTTAGCTCTTTCAGAAACCAGTGACCATAAACACCTAAAAACAATGAGCGACTATAAATAACTTCATGTAAGGAGATGAGTGTTTCCTAAGACGGCAGGGATTTAAGTTAACCTTCTTAAGCACTAGCAGAGAGACACCTACAGGTGGCAGTGTTGGAAGGCCTGTTTCCACCTCAAGATTGACATCACATTGAATAAAGCAGCACCACTGAGGTGCAGCCTCACACAGAGAAATATGCAGAACCATCAATTGTGGCTTCACTCACAAATATTTTAGACTGACTCTATGGAAAGAACGTAAAGGACTCCATGTTTTCCTCTCCCCTGACCTTACATTTTCCGGTCTCTTTAATACCCGTCTCCTCCTGCATACAGGGCAAACAGAACCAGAAATTACATGGAGAAAAAAGATGAAAGTTGTAGGAAAAAAAGAATTTAAATACTTTTCTGAGAAGTTTATTCAAAATTAAGAGGCTTCAGCTATTTTAAAAGCTATATTTCTGTCAGCGTTTAGTTGGGACCAGTGGAGGAGGCAGTCTGATGCCCAAGTTCGATGTTTGAAAGCAAGATCAAGAAGAAGAAAGAGCGCTGGGCTGATGAAAGCTGCTTTCAGCTACATTTCTGCTCTTTGTCTGTTATGGAGAAAAAAAGCAAGCCCCAGTCTATACCAGTAACAACAATCTAATCCTTCTCCATTCTGCCAATAAACTAATCCTTGTAGGAGCAGAGGTGGACCCCACAGGAGGAGAAACATACCCAGACGCTGATCTAGGAAAAACTCAAAAGGTTTTTTTTAAAGTGGTTTCAGTCCTGACGTAGCGCTGACACACTGGGAACCGGACCTCTGCAAACAGTGATTTCCTTGATGCAACCGAATCTTACACCTTCCTTTGCAAAGGCAGATGACAGGAGAGCAATGCAGCCAGACAAGTAAAGCCATTTCCTGTCCAGGACAGAAATTAAACAATGGCAGGCCTTGTATGCCCTTTAGGGGCCTGCAAACACAGGGAGCAGGCCATCCTCGCTTTCTCACCCCTTATGTTGGGCCCCTCTGGGGTGGGAGAGGCAGTGCCCGGACTACTGCCAGCCGATTGGGTGGCAGAGCATTCAGCAGAGAACAGGAAGTTAAGAAAATGATTGTGGATTTATCAGGAAGCAGTAAGTTTAGTCTTACTAGGCAAATGAAACAAACAGGAAAGCTAAGTTTGACTTCTTGTCAGACGGGAGGAAAAAATCTTAAGGTAAGTATCTGGTACCAACTAACATTATGACTATTATTACTGATACCTAAACACAAAAGTTTGTTTTTTGTCCCTTACTACTTCCTTTATGTTGGCATAAACAAATTTTTTCCTACTGTTATCAAAATCGTAGCATATCAGTTCATGTTTTTTTTTTTTTTTTGTACATAGAGAGTATTTGTAGTTTGTTAGTAAATAATGAAGCTGTCATAAAATTGATCAAACCTTGAACATTTTTATTTAATTGTAATACTTCCTAAATCTTTTATTTCTATTTTTTTCTCTTCTATTTTGGTTCTTCCCATTCCCATTTGGATCAATTGAGTAATAAATTGAGACAGGTTGAGGCTCCTGAACAGATTAAGATAAAGTATTCTCTTCCTAATAGATATTAATTATTATAGTTACAATAAAAAACTGAAAGGGAAAAAAAAGAAAAGAAAAAAGAGAGAATCAAAAAATGAAGAGAATAAGGAGGAAAAAAGAAACAGCATGCAACAAACAAATGGCATGACAAAAGAAAGAAGAACCCTTGATACACTAACTGATTGTTTAAATCAATAAACATGCCTTCTTAGCACTACTGTCACATTATAAAAAAACGAAAAAGGAGAGGAACCTAAATCTTAAAGCAGCACTCAATGTCACGCCACTATTTGTATTCATTAATTTAACAGCTCTGGGTCAGGCCCAACAACAGCTCAGCTTATCGCCGAACGCCGCGGTGTCTGTGTGCCAGATAGTGGGATTTCTCAGGTCGGACCCCTTTTCACCACAGCACAAATGGTCAATGCATTTATTCATTTGGCATCTGGCTGAGAGCAGATAGCAGAGCTGTGTGTCCATCCATCAGCACCTTCAGACAAGCATCAAAGGGAAAGGGGCCGGACCGTTTCAGAGACAATGGGACACTGTGGGAGAGATTAAAGACCCAGGTAGGGAAGTGAAGGACGTTTCGGATCGTATCAGACGGATGTGCAGGGAAACAGCATATGTATGTTGAATCTGAAAGAAAAGCTACTTGTTTTTTTTGTTGTTTTTTTTAATGTAAAAATTATATACAAAGGCTATTTATACTAGTTAAGTTCTGATATTTGAACCCACTTGCAGAACAGCAGATACACATGGACTATATTACCAAATGGGTAGTACAGGTTCTATGTTTGCAATACGATCAAGTTTGCATGACAAATTAATGACCAACCGATAAAATTCAGATATGATAGGTGTGTTGGCACGCCGCTGGCCACCCAGGTTCAGCAAGCAGAGTGAATCAACGGCCATGTTTCTTTGCTGATAACATTAACATCCAGCTGGCTGCATTAAACCCCACAGTGAGACAGGTGATCACAATCACATCCTGGCCAACTGGGCTACAAAACGTCTGACTCACCCTGACCCGTAACATGTCAGTGTTTTTCTTAGAGCAGAGTTCTAGTCCCATATTCTCCAGTCACTTTCTTACAGATTGATAAAAGAAAAAAAACACATTTATCATATCTCTGGTCTGATGGTGTGTCTATGACAGGTTTTTGGTTATAGAGAAGTGCAGCAAGTTTTCTGAGCAGAACGAAGCTATTTTGTGGCATTACTGTGAACTACGATGTTTTATTTATTGAGTCCAACAATGGTGTTGCACATTTGTTGTCACATTTGTTGCCACATTTCCATGACAAACAGCCTATTTACATTTATTCACTAAATACAAGTTCTCATGAGCTCCTCCACATTTTCTGTAACATGTTAGTTGGGACAAAGTCCAGGAAAATTTAATGATTGTAGTTGCATTGATTTATTTTCTTTATTATTTATTCAGCAGGAAAAGTTTTCAATGTGAGAAGCTAAAACATGATATAAATTTACTCCATAACAACTAAAATGATCAACAAACAAACCAAAATAAAAAAAATCTTCAACCCAGGTTGTGAAACAAATAGAATGGCTTGAAGAAAAGGTACTGAGAACATCCAGAAAAGTAAAAAAGGGGAGTTGTAAAGGAAAACTGAAACTCACTGATTAATCACAGTGACTCATTTCAAGTGTTTATTTTGAAGAGTAAGGCTTGGAGCTTGAAAACCTAAAACAGAGCTTCTTGCCAAATTTGAGTATAAATTAGAACCAGAATGATCTGGAATTAGCAGATTCCATTTGTTCCATTAAGACAAAAAGAATGGCATCTATGAGCAATACTCCACTGCTGAAGAGAAGCATGGTGAAGTTTGTTTAAGAATTGTTGGAAAAGGTCTAGACAAGACAATTCAATTCAGGAAAAACAAGTTTAACCAAAATGTAACTCTTTAAATATTATTGCCCACAAAAACATCAAACATAACTTCAAGTAGAGAGGTGGGAATATAATGGGCAGGCTGTTTTTCAACATACGGTATGTAGATTGCACGTAGCTGAAGGAAGAGTCGGCAGGAAGAAATGTACCGAAACATTCCTGGTAAGAATTTGAAGATAAAACCAGCGGGGATTTTTCAGCCAAGAAAACTGTCAGCTGGTTTCAAGAAACAAAAATAGAGTCAGTAGAAGCGCTCAGTCAGTCATAACCTGAGGAAAGAACTGAAGATCAAGAGCGCATAGAAATCGACCACAGCCTTCAAGATTTAAAGACAGCTTGTGGGGAATAATGGACCAAAATCACAAGAGCTGTCTTGTTTCTATTTAAATTATTCATAATAGACAATAAAGCAAAAGACAGAGGGAGAGACAAGGTACCAACATCATTAGTAGCTCCATAGCAACACCCAGCAAATGAGAGAAGGGTGTTTAAAAGAGTTTTCACTCTGAAAAGCAGTCAGTCCTCATAGTGAAACTCAACTAATTCAAGAACCAGAAAACCTGTTGTTTCTTTCCTATTGAACAGAAACAAAGCTTCTCTTTGCTCTGGGAAAATGACTGCAGAACTGAAAAAGGTGACAGTGGGTAAAACATTCCGAAAGAAAGAACCGCATTGTGCCTGAGATTAAGCAACTCTGGATTAAACTGGGATCATCAGGGTGCAGGAGTTTTTAATGTACAGCAAGGTGCAGACAAACTGCATTTTCCTTCAAATTAGCTCATTAAAACATCCCACCATTGACCATTCTTCCACCCTCCAGTCCCGAGAGGCAAATCCAATCTCATTGCTTTTGTAGAGAATTTCCTGTTGTTCTGTTTGAGAAAATAGCTGCAAAAAGGACAAATTAATCGGCCTCTGCTTGAGCGCAGGAACGACCCAGTTTTACAACAACTGCTCGTTTGTCACTGCAGGGTCAGCATTTCCTCCATCCTCTTGTTCTTTCAACTTTACTGAGGGCCAAAGCAGGGTTGCAATCAAACAACATACCACAGGAGTTTATTATTTATGTTAAAAACACCTCATTTAAGAAGAGAGTGGACTTTTTTATTTAACAAAAAACATGGGCATAAAAATGATGCCTATAATCTGTTAATGTTCATAAATTATTCCAACATAATACAATGATCCACAGCGTTTAAAGGTCCTGTGGATTACTGTGTAGCTTTTCTATTCTGGTTCCCCGCCCTCGCTGAGAGAGCCATCAGTATTCTTGGATCCAGTTACCGGGACGTCTCAGCGTCCCTCTTATGTATCAGCCCAAAGTGAGGCTTGCATTCCGCATACGTCACTGATAAATCCCTCAATACTCCACTGACTCCTATGCAAATGCATGCTATGCAAAATAAGTTTCACTGACCAATCAGGCAAGAGCCACTTCAGTCAACTAATATTACAAAGTTTAATTTTGCCACTTTCATCTGTAGTGAAGTTTATTCTGTCTGCCAAGCCATGGTTAACTCGATGACTTAGCATTGGACTAAGTCATCAAACTTAGTGGACTAAGTTTGATGACTTAGTAGATTTAGTTTGATGCTAAATCTAGCAAGAAATTAAAAGAAAAATTGCAACTTTTTTCAAATTAATCTCACATTTGCCTCATTTTTTACTAATTAGACAAACCAAGTACCAAAGCATGCATCATGTAAAAATGCATAGCTTGCATATTAGGTTTGCCAATATCTATGCTAATAATAACTACAACACAATTTATAAACAGTGCTATTAAAAAACGGTGCACCAATTGGAATGTTTTGGCCAATCGCCAATCTTTAAAAATCTTGACCTAAAGTACTGGTATTTTTGTCTGAAAAGTCACTAAGTTGGCAAAAGTAGAGTAACTATTACTAACATGCAGACGTGACATAGTGGGCAGGTCTGTCAGTCAGCCCTCAGTTATGGCAGAGCAAAAGGAGACAGTGACAGTAAAATCATACAAAAGATCGGTTTCAAGGCTGATTAATAATATCAAGAAAATCTGGGTGTTTATGTAAATTGTCATAAAGCAGAACAATGAAATGCAATATTTTATACCATTTCAAAATATAACACATGCCTGAAAAACAAACAGCCTTACAATACAAAAGTCCTCTAAGTTGACACCACTTATTTAATGGTAATAGCTGAAGCTTTTCCATATAAACCTAAACAATTTCTTCATCACATTACACAGTAAAATTCAGTAAGGTTTTACAGCACCTGCTCTACCAATTTCTGTGCACTACTGGTCAGCTGGCTGAAAGAAGGCTACTGCCTTCCTTCCCAAATTTACAAAGAAAATAGAAATTTAGAGATTTGGAAATATTTTTGATAAAATATAGGTTTAATTTTGAGGATTGATAACTATATTCTTTCATTTTTATTGGAGTCTATGTATTACAATCAAAAACAATAAATAGATGTCATAGATATAATAATCCCTTTCCTTTATTATTTATAACAACATTAGGAATATCTTTTGCTTCTGTATTTTAAATAAAAAGTAACTAGATGATGTTGAGAGACTTTTTCCCAAAGTTATCAACTAGAAAGCATCTTATCCATGCATTTGCTTATTATCTTTTAGATTTTGTGTTTCCCAGTATTGAGAATTTTTTTCCCTAATGTTTGAGCTTTATTATAGTCCATAAACAAGTCCTTTGGCTGACTTAAAGGACAAGGTCACCCAGGTCTAACTTCCTTTGAGTCTTAAAGACATAACAGGATTTTCTTTGGAAATAAGCAGGAATGCTGACACATCCTGCTGTGTCCTCTTCCCAGTCTTCACCTTTGGCTTAATGCAGCTCTGTATAAAATCAAATGTCAGCCTTATCTTTGTCTCCAATCTAATAAAGAATGAGTCTCCATCTTAGTCCGCTCAGCAACCCGAGGCGAACGTTTGTGAATAATGAGGTGGATGGAGCAGCAGTGAGAGGAGACAAACAGCCTGGAGCAAAGTAACGAGGTAAACGGACAACTGGGAGTCACACGAGTGCTGAAGGTTGGAAGGTCATGTTGTCTACGATGCAGTATCCGCTAATGACAATATATTGCTTCATATTGTCTACTCAGCTAAAACAAAACACCACGTCTGTGCCAAGTGGGACTGAGGAAGACAACCTCCTCCACTCCTCACAGCTGCCAAAACCGCAGCGACGGCATTTTCTTCCAAAATGTGCAGAGCATCCATCACACACCTCAGGGAGGCGGTATGATGCTCCACCGGGTGCCGCTGCGTAGCCTCTGTTTGTGCTCAGGAGTGTGCCTGTGTGCATTCCCTGGCCTTTGTTTGTACATTCCTGTGTGTTAACACGGTGGCCGGCAGCTGTCCTTGACTCTATATTGACAGAGAGTGTGGGATCTGCACGGTATTTTTATCCATTTGCCTGAGTGAGAGAGCAGGTGGATGCTAAAACAAGGTCATGTGGTGGCAGCAGCCGCTATCTGCACCCGCTATCACCAAATAAACTGGTCTGAGCACAACACCAGCAACTAAAATTGAGTTTATTCCTATTTTTTGGATTAATTCCAAAAGCATTTTCGTTCCGCAAAAATCTCAACATAAACTGACAACTTCCATTATGTTCAGATTCCAGTTTGGACAACTAAATACAATGTTAATGTTTATCCTTCAGATGAAACTACTTTACGCCCCTTCAAAGAATGCAGAAACTTTTCAAACTTTTAGGAGCCCTTGTTACTGAAATTGTAAGTATGTGTGTTTAAAAACAAATCTATGTTTATGGAGGTTTGTAAGGATTGACCTACTGACCTCTGAAGGGTTAAAATTCCCAAAATGAAATTAGTACTGAATAAGACACACACATAGTTTTTAAATATTAACTCAAAGTGAAAAAAATATGGTCATATTATAAAAACAAATTCTGGGGTGACATTTTTGGTCTTCAGGATCTTGAATACAAGGTGTTTATTGTCTAGTTTAAATCTGTTGACACTTATAATAACAATGATGCATCAAAACTCATGTTGTCAACCATTGACACACTTCCTTCCCTAATAAAAAATAATGTTCTCATACCTTTGCATTTTATGTACCATTTTTTCGGAAATTGTTTTACTATTTTCAGTAGAGGGTTTGCAGATGAAAATAGTGAAGAAATGTAAACACACTGGTTAAAATCCCTAATGTAGATATTAATATTTGAAGCTAACAATTTTAAAGTGGAATTAAACATAAAAAACTCTTTGAGTTTTTTGGTCTTTATGGATTTTAAAGAATTTGAAATTAATTTCAGAAAATTTTACAGTGTTAATTTGGAAAAAAGAAACATTCTTGACGACTTCCTAAATATGGGGTCAAAAAGACAAAAATTGACAACACTTTAAAATCAAAATGGAATTGTCAAGAGTAATTCAAAACTAGTTATTGGTCTTACTAATCACTGGGTGATAACGGTTTCAGACAGCAGAGTGAACTTTACCATTTTCTTTCCCAGGACTGGAAGCTGAATGCGACAATAGACACACACTTACATTCCTCTGCCACCTGTTTAGATGTGTTCAAGTCAGAGACGAAGCTCTCCTTTTGCTTCCAGACAGGGTCCACTTCAACTTCTGCTACAGATTGATAGAAATTACACCTATCAGAATGCTAATGTGGTGTCTGAGGAGGTCTGGTGAAATAAAAAGCTATGCTGCCACAGCCAGAAGCTGATGTTTCCTCCCCACTGAGCTCAAGCAGCCGGTGGGCATGGCGACTGGTTGGAACGGGAGCCAGAGAGGCATGTGAATGAGCTTAGTGGTGCCCACTTGAGCTGCTCGCCAGGATAAAACCCTCAAGACCGATAATGAACTCCATCTCCAGTGGGATGCAAATGAGAAGAATGGGGGAGGACAGGAGAGTCGGTTTGATAGAAAGTCTGGAAAATGTATGTTAAAAATAAGAAGAGGTGGATGTATTTTATTGATCAAACTGTTTTGACAGGAAGCATATCTGAATGGACCACAGGGGAAAAGACTTTTCCCATCCATTTGCTTTGATCAGTACTGCGATCAGCTTTGGAAATGAATAAATGTGTCTAAACTGCAGTAAATTAAAAGCAAAACTGTTCTACTGAACCAGAAGAACCCAAAATATTATTTTTTACAAATAAAAATATTATAGGGCAGCATGGATTCACCCTGGAGTTTACCAGTGTGTAATTTCATCTCGGTATAAAGTTGATTTCCATTTATTGTTTGCTAATGACTCTACAATTGTAAGGGGTAAGGGAAAAGAAACAACATTGTACCCCTTTGAGGTTTTTAAGGGAATATACTTGAAAACAAAGCAGTAGAAGCTGCAATTGCAAATCATCTGAAAATGTAAAGATTTTCACAGGGGGTAAACAGATTTTCTTAATTTTGGAAGATTGGCAATTGTCCAATACTTACATGTGAAGCTGATCTACCTCCAAAGTCTGAAAAGACAACCACTATCTTTTGCTTTGCCAGGAGAGAGGACTGGCTGCCAGAGGAGAATTGGAAGAAACTCTGAATTACAGTCACGGAGAATTGCTCCTGCTTGGTGGGATAGTGTCAAACACTCGGACTACTCTTTATGACTCTGCCTGATGACCCTGATGAAGAGGACTATGCAGAAGGTTTTGTAGCTCTATCAATACAACTTTGTCCTAAAATAATTATTTGTGTTTTTAGTGTGAGAAAATATGAAAAAATAGATGAAAATAACAATTCACAGCAATTCTTCCAAGCTACAATGTTGAGGTACAAGTTTAAACATCTTGTGTCCAAAACTTATGGAACAACCAGAACCTGAAAGAATATTTTGTTAAATAACACACTAATCAGGAGAAACAGTACAAGAGCTTCCATACATATTCTGAAGCTGCAGCAAAAACTGCCAGGACAAAATACTCCACTCCTGTGCTTGTAGGTAACAAAATAAATTCGTCTACAATGAAAGACAAACTTTACTGCCTCCGTCTGGCAAGTTGTTACCATTATCCCTGTAGCAAGCAGGCTGCTACAGCTATTTAATTATCACTGCTGACTCAGTGAAGTGTAGTCAATATAAAACCAATAAACATATTCCAAGCTTATCCTGAAAGTAGCAAATAAAACATTAACACCAGTGAAAATCAGATACCTTCAGGACTGTGGTGTACTTATTAAGAGCTAAAGCAGAATAAAATGAACAATCCATCTATAAACACCTGAAGCTCTGAGTCTCATGGAACAAAGTGGGGGATGTTTGGTCACAGTTGGGCTCCTCCTGGGTCCCAGCAGAGGCTCTTTGTTGTCACTAACGCAGACATGCAACAACCAAACACATCAAGCAAGCAGCCTGCTGGCACACTTCGTTACCACGGTTACTGACCGCAGCCTGTTCAAAGCCAGCCTCTGCACAGAACTGACCATAAACACCACAACAAGCAGTATGTGCTGGCACTTAGTGTCCACAAGCTGGATAAGGTGTGCACAGAAAAAGAATGGCTGCAAATCATTATAGTATCTACACCGTAACCGGCTCACGAGGATACAAACTACATCTGCAGAGGAGCGGAGTGTGTATGGGTGTGTCAACTGTGTTCAGAGTCAGTCACTGGTTGGCTCTGACAGACCAACAGTTTCAAACCAAACAAGGTGACAAAGTATCAGATTCACCATCAAATGGGCTGGGATAAAAAAAAAAAATCAAGTTCTCAAATTATTTCCTTGAATAATTTAGTCTTACCCAGAAATTTTGATGAATAGTTAGCGGTCCACTGCAATTTAACTAAACATTTATAAATCTGAATAAAGACTATATTGAGATTACAGCTTTTGCAGTTTGAGTTATTTTCTAGTGTACATCCATCAAGACTATGAATAACTATCAATATTTGAACACATGATTAAATGCAATTGTTGTGTGCTGTTTACCAGTACAAACACACTACTTACATAGCTTTTGTTTTAAGTTGACATCTTTGATAAAAGGCACCTTTTACTTTCAGAACACTATTTGTTTTTGTGTGTTTGTGTTGTGCTTACACAAAAACAACGCATGAAAAGAAGATTGATGAGTTTCTAAATACTTTCTAAAACTTTATTACAATATTGTTTTGTCATACTTATGGTAAAAAAATTCTTAATATGAAAATGTGACAATATGATTAATATCACCCAGCAATTCTCCAATTTATTCTCCTCATATTTTGCATTTCGAATACCCAGGTATTTATGTGTGAATACAGTTGGTTAAATAGATTATTTGGGAGGATTATTATGCTCTAAGTGGCACTTTATAGATACAATTTATATATCAAAGTCCAAATGTTTATGTATTTTTGCTCACTGTTTGTCAGAGACTCAGTGAGCATCAATTTTCAAGTTTCAACTAACTTGAAATGTAAGGCTTTGTTCTTACATTCATCACATGGCAAAGTTTTACTTCAACTGTTTGTTAAATACAGGCAAAATTGCATTGCCTGCATTTATATTATAATTTATATTATATAATAACAATAACAATAATAATAATAATGATGATGATAAATAAAGCAAAACAATGTAATTGTCTGCGTAATTAGGTTTAATGATCTTAATTAAAATCTTGTCTTATTTTAGAATCTCTAACCACAACACCAGCTCAGTGAGGATTCAACGCCGGACACACAGCAATACTGGACACAAAGGAATCTCTTTGTTCTGTCACTGAACCTCAACCTACAGGGTCTTTTTCCCAGGAAAAACGCCAAACGTCCGGCCAAATGAAACCCGCCCCATCTCTTTCAAACAAAGCCCTCAAAGAGGTGTGCCGCAATAATCGCAAAGTTACGCAACATCATATATAAAGATCAATTCATGAGAGCTCAAAGGAAAAACAAGAAGAAAGGGTAGGGGTGGATGAAGTGGGATGGAGATGTGCTTTAATCTTCCCGGGGCTAATCGCTCGCTTGGTGGCCAAAAGGATCCCAAAAGGCTGGGCTCCCGCATCACCTCCCTCCCTCTGTTGCTGTCCAATTAACTTGACACAAAAAGAAGCCAAAGCTTGGAGGAGAGCTGCTAATGAAATCCTAAGGTTTAACACAAAGGGAGAACAGAACCCAGGTTCCTCGCTGCTCGAATTCAATTCTGTTCGGGTGAAGCATCAATTAGTTGCGTTTCCTGAAGAACAGAGGCATTAATCCTCAGACTCCCCCAGCTGAATCTAAAATATTTATTGAATCCAATAATCAATCTTTTACATCTCTGCTGCTTGGTCCTATGGCCTGCTGCATAAAATAATTGCAGAATTACAATGCCACTCCTGCAGCCGGTTGCTAGGGAACAGTCGGGGAAAGCTTTCCGTCCTGCTGGAGTCGCTTTCACGCAAGAGTTTTTATTTCATTCCCCGAAGGCCACAAACACTCCCCGCTCACTGGAGGGACACTGCAGCTTGCTTGGGAGTTACTCTAGTTTTGTTCTCACAAAACTATTACTATTTTAGAGCACAAGAGAAAAAAACACACACCCAACTCTGTAAACAGACTGGTGAAAGTCTTTAAGAGAACACATAATATCGCTTGGTAATACTCAGTGGCGCTTCCAGCAGACTGAATGTTAAGCACCTCTGCAAAAGACAATGCATGCCAATTATCATTTTGGAGAAATGCTTGTGGTTTCATAATCTTTTAACATTAAAATTGGAATTAAATATGGTTTTATTTTTGTGTAATAACTTCCTAAAAACCTTTTCTGTTTCTCTGGCAGAGACAGCTGGTTCTATGGTAGTTAGCATTACCCAAGTTTTCCAAATGGTAAAATCATCAGCTTTTTCTAGGATTTTCCTGAAATTAGCTCAACTCACCTTTCCATCAACTCTGACAGTTTCTCTGTATCTGCTGAAGAAAACCATCCCCACCACATGAGGCTGCCACCGCCATGTTTCACCATCAGGATAAGGAGTTACGGGTGAGGCATGTATGCCTAAAGGTTCTGCCCAGAGTATCCTCTTCTAAATGTTTGCTCTGTCTCCTTGGTCACAGACTTTAAACTGAACTTCTTGTGGTTTCCTCTAGAACTTGCACACTTTCTATTTGGCTCATGTGAAATTGCTGGATAAGTGGCTTTATGCTTTTGTTCTTTTAAATGTGCAATAAAACTACTGATCCATTGATAAATCTATAAAAATATCACCCATGTTTCTGTCCCATATTTGTATGACATTAAGGGGAGTAACTGCACTTATTTTCTTCCACTTAAAGTGCTACTAGAAACCCTTCTCAGTTTGTAAATGTTGCACAGTTCAAACAACTGTATGGTTCTTTTGTTCGCCATGCAGTGCTTACTGTAACACTGATTTAAACCAAGCTGATTAGAGCTTGAATGGAAGTTTCCTGTTTACAGAGTTGCCCCATGATCCCACCCAAAGCCTTTCACTTCGCCTCGCCTGAAATAGGCCTCCACTCCAGACGGATGGGGATTTCAGACTACGTCCTGAGGATGTTTCCCAAAACAATCATGGTGACTTAAGTCCTCACTTTACCCTTTCCTTTTGTTTCACTGGAAGATCTACTTCCATATGGTTGGGCTTTATATTTATGAATATTTGTTTGTGTGCAGGTTTATTACCATCATCGACATTTTAGATTAAGTTGCATTGAGAAATGATGTAAAGGTTAATCAGTTGAAACTTTCTCTGTGTTCATAGTTCACACATGCTCTCCACAGCAGGAAATTCTTTACTGCAAATGTATTGTAACAGATGGAAATGCTACAAATGGCATCTTGTTGAAGTCACCTGCTCACATGAAAATACTCAACCACACATTTTCTGATCCTCTGAAACCAAACAGACAAGAAATTCAGAGAAGCCAAGCAAATTTGATGAAACTTAAATAACTTTTAATAATTATTCTCACTTGTCCTTTCACTTCCATTCCAATCTGCCCTGTAATATTGAAAAATCTCAGAGACTAATGATATCGCTTAGTCTGGACTGTTGCAAAAATAACTCAACGCATCAAAGTCTCAGTGACAAACAGAACTAGAAAGAGTTTTCATAGCTGGCTGCCTCAAAAAGATGACAAAAGAGAATGTGGTCAGTTGCCTTCAGACAACGCACTAAGCCTCAAGTAGTCTAATGATCTACTGTGTTTGAATGCTGAGTGGGGCTTGATAAGTGTGGCTTTACAAGAGAATGCCACTATGTGGATTTAGTCAATTTGCTATTTCCGAATTAGGGTATCAGAATAAAAATAATACACAAGTGTGGTAGATACTATCAGAAATATTCTGGTGTTGTAGGGATGCAACGATTGTCAACTAACTTAGTAGTAATAGTAAATAGTAAAAGTGTAAAGACTGGAAAAAAGGCAGTTTTCAGAAAAAACATTACATTCAAATGCAAAATGTATGTACATTTTAAACAGTTTTTGCTTAATTACTTCTCTAAGAAAAAAAAAAAAAAAAAAAAAAGCATTTTTCTGTAGATTTGTTCAACCCAGAACTCCACAAGTGGCAAAGTTTTAGCTTCACCTGATTTTAAAAACATAGTCAACAGATCCGTTACACTGAATTGATGTCAAGCCAAGAAAAAGGTCTGATCTTTAACTTGTTCATGTTGGAAGGATTTCTTAGCTGAAGATGCATCTATTGTTACAAATGAAGAAGTCTACACTAATGGATTCCCATTACTACATTGCAGGGAATAAAATGTTTATTTTCTTATTTTAAAAAGATCAGAATTATTTGTTATTTACATCTTTTGCTGTATTTCCTATTTTTTAACAACAGGAAAAAATTGAAACAAAAAATATTGCTTAAATATTTTTATAAACAATATTTAGGTTGTTTTTTTTAATTAAGTTTTTTAAAAACTTCAGTTAATGCTTTTGAAACATGGTCAATTAAGAATTTAACAATGGAACCTGACTTAGGGTAATGTTTTGATTGTTGATTCTTTGTAGGATGACTTTGTATTTTTATGTTATAAAGCACTTTGAAATGCCTTGTTGCTGAAATGTGCTATACAAATAAAATTTGATTGTTTATTTGATAGGGACAGACACACATCAACACAGACAAACTGAACAGAACAGCAGTCTCATGTTTGCATCAAAGTGCTTATAGCACAAGTTAATTCGCAGCTCGTGTCCCTAGGTTAAAGTGGTTAAATGAAAAAATCTGCAGAATGTACCAATTTTATTTATTTAATTATTAGAATAATTGATTATTAAAATATTGGCTTGTTGCAGGCCTAAAATGTTATATCAACAGAAATAACTTAATTTTCTAGATCAAACCCTGGTGTTATGAAGAAAAGCATATTATTTTTTAACTACTGTTATATCGAGAATCTAAAATGAAATCAGAATAACTTCTGCTTATTGGCCTCTTTTTCTATTTTTCCTCCAAGTTTTGACTCAGTCATGGTGAGTACTACAGCCACTCATTCCCAGCATAGCATCTGATTAGCAGCATGTATGATGCAACCATGTCAAGGCTACACCTCCCTCAGGGCTTTTTCTTTTTAAACCAGCAGGCTTGTATAAACATGACTGTGTGGTTTTGATTTGAGCTGATAGTGTCCTGTTGAATCGCTCTGACTGTTTCCCTCTCTAAACTTTTCCATCCCACGTCTACTAATCAAATTACTCAATCACAAACAAGCAAATGCCACTTTAAGAAGGCTGTCGGGCTTTAGCTCTGCACAAGGTTAATGCAGTATTATGTAATTGTACTTCTGATTCTTTGTCTTTCCTGCATCAAGGTTGAGTGATGCATAAGGAGATCGAAATATTCATTACAACAAAGGTGATTCGCAGAAAAGGAGAGGGAAGCATGGGAAAACGTTTGGCATCATAAAAGGTCAACCAAGGAGAAGCTCTGAGGTGCCAAGAAGATAATACCATCTAATACATGAACTGACATCATTTAGAAAGAACTACAGCTGGAATAGCGCACATACCACACTGTCAGCAAACTCAAATGGATGCTTTCTGGGCTGCTAACGTTGCATCAATCCAGTAAATATCTTATGAGGTTCTGTTCCAGAACAAATTCTTACAGTGTGAAGTTTTCAGGATCAAGGCTCCAAAATAAAATTCCCAACTTGCATTCTAGGGATCTGCTTTCAGAAATGTTAGGAAGATAATTGGAGTTGCCGTTGGGATAATTATGGCCCTTCTTCCCCAGCAGGAAGTGGGAAGAAACTGTCAAACATTCCAACATAAATCAGATTAGGTTCAAGTCTTGTAAGTGAATGAATGTTTTCCTCTCCAGTGGGTAACGGGGGGAAAATGTTACGAGGTGGGAAACGTGACCAGTCTCAGGTCAGACAAACCCTCCGGGGCCAATTACCAAGATAAGATTTCAACAGTACAGATACGGTACACCAGCTCGCTCTGCTACATGCAGGAAGTGGAACGACACTGATCACTGATTTATAAATGAGGAAAGTGAAGATCTAGCACTCCAGATATTCCTGTAGGCCAAACTCAACAGCTGCTGGTGCAGAGCAACCTCCTTCAGCAGACAGCTGCTGTTGCTCCTGCTGCTAGAGGAATGAATCGGCTCTTATGGAACCTCATGACGAGTAAAAACCTGCCTTCGAGCAGCGCTGCGTCTCATGAGGCTCAACAGGCCACCTTAATCACTGGAATCTTAACAGCTTCACAGAACAAAGTCACAAGTTATTGCAAAAACATTTTCATCTTTTAATCTGTCATCACATGTCAGAAACTTCCTGTTCTTTCTCAACATGTGCTGCTGTTTACACTGGTTGGACTGTCATGCATCATATTTAAAAAATGCAAAATAAAATGCAGCTTGGGAAGTTGACATGCAAGATTTTAGCTTCCTTTAACAGACAATTAGCGCCATTCATTTTACTTGCCACTGATTGTCTGTATCCCAAGAGTAGCAATAAAGAAGATTGTACATGTTATCTCCTGCAGTGGTGCAACTCTGTATATTAATGCATATCAAGATATATTTGGACTAGATAAGTTTGAACTATTAAAATAAGTAGCTATAAGTATTTTTAGACAAGGACTCCAGTATTCATCCCAGGGGACCCTGGCACACAACCAAAAGGTTTTGAAAAAGTATTGATCAACCATTCTAGTACTCCTGTGTAAAATTTGCAGGATTTATTTTCTGTTAAGCTCTAAAAGTCTTTCTTTAAAAAATAATCTGTTCATTATTTTTACTTAATATTTTTTAATATTCTTTATCCATAAATCAAAATTCAAGTTCAAGCCAAAACTCACGGAGTTTATCTTTTCTCCTCATCATTATTTTATAAACAAAAAACACTATAATTTAATTCTTTAGGAGAAATTTCAAAACCTAGTTATTTGTTGCAAGTAAAATTTATTTCTCTTTAAAAGTTGGGTTAAAAGTTGATGTAAATCACTCTTTATGTTCTCTTTCCCAATAACAACCTTTTTCGGCTTGTAACTCTGTTTGAACAGTTTTCAGTCTTTTTCATGGAATCCAGACAAAACTTTCAGAAAAGGTTTAAAAACAAGATGTTTTCTTTTGAATGGTAATTTTTGTGTGTCTGGTGTCTTCCATGTTTCCCACACAGATAGCTGTGAGCTGCTTGGAGAATATCTGCAGCTGAGCAGATATGCATGCAGAAGCTGCACCAATCTGTCAGTCATAGCCTAACTCCTCTTTCACTAAATTACCAGTAAGATGTAGAAAACACCTTTGCAAAGCAATAAATGACATGCACAACCTAAAATACAATTCTGAAAAATGTGCACACAGAATCTGGGTCTTTTATACAAGCTGCATAAAATGTGGCTGCATGAAAGGCTGGTTAATTGTTTGTGGTGAAGATGCATCAATCAGTTGACCACAGACAGGAAGTGGACAATTTTCCCTCTTTATATCTAACGCATCAAAAATAACTTTCACCATTTAAAAGAAACTTTTTTTCTCACTTATGCATAATTTTTCTCAATATCAGAATCAGCCTGATCGGTGTATCTCTCCTTTATGGTTTACTTTTTAAATTAGATAGTTAAAAGACCTACAAAAAAAAGAAGCTTCAGTAATTTATTAGTTTTCCATTTTTCCTACTGAACAATTTGCTTGAGAATTCACTAAACACAGTTTTGTCAAAATCTTACAAAAATATATTTTCCAATGTGTATTTACTGATTCTAGATAAGCTTTGTGTACTTAAGCATCCTCACCATAAGAACTGCCCTGGATCCTGTCATGCCAGACCAAATATCATTAAGCACCATCTTTCCAAACAGCGTAAACAAGTATTAGCTACATGTAGAACCTGCGTAACGGGATTTAAGAGATCTATAATCGGGCAAATTAATCAGCTCTCCATCTGATCCATGTCACGCCTGAGCAGTCCACCGTGAGGCAGGATTACACAGTGGATTACACAGCAGAGTGGGCCTGTATGTCTAGGACCAAGGATAACAACAATCAAAGAACAATAATACCACCACTACTGATCAAGAATGGCTCAAAATAAAATTCAGAGTTCTACTTTAGATTCAGAGGCATAAAGGTGACCTATTGTTTCCTAAACAGATTATGATAAATCTATGGGCTATACAAAAAGAAGTTCATTACATTTTTGTACAAAATGATTATATACTGAGATTTTAGTTTCCTCAGTTCTCCTTTCACAATGAGCTGCTTTAGTGCCTCTGTCACTTAAAATCCAAATAAGCTGCTGTTGGCCAAACCCCCAATTCGACGTTTAATAGCTGTGAACAGATGCGCAGTTGTGAAACAGAACGTCTTTGAAAAGCAGAAGTAGAGCCTCATGCACAACCAACAAAAATGCAACAATTGGTTTCTGGATAGTAAGTCAACAAAGGTAAAAGTAAAGGTGATTTTATTTATATAGCACATTTTCAGCAACAAGGCAATACAAAGTGCTTTACATGAATTAAAAGGAAATACAAATAAAATAACAAACCAAAAGAAAGAACAAAAGAAAAAGCTAATAATGTTGATCCAAAGTAAATAAACTAGATATTCATTTTCAGGGTTGGTAGACAAGTATAAGTAAGTATCTTCTGGTCTAATTCCTTTTCTTGTTTGGAAGAATAGGAGTCTAAAAAGTAGTTTTTCTGAATTCTACGTTCTAATCCCTGTTCTGGGTTGCTAAATAAGTGTAAGTAAGTAAGTATTCTCTGGACTTTCTAAGTGTGCTCTAAATTTGTAAAAGTAATGAGTACCCCAGTTTCTAAGTAATAATAAAAACCAAATGTTCCTGTTCCGGAAGATTTTTTTCTAGATTCTAAGTTTGTTCTAATTTGTTTTCTGGGTTGCAATAATAGGAGTCTCTCTGCATAATAATCTAAAAACTTTATTTAATATTGATCTAAATAGTGAGTACTCTACAGTTTCTAAAATATAAGCTAAAAAGTGACTAATAAACTAGAGTCTCTGGAGTCCAAGTTTGTTCCAATTCCTTTTCTGGGTAAAAAGTGAATACTCCACAGTTTCTAACAAAATAAAATCAAAAAGAGGAAAGGACACATTAGGACAAATGGCAACATTCAGACAAAACAAAGGGCAAAACAAAGACATGAGTGAAGGAGGTGACATCACAGGGCCATGAAACCATGTTACTCAGCTTCCAGACAGAAGTCCGATAAGATGTTGTTATCGAGGAATGTCCTTGGGAGTTCTCAACTCCACAGCTTCATGGATAATAGGAGGGGTGAGGGGGAAATCTCCTTGAAGATTCAAGGAGATTGGAAATATGCAGCCCTTCAATGCAACACGAGGAAAGCCAATTCAGATACAGAATGTCTTAGGTAAGGTAGATTATAGATTTCAATCTTCCCTAAAGTCTCTGATAAATCTCAGTTTCCAATCATCCAAATTAGTTTGGTCGTTCCACTTAACTGAAACTAGCAACTTCTCTAAGATCAATTTCATTCCATTAGTAAGTTTTAGAGTCCTCAGCTGCGCTGCGAGTCTCAGCAAGTCTCACTGTCAACTTGCGTCTCTGTCCACACCAACAGTCTGAGGTTTCGCTAGTTCGGCCAAATCCGTCACAAATTTGTCGATAAGCCAGGTATTCGCAAACTTCAAACAGCAGAAATCCTGTTATCATGAATAAATCCACGTTACCAGTTGTGTCCTGCAGGCTGGGCAGAGGTGGACTCCTCTGCCCAGTCTTCTTGTCGAGAAAATTTTATCAATTGCATTGAGAGACCGGCTGATCAGATCCATAATTTGTAGACTTGGAGGATGTGCAAAGAAAGGCTCCAGAAATATAGAAAAAGACAAGACAAAAACAGAGCAAGCAGAGCAGGAAAGGGCAAGGAGGGAGCAGAGGAAAAAGTGTCCGCCTTCACCAAGAGCAAGAGAGGAAAAAAATGGTACAATAGAAACTAAACGTTCCATTGTACAGCACATACAACAGTAAAACCAGCTGACCAAACTTGCTGGAGCTCAGTTTAAGTTGTCAGGTGGTAGGCTGGGCTAGGCTGTGGTTGCCTGGTAACAGGCTGGGCTTTGCTAGGGTTGCTAGATTGCTTAATTGTAAAGTTACATTCAGGAGGTTTTTGAAACTGCTCATTTTCCAGACACCAGATAAGGTTTATCTATTACCAAAAAAAGTCTGGGTGGTTCTTTTCAACACTTTGGCTGTTTTTAGAAGCAGTAGAAACCCAAATATAAGTACAAGAACTGCAAAATTTGAATTGGTCCCCTTTAAATACACTGGTGTTTAAGTGGTCTATTATTGTCCGAAGTGATCTACTGTCCAAGCCAAGAGGTCAGGGGCTAGGTTATGTAAAGGCTTTGGTCACTCAGCAGATTGGCAGCCATGTCCTCCTGCTGGGAAAGCTGGAGGAATTTACTCTCCAGATATGTTTTGTTTAGTGCAAAAGAAAAAAAAAAAAAAAAAAAACACAGGAATGTTATCATGGGAACCTAAAACGTACATTTCTTAGTAGAGTGTGTGATTCTGTGGGTTACACTGTACATAGTGGCCCTGAAGCCACAGCTGAAGCTTATCTGGCAGATAAAAAGCACAGGAACAATGCGACCGCTGACGGATCAAGTAGGAAACCAGTCGAGCTTCAGGCAAATGCACACAAACTGTGAGCTTCAACAGAAAGGTGCAACCGGCTGATCAAAGCAGCCGCTGCATGAGCACAAACTGCAGAAAGCCCTCATTACATGCAAAGAGCAGAAAGAGAAAGCATTAAGAGCAGGCAACATGGGGGGAACTGGACTCTGTGTTGCATTAACTTTCTCTGACCCGCTATTGCTGTATAAAAAACAAAGAATTTGAAGGAAATCAGACTCTTCTGCAGCATAAACACTTCTCTCCACATGGACCTCCTGAGGAAGCATCCGCCTTAAACACTTTATGTCCGACTTAAAATTTGTCAAGAATTACTAACAAAACAATGAGATGATTAGACTGGAAGCTTATAACTAATTTCTGCTGTAACAACAAAGTTCTTGACAGAACATTTTTATATTTTTTATGCAAAAGGATTCACATGTTAAAACAATAATCCTACAGAGTACATCAAGTGTGAAGTCATCATGACTCAAGGTGAAATATCAACTGAATTTTCTCAGATATGTTTCAAGACAACAATCAGGCAGAGCACACTTTAGGTAGCACTGCTAGGATTCAGGAGGGGAAAAAAATAACCGAGTTGTGGAGCTTTGACTGCTCTCTCTGTCTTCAAATGTAGGTTTTGGAAGTGAAGGCAAAACTTCTTCAAAATATTTCTACAGTAGTACCACAAAACCTAAAAGAAAAAGAAATCATATTCATTTTGAGTTGGTCTTGTAGAAAGAAAACAAATACATTGGTTTGTGTTTTATACCTGGGTTCCAAAACCTGAAAGATTTTGCTGTATTTTTATAGAATCATTTGTCTTGCAGACGACAAATGATGATAAGTGGCAGCAAAAAGAACCCATTGACCAGAAAGTTGTGTTTTTTTTAAACATTTTAATAAAAAGTAGACTTGTGCACTATAATTTTTAGTTCCAAATTAGAAATCGGTTAAAACCCAATTGATAAGACAATGCATTCAAAAAAATCAAACTAAAAAAATTTTACAAAAATGGGATGTAAAATATCTGATCTGTGCAAAACAACTGGCTTGTACAAGCCAGCTGAATAATATTAAAAATTAATATAGAATATCAGACGTTATCATTGCAACAAAACCAATGCTGTTTTTAGCCAACAGAACTTTCACTGGTTTTTGTACAGGACTTGTAATAAATGAGCTACAGGTCAAACTACAGCGGGTTCAGGCCCGTTTGCAGCAACTACACCTGATCTATGTTTTTCTTATTAGCTTTCCTCCAGTTCTGCACAAACATTCGTTTGAGTTTCAGCAAAGGAAAACATTTATGGATCGCAGATTCCTACTTTAAAGCAGACTTAAATGATTAATAAAATAATAATTATTAAACAGTATTAGTTTAATTCTTTAGACACTTCCTGAAGAGTCAATCCACTGAGCAGCATCCACTGCAATTACAAAACAAATATTTTTTGAAATAAGCTGTCTGAAGCTCTGCTCCTTTTCTGTTTGGGCATCCCTGATGACTCATGTTTGATTTTTCCCTTCCTGAAACTTTCCCCCATATTTAGGCTCAGAGGAATACGTCACTGAGACTCGGCGGTGTGTAACTACTTCAGTCTGCACACGATCTCAACTTTCCACTCAGAAATAACATGTGACATCACTTCAGCTCTACAAACGCCAAGGCAAGTGGCAGCTAAATATACCAGTTGGATCGTACTTTTGGGGAATTAACAAGTCTTTAGTTGCCAGGAATAAAAATGGACTGCTTTTTTTTTTTTTTATACCATGCTTAAGGAGCCCTGCCCTAGAAACTCAGTCAGGAAGGTTTTCAAACAGATGTTCAGATGATTATGACACCGAAACAAAAATAGGAAGCAACTCACAAAACAAAAAAGAAACTTAAAAAGAAAAAAACCAAACAAAAAAAACCAGGAACACTGCTTTGGAGCGAAAGCGTTGGAGGCACGCTTCCTGTAAAAGGTTCACAAGACATCCTGGTGCTTTTCCTCTTCCTGACTGTACGGAGCAGGAACAACTGCTGCCATCAATCATCTCAACCAGCAAAGCGCCTCTGTCTAGTTCAGTACCTCTTATTAAACATAATAGTTTAATAAGGCCTATCATAGTTCAGTACCTCTTATTAAACATAATTACATTCAGGTTACATGATTTATGTTATTTTTAAAGTTATGAGGGATTTTTTTTCCCCAAAAAATAAAGAAACTGTAGTTGCTCACTTTCATATCTTTAATATTATAAGCCAAATACTTATAATTTCATTAATAAATTGCAACTTAGCAGCATTAAGGACGCCTTGGTTTAGTGTCAAAAGCTGCTATTTTCTTAGATGAAACATTCCAACTTGTCTTCCTTTTTCCAGTTTGGTCGCAGCGAGCCGCCACTGATCTCCTGCTCTTTCTCCAGAGTATGTGGAAACAATGGAAAGCAGGCGGCTTGTCCCTGCAGCTCTGTGGCCGTGAACCAGGGTCACTGCACCGGGGGGGGCGGTTTGTTGTTTGTGCCCTTTGGCTTTGCCACCTGGCTGAAGAGGAGCAGAGATGCCGCTCTTGCATCCGGATATGTCCCTGTTGATAAATAAAGCCAAGCTGCAAACATCTTCGGCCCTCACCCTGCTGAGGGCCGAATGATGCTTTATCCCCTCCCCTCTAAAATTTTAACTTACTGTTGCATTGACATAATTAAAAATGATCTTTACAACAAAACCAGTGTTCAGTCTCTGTAAAACAATGCAACAAAAAAAAAAAACCAGTATGCGTTGAGCGGTCGGTCACAAGTGGAAAATCTCATTGTCTCTGAAACAAAGACTGTTGGTTTTGACCTTAGAGACAAACAGATGGGCCGTCAGCAGCCAGTGCACATGAAGTACAGTCATTTTAAAAGTTTAAAATATGCATAAGAATGTGTTATCTGAATGAGCAAACAGAAAATGAACAGGATTTTCAATCAGTTTGTCTTATTTCACACGGCGCAGTTTGATAATGAACCACAGCAGCTGAAAATAGAACAAATGTTGAATTTTGGTCCCCAATGGAACCGAGTCAACCAGACTATCAGATACGAAAACACCTTTAGTTGCATCTGTGCTCCAACAAACCTGAACTAAACTCACTACCAGGTCGCTGCAGAGCTGATGAGGGAATTGATGCTCAAACCAATTTAGAATGCCACCTCCTTAATTATCTTCCATTTGTTTAATAAGAAGACTAGTAAAAAAACACAAAGTTTTACAGTCTTACATGGAATGAGGCCCCCACTTTCCCTCATGCAAAGAATTTATGAGGTCTTGTGGCAAAAAGCTGAGTTAAAAGTGTCACTTTTATGCCTTTTTATATTGAAGATATAAAAAGATATAAAGAGAACTCAGAATTTGCAGAAACCTGCACTGACCAGCTGAAGCATTCTAAAAACCGTACATCAGAAATCGACCACAGGTCTAGTCTTTTAAGAACTGCTGCACATCTTCCAGATTTTATTCAAATCTCTCACAGCCAAAAATCTCAATTTCTCTGTAACACATCAGTAAGTATGGACACAAAGCAGCCATGAAACCTAAAACCATCACATCCTGTTTGCTTAATTTGCATTACAACTGACAGCAGTGCTCTGTAGAAAAATTATGTCACCCTCCTTTTTCTGTTCTTCCCTCTGTGTATCTGACATCCCATCCTATAATCACAAAAAAGAAAACGGATAACGTGCAAGAACACAAACTGTCAAGTAGTCAGTTATTTAACCTGCCATGTGACACCAGCGTGAGGCTCGGGGTCAAGCCTCGCTGCGGTGAGTCTTCACAGATAAAGACAGATCCCTGCATCAGTTGGCTAATCCTGACAGAGAGGTCCTGCCAGCACCATTAGGATAAACCCGTTTGAGGCACTGCAGCCACTCCACACATGAATAACACACAGGAATGAAAAACACTCAACACCACTACAGTGTCAGAATGGCATAATCTGTAATAACACAAAGATACAGCTGGAAATAACTTGGCTTTCGGCAGAGGCTTTTATTCTGAGGGTGAAAAATTATGTGGATCATAAATGGAAGATGACAAGCATGCAGAGAGCTGCCTTCCTGCAGATTTATTTTCCTATTTTTCTGTTTTCTTCAGAGACTTCTGCAAATATTTTCTGCATCGTTGCACAACGTGGGTTGTTTACAGTATAAGTCCTAAATCTCAACATAATGAACTTATACTGCAGAAACTCATTTAAATACTAATTTGATAAAAATCAAAAACTGGACAGAAATGGGCAAACTAAAAATCAGAAAACACATGGATTAACAAACGAATAACTCAACAGATCAATGCTGCAGTTTATAAAAGGATAACTTTATAAATATATAAAATATTCTTTTCTACTTCTATAACCAGAAACATAACTTAAATCAAATTTCATACTTTTCCAGACTTGGATTTAAGCAATTTAACTCCTTCACACGCTTGGCAGGTAAAGAACCTCTCAAACTGAACTGGTACAGCATGCAGAGATAAATCCTCAAAGCTCAGCTGTCAGAAAAAAATTTAAATTCTTTAAAAAAATGTATCCAATGCAGCAGACTTCAACATTTCTAATCAAATCTCAGAGTTTCTTTTCTTTATTCAACAACCCAACTGAATGCATACCCTACTGATCGGCTGTAAATAGAAATATTCTCTGCAGTTTCTTCATCATAAAATCCTAATGGGAGCAATTTCCTTTTCCCCAATCCTCGGTATGCTGGCATCTCTCATCCACTTAATTTACAGCTTGCAAAAAAGCGGTAAATATCACTGGCCTGGGGCAGTTAACAAGCCAGCAATGACACTGTTATTGACAGAAACGCAAAGGGTTTGCCTCCATCGGTAACCCCCAGTTTAAGTGTTATTGTATTGATTGCCTCTTACGCATAAGGTCTGTGCCAACCGGATGTCATTTTTTACAGCTAGTATACATTTACGTTTGACCTATAAAAGATGTAAATCAGAAGAAAATCTATATTAATGCAAGCTTATGTACAGGTGCCTGTGTGGATCAAAGTAAGTACCCGTAATATCTGCAAGTTCAGGAGCTTCAAAGAGAGGGAATCCAAACATAGACGCAGAGATGTGAGAAGAGGAGTAAAGAGCAATGAGAGTCAGAAAAACAAAACCTTGCTGTATTCCAGATCTGAACTATATTAGAATATTTTGCAACAATAATAATATTGGCAAATATTGCAATGACATCATCAGTTGTGATTTATCCCCATTTCTTCTTTCCTTCCGTCATTCTGTGTCATTTAGCATTTTGCGTAATATAATTTTTGTCCATTGTGACATGCAGACTAAATTTTACATTACAATGCAAAATGCAAGCTCATAACACAGGGAATTAAGAATGGGTATTTATCATACCGCTTATCATTTATAGTGACAAACGTATGATAAGAACTTTGATTAAATTAAATCAAATTAAAAAAACTAAGCATTATCTAAAATTTTATTTTTACCATTTTCTCCACCGTTTGCTTCACAAGAGCATTGATAAAAATCTGAAACTTTGAAAATATGATTTAGTGCGGTTACTGTGTGCAGTACAAATCACACTTCCTGAAGTAAGTGCCTATTTTAAATGGGAATGTTTCTCAAGAACAGAGTTAGGCTGAGCCATCCAGACACTATAAACCTTAAAAATAAGTTATTTTTATCATTAAGACAATAGTCTCACAAAATATTGTGATAAAAGTCTTGATATATTATTCAATTATTATTGCACTCCAAACTGTCCTTTGCAATACAAATATTGCACACACTGACATTGCAACAATATTTTTTGCAGTTCTTTGTAGAATACACCAAAACCCCCAGGTGTGGAATACTGCAATAGCAAAGAACCGTTTGGATGCAATATTTTTTAGGCTATGAAATGTTACATAATGAGTGTGAATGAGTTCAACCAGAATATGCCCATGTCTTATAAATATTGATGATCAATATGCTAAAACTCAAGGGGAGTGGTGGGGTCATTGTGATAAAAGAAACAAACAAAATGATTGGCAGTTGATATTAATGTAGCAGTATAAAGCAATATTTCAATAAGATGTTTCCCTAAAGCTCTACAACCACAGCTTGCATATATATATATATCTATATATCGATAGATAGATAGATAGATAGATAGATAGATAGATAGATAGATAGATAGATAGATAGATAGATAGATAGATAGATAGATAGATAGATAGATAGATAGATAGATAGATAGATAGATAGATAGATAGATAGATTTTGATGGAAATGTAAATAATGAATTACATGCTTCTATTTCTGTGCATCACAACAAATAAAAACACAGTTAAGTACATAGCACGCAAAAACTTTTAGTCCAATTTTAAGACCCTGGTGAAGTTTTGTATGTAAACAAATAAAGGATTAGAGTCTTATGGTATAAATCGAACAATCTCGCGTTGCTTGCTGCTGATTCATATTGTGTTGTGATGCTTTGGTCCCTATACCTGGTCCTCGTGGCTCACTGTCCCGCATGTTCTGCCGCATCTGATTTATATTAAATAGTCATTAACAGATTTGTGCAGAATTTGGTGGCATGCTGGGATGCTTTATGGAGGCAAAGGAATATCAAAAACATTAGGGGCCACCATACAGATGTATACCGCATGGGGTGAGCTAGAGGGTGCGATGCCTGCACACCACAGCGATCTAAAACCACGATGCACACGAATGCATGCGGGTTGAATCCCCACCGTAGTTGCAGCTCCTGTTGCAAGTTAAGTGTACCCGATTATCTGAGCTGATAAGGGGCTTAAAGAGGGATGCAGCCGTACCTAATAGGAAGCAACTACATGGCAACAGTTGCACATAGAAACATTGTTAAACTGTTGCAGATCTGGACGCTGCAGTGTCGAGATGTTGCAACAGAATTCCTGAAATAAGTACGGCAGATTTAATTTGCAGTACAATGTAGTAAATCCTCACCCCCCCCCCCCCCCCCGCCCCCCCACTGACCTGTTGCGTTCGTTCAGACGGATTCATCATCACAGCCTGCCGAAAGCGGTTATCCACATAAGACGCCATTGTCTTGGAAGGCAGCGTGTAGCGCAGTTTCTTCTTTTTGAGAACCACTTTATAAGAATCCAAAGGCGATGTATTTGCACAGATGTAGGCCTCCGTTTTGTTGTACTTTATTCTTGTTGGCTGTGGTCCGGAGCTGGGAGTGCCCCAAGCCAGGCCACGACTGGAGCCAGACAGCCGAGCGGTCTCCTCGGGGTGTCTGTCCCTCTCTGCTGCCCAACCCGAAACCGGCTGCCAACAGCGGTTCCCGCTGCCACCGACTACTAAAACTTATTTAAATTTAAAAAAATATCAAACAGTCTCTTTGAGTTATTTTCAAACTACCAAACCTAAAGTCCCACCGTTGAAGCCAGCGTTACGTGAAGATACTCCTTGTCTCCTCAGCATTCTGCTGGCGACGAGAAGAAATTCCATAAAGGATCCGGTAAACAAAAGGAAAGCTAACGGCTACAAGCTAACCAGACAGCAACAACATGGCGTCCATCACGAAAAGGTCAAAACTTCTTACGTTCACTGAGAAAACTCATTTTATTCGCGTTTACAGACAACTAAAAGTGAGAAATGGCACACCACCGTTCGCAGTATTCTGTTGTATGCCACCACCATGGTGACTGACATAAGACATCAAGTCCGAAGGAGTTAGAAATACTACTTCCTTGTGTGATTTTCAAAATAAAGTTCTGCAAATAAATAAAAATCGTATTTTTTAAAATAACTACTTACGTTTTCAAACAAAAAACTTTATTAAATATACTTTTAATGCTCTCATACATATTACACGAGACAGAAGCAAGTTAAAACAACGAAATGGAATGGCAACAATTTTTGCAAATTCTGCATAATCCTTCCGTTTGTTCTTTGTTGTTTCCAGGGTTGTTTTAGGTAAAAAAAAAAAAAAAAAGTAAAAAGTCGTATTGGCACAATTTGGTAAGTTCATTTTGTTAATGAACTTACCAAACTGAAATATAGAAATATAACTAGATGTAAAAACTCACAAAAGAAAACTCTGTAACAATAATTTTCAGTTTGGTTTATTCCCTATTGATATTATTTAGACAGGGAGAACATTCTGTTTCCTCCAAAGCCATCGTCATCTATTTGATTTGACAAGGATTTAGTAACATGGAGGAGGCTTATTATGGGCGAGTCCATTCAACAAAGGACGGAGCGAGGGATGTTAATGTGGGAAAGGTAGTGCTTTGGCGCCACCAAGTGACGTTGTCAGGAATTACAGGAGTAAAAGTAAAGAACAATGGCATACAAAAACCCCTCCAAACTCCACGAGACTATGAAGTCCAACATATGTTTATTATAACATATAAGTTAAATTATTTAAATTCAATTAAGTAACATGCCAAAACACAAATTTGAATCATTAATCATTAAAAGCTCACAATTAGGAATACATATTTATTAAAAAGAAGCCCCAGGTTAGATCAATTTTCCAGCCAATCAAAATTAGACATCTTCGCATTCTAACTTTCTTTTGGGAAGTTCAAAGGTCGTATGTATGTTTACCTTTCAAAAGGTATGTTTACCTTACTTCTTTTGAATGGTGTAAGTATGTATGAGACCGTCTGATGTGCTTCTCTCTCCACATGCAAATCTGTTTGTATGAATAACATTACAGATATTTAGATAAGGAGATAGCTGAGGAGATAATGTAGGTTTCCTGGTTGTAGAGTATAATTAGGCCTCAGGCAGTGGCACCATGACAACCACCGGTTGTATTACAACCAGGCATGACCCCATGGACAGGACTGGTGAGCTCATGTTGTCAGCCGATCAGGGGATTTAGGAAGCTCTTTCTGAGCTCCAGATATAATAAGTTAGAAATGATGCAGAACAGTAATAAAAACTCAGCTGAGACACAGTATGGACAGAGGATCCTTTTCACAGGTAGGAAAATCTAACTCACAATGTGCCTTTGTTGTGTTTCCCTCAGCTGACTAGAAAACTCTAAAAGGCAAAAAAAAATTAATTAAAGCAATTTTGATGTAGCTATAAGATGACATAGTCTAATGACATGGATTTTAAGCATTCAAATGATTGAAAGGAAGTTTTAAAGGACAGTTTTCTGTGATCAAAGACCAAGATAGTAACATAAGAAATGGGAAATATCTGTTTTACAAATATTATAAAATAATTTTTCTTACTGCACTTTTGATATTTACTCTATGGATAACCAAAAGATATAAAGAATATTGAATAGCATGAAAAGGGGAAATTGCTTCTACTATAATGAGTTCTTCTTTTTGTTCAACAATTCAATTAGAGCTCAAGCAACCACTGCTAACTTACAATGCTGTGAGAAACTTCCTTTGTTTTTGCTTTTTCTAGTCCAGTATGTTTCAGTTCATCAAAAACAAGCTGATATCAGAAAAAGAGAAATGGAGTAATACAAAATGCAGTCTCTAAACAAAATAATGCCAACCTCAATGCAATAACAGGTTTGTCCACCCTGAGTGTTTTAAACCATTGTGAAGGAATTATGGCCTCTTTTTCTATGCAGAATTGTCTTACTTCAGCAACTTTGGAGAATTTTCAAGAATAAAGATTTTATTTTGTTTCCCTTTCTTAATATAGAACCATAAAGTCTGAAATTAAATGGGGCAAGTAAGGCGTGTAATTCTGCAGATGTCCTACAATCTGGGGCTCTGGACTTCTAATAGCTTTGGCCAAAAATGATAAATAAGGAAGAAGTGTTTCCTAAGTTGATAAAACTGGATATATTTAGCAGGGCGATTTTTCTTTGTTTGTTTCACATGCCATCTCTGCATTGTGGTTTCTACAACAGAATACAGCAAGTGATGCAAATATTATATTTTTGTTTCCTCAATTTGTTTGTATAAGGTTTCAGAGTGTGTGCTTTTTTTAGGCAATATACATGCATATAAAAGTCAAGAAAATATGTTTGTCACCTTTTGTAAAAGTTTAATATTTTGTACAACGGAAAAACAAAAATTTAGCTCTGCTCCTTTGATTTTTTATCGGTCCTTTATTAAAAACTGTTATTTTACTTCAGATAAATTTTGATTAGCAGGACTGGGTAATAGCAACAGTTGATGGTCCCTGTTCTGGAATATTTTGTGACCTGGATGAATTGTTCATGCATTCTTGGAGTAATTTTGTCATAATTTATTCATGATTTAACAAAGGGTGGCACCATTAATCACAAATCACAATTGAAGTAGGACTCAATTTCATTCCTCATAACTTTGAACTCTCACCAGGTCCAGATGGAATTGGAGACTACAGGCCGAGATCGAATTATTTCCCCCTCTACATTGGTGTTGGTGCCACTTCTCCAGAGGCCACCAGTGATCTAAGTTATTTATGCCGAGCTGCTCCTGACGCCCCCCCACCTGCACCCAGGCAGAGTTTTGTGGGTGAGGTGGGCTGGGGATGGCAGTATAACCAGCTGCTGAATGGAGACAGGCTGCTCAGCAATATGCAAATTAAGGTATAAACATGACCTTGTGGAGCTGATTCTAATGAGTAGGTTGAGGCATAAACTTTGATGTGGAAAAAAACCCAATCAGCTTTATTGTGAGGAACAGACGGAGATAATGAAATATGAATTTATGTTCTCTATAACAAGGCAGGAATGGCACATGGATTATTTATCAAGTCTGGATTGTGATCCAATATAATTAAAACTTCACTTTGTTTGATTTTCTGACAGAAAACTGACATTAGGCGAACACTGGAGGACAGAGTCTCTCAGAAGTTTCAGATGAACCCGTAGGTCCCAATTTGTCCATTTAAAACACATTAACATGATATATGTTCATGATGTTTGAACAGTGTTGAGCTAGCTGGATTGCATGTTACCTGCTTCCTCATCCATAATGCAACATTTCCACTTTAATGAGAACACACAGCACCTCAAGCCATGGACACCAAATCAACCAGAATGAACTTGGACACACAGCCGCCAAACCTTCTGGAGGGTTTATTTACATTTTACATTTTTCATATTACAAAAAAAAATATTAATGAAATGTAATGGTATTTATTTCTTGTATGTTGCGAGGCATAACTTGAAGAAATCCTACAACGAGTAATGACTGAATAGTACAGGTGTGTCATAATAAATTAAAATAACATTGAAAAGTTAACATTTTATTTCTGTAATTCAAATAAAAAAAGAACTACTAATAAATTACAAAGATTCAATGCACACATAGGGATGTGTTGGCTCACAGCTAATAAAATAAAATTTCCTTAAAATTGGAACATTACAAACAAAAAATAATAGTAGGCTAATACTGCAATAGCTATGAACAATATAATAGTGGAGAAGACAGCTGACTTTACAGTTGTTCTGGAGACCGTCACTGACACACTCCCCAAGAAAGTAATTTTTAAAGAAGCTGGCTTTTTGATTAGAATGTTGTAACTAAGCATGTTAATGGAAAATTGAGCGGAAGGAAAATATATATAAAGCACAAACAACACAGAAAACCTTGAGGAAATTATTAAATACAGCAGGTTAAATAGGTCCAAGCTTTAAGGAAATGTTGATTGCATGAGAAATCAGCATTTGCATTTGCTCATATTACCAGAAGTACTGTTATCTGCTTCTGTTACCATGGTATCGCTGGATTTGATTGGCCAACAAACCCACAAAAGATCTATGGAGTATTGTGAGAGGGAAGATGAGTTACACCAGATTCAACAATGTAGATGACCTGAAGGCCTCTGTTAGATTAATACGGGCTCCCTGAACACTTGTGCAGAACCTGTAGTGCAATAATAGTTACTCAAGCATGAAAAAACCCTGACCAAGTGGTCAGTGCAATGAAATTTTATTCCTGTATTTAAAATCTTTCTTTTATGTACTATTCAAATTGTCTAAGAATATGAGAGAATATGTGTTTGGAGTACCAGAGTTGTTTATATCTCAATTAATATCAATGAACATTTGAAATATATTTCTCTCTGTGTAGTGAATAGGATTCATTTGAGTTTACATTTATTACAGTTTATTGAGATGCATCCCATTCAGTGGATTTTCTGCAGAGTGGAAAGAAAATGAATAAAAAGAGAAAATAAATGTGTAAAGTCGCATGGTCTTTAATATACAAAATCTATTTTTTCAGTATTTAGACATTTCTAGTGTATTGTATTGTATTGTATTAACAGTCCCCACTGTATCTATGGAAGATTTTGAAAGTGACACATTTACTCTTTTCAGTCCCACTGCTGGCAGCACATCTGAAGGATGATGATGGACAGAGTGTTGTATGTTTCTATAGTTGTTTTTTTTCATCTGACTGGTGTTAGAAAGCTTGAAGAATGTAAGATTTCTTCTATTGGATATTTGATGGTTTTTTCTTTTACAAATTTGCCACCACTGGGTGAGTATTCTTTAACTTTAATTTATTTATCTCTGATATTAAGCTCTGAAAAATGACTCTCTTTCTTGTTCCCAAATAGGTTTGCACAGTTATGCAGCACATTAATCTTTGTGTGATGCAGTAAAACATATCACTAAAAACACAAAAGCAAGAAACTTTTGAAAAATACATTGTATGTAACACTGATGCAGTGCAATGACAATGGGATATGTCATTGAAGATCAAGAAGAAACTGTGGGAAAGCAAAGATAATGATCGATGAGATTCAAGTTATTTTTTTCTTTAATAATGAATAAACTTGAAATAATGTGAAGGATCAAAAGTAAAAGCATTTTGTTGGTCTGAATTTTTCAATATTTGTTCACATAGTTTTTACTTGAAAAAGTGACCATTTCTCTTCAAAGAGATCTATAGATAGACATTAAATATGATCCATATTATCACTAAGAAGGTTGAAGATGATGTTATTTTAAGAAACAGAAATTCAGTAAAATATGGAGATAACAGGCTTAATAAGTATCCATTTATTGGTGCTTACAACTTAATATTTGTACAAAGACTGATGGTGAATGTGCAGAAACCTCACATGTGTAGCAAAATCAGAGGTCAATAAAAAATAACCTGGTGCAGATATAGTATCTGTGATAGTAGCATAGTTAAGACAGCAGTAGAGATAAAACTCTCGCTTGTACTAAGGCAACCGTGCTTTATTGGGTCATGATTGCCTTCAGATTGTTGTGAGATTTTATAACTGTAGTGAATACTAAAGATGTTAAAAAGTTGTCAAACACTTGGAGACTAAGTCAGTTTAAATCTGGTGCGAAGGCAATTATAGTTATTTGAATTTAAGAGTATTTTTTATGGGTGAAAGTGCCAGAGGTCAGACTTATGTGGCCTTAAAAAGAAAAAAATGTACAGTGAAAATAGGAGAGAAAAAACAGGCAAAGACAAATGTAAAACCTCAAAATCTGCATGTGCTCAAGTTTGTATTAATTTGGTTTTGGAGATTTTGCCAAGCATAACAATACTAATGAAAAACTTGCCTATATTGAAAAGTTATAATAATGGGATAACACAAGAGCAAATGTAAATTCCTAGGATAATAAATGTCCATTAGAAATGACAAATATGTAATTTTGAAAAAATAAAAAGAACAAAAACTACTCAACTATTCATGCTATCTAACAAATGCATTGTATCTCTTTTTTCATGTACCCTCCAACGGTTTTCTGTCTGTTTTTTCTTTCAGAAGGAACTTCGATGACTTACAAAAAGTCAACACCAAGTTTTCCAAAAACAATTAGAACAAACAGCAGATGGTATTCCACCGCCCACAGAGAGCCAAGGACCTGAGTTTTGATGAGATCCATCAAATTTGAATAAACATCTCCTAATCAGTATAAAGAGTTGAGTCTATCCACACCCTCCAACTTTATGTGAAAATGGCTTTATTAACAATCAGATGATGTAAAAAAAATAAAAATTCTACATGTCTGAATGCTCATGGCAAGTTTGTGGTTGTGTTCATGTAATATTATTACCATATCTACTAAATCTGAGCTTTATACATTACTGATCATATAAACTAGCCAAGAAAAGGTGTGAAAGTGTCCAAATTTGAAGAATATAAGTAATTCCTCAAATTGGACTTCACCTACAGAAATGTCATTGACTTCCAGTTGGGGTTGTTTTTCAGAGCTCATTTGTTCGTGTTACACTTGAACAGTGACACATTTCAGATCATCTGAGAAGCACCTGTTAATCCATCCCCAGGGCCCAGCAGTCACATCCTCTTATGTCTGCAGTAGATAACAGAACAAGTTCTTTGGCACCTGAAAAACCAGAAATTTCCACAATATGAGCCAAGTGGATGTCATCAGTGCCTCAGAGGAGCTGGACATAATCTACCACCACCTGAGGGCATCTTGTGACTAAATGTGTTGAGACAGTACAGCTTGAAATGTGTCTACTTATCGTCTTTAATTGGAGGGTGCATGGGAGTTCACCTAACCAGTTTACAAGAGTTTGTGGACATGGAAAAGGCATTCAACCATGTCTTTTGGGAATTTCTAAGGGACTAACTCAGGCTCGTTTTTGGTGAGAGCTTAATTCTCCCAAAGTTGGCCTTGTCAGTCATTCTAACCTTAATAAACAAAATTTCTAGGTGCAGCTAAAGTCTTGTGGGTATCCATTTTGGTGGCATTAGGATCTAGTTTCTCCATTTTGTACATGATGTGTTTCATCAGACTGTGAACTACATCTTTCACTGGCTTTCCCAGCCCAGTATGAAGTGGGCTGGATGTTTAGAAGGAGTTTAGTTTTCACAGGGTCTTATTCACGGATGAGGAAATAATGGAGAAGGAGATCAACTGGTGCTGCATCAGCAGTGATGAGAACAATGTACCAGTGGTCTTTGAAGGTAGTTGAGCCATTTCAAAGGTCTCATCTCAAGTATTTTTCTCACTACAAAAACAAAACAAAACAAAAAAAAAAACAACAAAAAAAACAACGAATAAAGTCCTGTTGGATTTAATACACATACATTGACGAGACACTGAGAACAATTTGTAAGAACTTTTAACACTTCTCGTGGCATTGTTTGCCCAATGTTGTAAATACACGGCCCTCATGCAACAAGGAAATGACGTCACGAATTTTACCGGAGCAAGTTGAGAAGTATTTTCAATCAAGAAAATAAAATTACTTCAAATTTAATTTTTTGTTGACCACAAAAGTGAAAATAATTTGGAATATCAATTTAATATTGCATGAAGTCATTTTTGTTCTTCAGTGCCGATTTCTAACAAGAAAATCTTGAGACTGAAAAGCAGCAAATCATGTATTCTAACGTGTGATCTTTTATTGTATAATTATGCTTTTGTGGAATACGCTTTTTTTCTTTCGTTTTTTTTTTTTTTTGTGAAATTCATTTTTCTCTCGCTGTGTTTTAGTTTATGGGGTGCGTTGTTTTGTTTATCCTAATGTTATAACACACACTGGAGCGAGATAATGGTAGGAATTTTGCCTTGCAGCAGAATGATAGTGCGTTCGAGTTTGGAGGTACTCACAATACGTCCGTGTGTTCTTGACGGGTACCAAAATCAAAAAAACACGACTGTTAGCCGGGTTTCCCTGGCCGTTTCATTTCTGTCCTGTGTCTCTCCGTTGTCCTGTAATTGACAACCGACACAGTAAGGATTATGGGTATGATTCCTGCTAAATTATGAAAGAAACTGACAACATACTGCTCTCGCAGAAACACTGGATGATTTTTCGAGTTTATCGTCAAAAATGTGTCATTTAGCAGTTGGCCTTTATTTTGAAGCGTGGAGTTGGAAGTTGCGTATGCCTTTCATTCATAACGTCAACGGCTCCAGTGCGCCGGTGTCGAGGTTTACAAGGTTTAGGTTCAACGATTGCTCCTTAAAATGTCTCACGCAGTACCGTCGGAAAAGCCATCCAACCCCGAGAATCCTCGCGTTTTTTTCGACGTTGACATCGACGGGGAAAAAGGTCCGTTTTTTATTTCAAATGAACTCATGTAGCAGCACGTTCTGTGGCTAATTGAACTGTTGGCCTGTTAGCTACATCCGTCTCAGTGACTTCCAGAAGCTCTTCCAGCTTCTAAGGAGTCAAAAGAAAATAAAGCTGATAAAATAAACATGTTAGAATGATGATAAAGTTCCACAGTTACAGTCTAGTGTTGTGAAGCCACGCATAGTTTTTAAATTGGATTAAAAATAATATAATTTCTAAAGAATAGTGTTAACCAGTGTAGTTCAGTCAAAAAATGTTGTATTGAGTAGTTATGACTACGTAATTATTAAGATCTGGGAGTGTATGTCCCTGTCTTCATGGTGTGAATAAATCATACTTATAAAGTATATCAGGTCGATATAATATTCATACTTTTTCTTTTTTATTACGGTTTTATGATCATGTTTGAGTTAAATGTGAAGTTAAAATAGGAATTCACAGTGTTCTTTAGTAGTCTGAAAAAGCAGGGATTTTTTTACACGTTTTCCAGGTAAGGATTAAATTGGAAAAAGTAGAGTATGGAAAGAAAAATACTTTTTCTCTGAAAACCATCCATTCATCCATCTTACCTTCACTCCATACATTAATCATTCACTATAAATTTCTACCATCTATTAGCCATCCATCTATTCTTTCATCTAGCTGTCCATCATTATCCATTATCATTATCCATTTGGTTGCACATTGTTCTCCCTTCCATCATCCCTTCCATCTGTTCATTTTCAGATCCGTACATGTCCACGCACATTTATTCATTCATAATACATACACAATGCACTCAAACAATGTTAGCACCTTAACATGCATTTAATAATCTGAATACCTCAAAAATCTAATTTCTCCTAAGCAGGGAACATGTTATATTATATAGCAGTAATCCTTCTGATGTTTGCTTAAATCTGCTTGATTTTCATATATTAGAGTTGAACTGTCCCAGCACTTTTTCTTGCTTTACTGTTTTTTAAATCCAATTTATTACCCTCTAGTCCTTTCAGTCACTGTAAAGCCTAAAACAGAGTTTACTTGGATATATTTCACTGTACAGCTTCTACAGTATAATTATACAAATGATGGAGCAAATTCATGAACTATTCTAAACAAAGATTTCTTAAATTCATTTTTAAGATTGAACTATTTAGCTGACATGTTTATAACTACTTGCGATTTATCAAAGTTTTACCCAAAGTGTCCTCTATTTGAAGTTGTTTTTCTTGCTTTTCTATCCTCAGCCGGCCGCATTGTTTTGGAGCTGTTTGCCGATGTCACCCCTAAGACTGCTGAAAACTTCCGGGCACTCTGCACCGGAGAGAAAGGCGTCGGAAAATCGACAGGGAAACCGCTGCACTTCAAAGGATGTCCGTTCCACAGAAGTAAGCAGCCCTCATCCTTTCTTTTGATCTCACATTTGCGTTGAATGAGTCAGGAGGACACCTTGAAGTTAGAACCTATGTATGATGGGTGAACAGCTCAAGGGGACTCCCAGTGAAGCGTCACATTGTACCTGTGGAGGGTGTGCAATGAAAGTTATGCTCATGTAGCTAAGTTTTAACATAGATGTTCAATGGTGGACTTCAAACTATAAACAGTGACAAGCCGATCTGGTTTGTTGACCTTTAGAGCTTTAACTCTTTGAAAGTAAATTTATTTATCCAGTTATTGTCAATATTCGTTCCTATAGAGGCACATAATGACATCTAGTTCTGCACTTTTCTCTTAAATATGTGGTCATATTACAATCCTTTACATGTTTTATGCCTTCTAGTTCAGGATTGAAGTACTACTGGCGGCAGTTTTATTTAGAAGTCGCAGGTTTTAGTTGTGATAACCTTATAAGGAAAGTACAAAGTCCTTTGCTTTTTGCAGTAGGTACAAGAAAATCTGTTCCTAGCCATATTTAGAAAGAACAGTTAAATATTGGTAATGCTTTTTAGGAAAACAGGTGAAAATGTGTTGTAATTGATGCATTAATTACATTTTATTAGATTTCTTGACAAATTGTACTTCAAATGTTAATATAAAAATTGCAATACATGTATAGTTTCTTTTTATACTTGAATGGATGCATTTTGCATAGATGATGGATTTCAACTGGTAAAGGCAGCAGAATCAAGACAGTTTATTGACTCCACCCATATTTCCAATTGCATTTTCTAACATTTCTTAAAAACGGTACTTTCCACAAATATGCTGTATCAAATAATACTAATTCAGGTGGCAAGTTTTATTCTGAAAACACTCTAGTTCAGTGGTGCTCAAAGTCAGTCTTGTAGGGCCGGCATCCTGCACTCTGTAGTTCTCTCCCTGGTTTAATGCACCTGGATCAAATGATGGCTCACTAGAAGGCCTAAGAAGAACATTGACATGCTGAAAAGGTTGTTACTGCCACAAGGGAGAAAACTAAAACAGGTTCTGACCACCAGTGCTACCTTGTCAGATTTTCCTACTGTAGCACGGATAGATGGCTATGTCTGTTTGTGCTGCACGTCCAGTCATGCTACATGACGGTAGCATGACTGGTTGTGTTAATGTTAAATACATTGGATAACAGTATTTGAGTGACGGGACGGAAGTGGAAGCTTAGGAGTTTTACTTAGCATAGAATTGGAACAATTTATATACATGACGAAACCACAAGAATATCACTTCCTTTATCTGAATATCCTACCCGTTTAAAATGACAAGCTATAGATGTATGCATTAGTTATTTTTTTAATGTATTTTAAATACAGGTGCTTTTTTAAAATAAAACAGTATCAGACAAAGGAAACAGGTTTTTATTGAAATTAAATTAAACACAGACATCTATAAATATAGAGCACCACAACTCTTTTTTTCTCATTAATATGTTGTATGACAGACTTTATATGCAGTGAAGCCACAATGTTTCCACCGAACTGTGAAGGTCACATGATAGGATATACTTCATTTACACCAATATTACACCATAGACACAGCTTCAAAGTCAAAAAATATCACTACTAAAATCTCCTGTTTAGCATGGTTTAATAAAAAAAAGAGCGTTATTAAACTAAAATATTTTAAAGTACAGGGACACGGTTTTAAACCCAGGTATAAATAAAATAAATTAAATAAAACTTATCTTAATCTTCCACAACAAAACTTCCACAGGTAGAATGTATTGATAAGAAATCTGCCAAAGCATAATGTGATGTAGCATCACTGTGGGCATGTGCATGACCACAAGGTAGGACGGATTCATGGGTAGCACAGATATTTAGAACATTGGCGCTTTATGACTGACCTCGGGCACTACTGCTCTAGTTAGAATGGGACACTCATTTTTATTACCAATTGGCCCTTTGAACTGTCTTATTGCTCAACATTTGCTACATAAATAATATTACCATACAATAATTTTGTTAAGTGTTCAAAATAGTTTTTAAAATATTAAATGTTCTGAGGTTTTTACTCTGCTTTATCTATTTTCTTTTTTTTGACAGTCATCAAGAAGTTTATGATCCAGGGAGGTGACTTCTCTAACCACAATGGCACGGGGGGCGAGAGCATCTATGGGGAGAAGTTTGAGGATGAAAACTTCCACTACAAGGTCTGCTTCTGCAGCACAATATCTTCAACTTCTACCTGTGCTCTCAAAAAATAATGTAGCTCAAAAAGATACAACGTCAGGCAATTGTCCAAACCTGCCTTTGTTCTGGTTCATGGTTCTACTGAAGGCATTTCTCCTTTTCTTGCAGCATGACAAAGTGGGCCTGCTAAGCATGGCCAATGCTGGGGTCAACACCAACGGCTCACAGTTCTTCATCACGACGGTGCCCACACCCCACCTGGATGGAAAGCATGTGGTCTTTGGACAGGTGTTAAAAGGAATAGGAGTTGTAAAAATGCTGGAGTCAGTGGAGACCACAGAGGACACTCCTATAAAGGTACAGTCAGCACAGAGCAATTACCCTGATTGACCTGCATAAAAAGGCCAAAGAGCACTTCAAAACAGAATCCAACCAACCAATTTAAGCAAAACAATGTTTAATAAATGGGTGTACTAAAGATTTGAAGTACAGTGCCTCAGACTATTAATATTATATTTGTCACTGTAACTAGGCCTGTTGCGATAAACAATAAGTCAATTAATCGCACAATAAATTAAAACTATCCACCTCATTTTAATTTTCGGCTTTTTCGTCTCTTCCGGCCTTTTTCTCTTTCTGTTGATGACACTGAATGACTTGGCTTTATGTATCTAGAGTTTTGACTTTAAAGAAATTCTAGCAAATAGAAATCATTTTAATATTCCCAACTGACCTAAAACAAAAAGTTTATTCAGATTTAATGTACCTGAGGGCTTGTTTGTCAGATTAAATCTACTTTTTGAAAATAATCTTTAAGATGGTATTCAACATATTTATTATTATGCCCACACTTCTCTGTTTCTTACATATCAGAGAAGAATAAATTGATTTAAAGAGAAACCTTTGCTGTGACCATGTAATCTGTATGTTGTTGCAGTTTTTAACCATACGCCTTGTTGGGCTTAAATGTCACTTAAATATTTAATAACTGATTTCTGACATTTCTTTGAATAAGTCTGGTTATCAAACAGATTTAATTCATAGTCTCTGTTCCCTGAGCGAGTATTACACTGTTAGCCGACATTATATATTTATAGATCGTCTTCGCATTAATTCTGTTAGAAATATTTGAGCATCAAATAAAATCGTTCTGCGTAAAATGTCCTGTAATCTGCCTTTCCCCCCCTCAGCCTTGCATCATAGCGGACTGTGGTGAACATAAGGACGGGGACAGCTGGGGCGCCGCTCTAGATGACGGAACTGGAGACGCTCACCCAGACTTCCCCGAGGACTCCGACATCGACTTTAAAGATGTAAGTACCAGCGACGTCTTTGATCTTCAAGGGCACGGGTTCATCCTGGCAGATAGCATCAGAGCGCTCCGCCAGGACTGGAAGGCCATTTTTGGAAATGTGCTTCTTTGCCGCCCTTTGCAGTGTCAGGCCAGAAAACGGAAACAAATTTCGTTCTGAGTTTTAAGGACACGCTTAGCCTGGAAACTGGAGGAATAGTTTGCAACATTTACTCATAAACACATCACTGAAAATATATTTAAACATAAAGTGACTCGGCTAGTGTGGCTCAAACCTTAATCAACTTCATGTGCAGCTCAGTAATATAAAATATCAGTAACGACTGAATTTATTTTAAAATCTCAATTCAGTAATAGCTCAGCACAAATTACAAAAGGATTCAACCCTTTCATGACAAGCATAATTAGTGATCAACAAAGCACCTGTTGTTGTTGTGACCTGCTGGAAGTTGGGTGGCAAATCAATTTTATCCATTAAATAAAATTTCTGTTTATGAAAATTTTAATTTAGGGAAATCTGGATTTTATTTTCCCACCAGTGGCACTCCTGGGTTTCCATAGATCAGAGTGAAGCAGTTGTGGTTAATTGGAGTTGTGTTTACTAGATAGCAGAAAATTAATTAGCTGACAGAAAAGCTGCAGACGTGCATCTAACGGTGGGTCTCAGTGTAAAACAAGCAGTTAGACAGCAGAGTGAACCGGTTAGTGGTCTCCTGTAATCACACCTCAACAGATCCACTAGAGTAAAAGACAAACACAAACCAAGACAAGATCTCCACACAGGGAACATGTAATGTTTTTATTTTATTCTTTCAGCTTGACAAAGTTGTGTCGACTGCTGAAGACGTGAAGAACATCGGGAACGTGATGTTTAAGAACCAGGACTGGAGAACCGCAGTGAGAAAATATAAGAAAGCCCTGAGGTAAGACTGTCTGCAGCTCTGGTTCCGTTTCAGTCACAGCCGTCCTGGGAGAGGCGCACAAATCCAAGCAGCATTTCAATAAAGCAGCTATCAAATTAAAAATATTAAGGCCATCTGCATAAATCAAACCATACAGTATCTGAAATAAGTTGTTGTCCCAAAGGCGATTTGAGACACAGTTTTAATTCAGTTCAATAATACCGTATTTATCCACAAGGGAAATTAAATGTTGTCATAACACGTAACATCCAAGTATCTTCAGAGTCGTTGTGAACGGTGATCCTGTAAACAGGAAGAATATCAGGCAGCAGTCAGTCTTGCAACAAATCTGAAGGGGCCTCTGACTGAAGACTTCCTGTATTACCTCGTCTTAAAAACATCACCAAAAGTCTAGAAAAAAAGAATAAACCAGAATGAAAGACATTTATGGAGTCAGGAGAGACAAAAAAGAAAAATTAAAAGGTTCCCTGACAAAAATGAACAGGAAAAATCAGGTTTTCAGCTTACTACTGAACCAGCTTGTCAGAAATGGAAAAATACCATCTTTTTCCAGTCAGTGAATTCACCATACCAACTAGTGCCAAATAATGATAGTACCTTTTGTTGTGAAGGTTGTGGCTGAGTGAAGAGTCTATTTTCTCAGGTGTTTATTAAAATGTTCAGAGGAATCAGAGATTTAAGAAACTATTTAAAATGAAATCCATTTTTTCTTTCAGCTACAAGAGGTTAAGACTTCAGCTAGATAATGGAAGGCTGAACACAGTCGTTCTATTTGATCCTCCTGTGTATTCAATCTCTGTCATGGATTTGATGGATTTGGAGAAGTTGGCAGACATTAGAGTCTGCTGTGGTGTTGGAGATGCTGTTAGGGGCCTTCTGGCCCTGAAGGAATGAAACAAGAGCAAAAAGGTTGAACTTCCAAGGTGCGTGTTGTGTTCAGGGACAGAACCTCAAGGCCAAGTCATATAATAGAAGTTATAGAGAAAAGGGTGTGTGATTTAGGAACCTTAAAGACTAATCTTTCCTTTTTTGTTTAGAACTCGGCTCTTTCAGCTCAACCTCCAGTATGGAAAAGTTATTTTTCATAATTGAGGTGGTTTGACCATTTGATCAGGAGGTTTTCTGACCGCCTGCCTTTATTTATTTAACCAGGTCAGTTGGTTGAGCCAAGTTTCTCTTATTGACAAATCGTGATGTCTGCGCCTCTATGCACCATTGATTAACTGGACCGCCAACTTTTTCACACTGGTTGAATGACAAAGGAGAATTATTTTCCACTTCAGCAAAATTGTGAATATTAAAGAAACATTTACAGTTAAAACAATAGAAAATATATTTTGACATCCATTTTGTTTTTATATGAATTTATTAAAATTAGTTTGATCTGAAATAATTAAGTGCTAATAAAGATTCAAATACTTTCTCAGTTCTGTAGTTTTTCTGAAGTACACACACCTCTTACTTTTGTTGCTAACCTCATTAAATACATATGAGATTTAATCTGTGAACTCTATCACTTAGCCTCCACATCAAGTCAAAGTAAAAATATTGAATATTTATACTTAAAAATAGAAATAAAAGCTGTTTTACAGCAACTGTTTTGACACATTTCAGTGTCATTCTGTTTTTTCTAATGACAGAGAGAAATCTGTATCAGCAATTCAAAGCTGGGAAAAAAATTAAAGTAGCCACAAAAATCTGAGGGCCCATCTGTACCTGAACCTTTATGGCCTGCTTTGTGTTCGTGCAGGTACCTGGACATGAGTGGCAACCTGGTGGAGAATGAAGAGGAACACAGGAAGCTGGAGCCCACAGCAGTCAGCTGCTTCCTCAACATGGCCGCCTGTAAACTGAAGCTGCAGCTCTGGCAGGAGGCTCTGGAGAGCTGCAATGAGGTAACACCAGCAGATCTGCGCCTGTAGCTGCTTTACTGCACCAGATCAACAGTCAGGGTTAAATTGTTTCATTTCCCACAAGGTGGTGGGTTATTTTAACTGGAAGCCAATTCATTTAGGTGCAGTTAGAGTATCATAGCTGCAGCTTTACAGGCATTAATCAAAACAAGGTCGAGTAAAGACAAAATTTCTGTTTCAGGCTCTTGAACTAAACCAAGAAAACACAAAGGCACTTTTCCGGAGGGCCCAGGCCTGGCAGGGGTTGAAGGAATACAACAAAGCCTTGGTAAGCTCTTCAAAGCTTTTCTTCCTCTTGAGAGAAGAAGAGAAAGAGAGTTATCAAAGCAGCTGCTGGTGGTGGATGTCACAAAACTGGCAGCTCATAAAGCTGGGGGTTTTATTTTATTTTTTTATACACGGTTGTGTCTAAAGTAATAGCAGCAGTCCATCATAATAACTTGGATCAATGTTTTTAATAGAAATTATTTCTAAATGCCAAATTTACAAGAATGTGTGGTAGAGTAATCAGAAACTAACAGTGCATGCTGCTGGTTCTGCTTTAATTCATTAGGTGTGCACTCAAAAGAATAGCAGTACATGAGGTAATTCATTATGTGAAACAGGCATTAAAAAGGTGACCTTGACTTAATGATGTACATACTGTATATAGCAGTCCTGACAAAAATGGGTCAGTCCAGAGAAAAGTCTGAATGCTGTATTTCTCATACTCTATTGTTTTATTTCAGAGCAGGGTTAAGAGTGTCTGGTTGTACTTGTAGAGTTCTTCTTGTGTCATTTTAAGACTAAATGACAAGGAAACGGGTGTTTTTAACATGAACATGTGAATGAAAATTTTTTTTTTAGAAATATTCCTTTACTCTCGCCTCCTGAACATCAACAGATTTGATAAGTTTTTCTTTCAATTTAAACTTGAATGGGATCCCATTGCATTTACATGTATATAATATTGAGCTGTACTAATTTTTTTTTTTTTTAAATCAACCATTTAGCAAATGAAAGTCATGTTTTTGTACTGTTAAGTTGTTCTAACTAAGACTATTTTATTTGCTTTTTATTTTAGGTTGATCTAAAGAAAGCTCAGGGAATCGCTCCGGAAGATAAAGGTATGTTGTTGTTTTTTTACAATAGTTTATATTTTTTATGTTACCTCTGTAAGCCTGCATTCAGCTTGGAATACTGAAAGTCTAATAAAAACGTTTCACCAGCTAATAACTGCCACCTTTGCATTTTTAGCACCACGCTTTAACCAGCTGAGCTAACCGGCCATACATAATGTTGAGTTTTCATCGATTTAAGAAAAACTTATATGATCTTACCATTATGAAGATTTGAGTAGTAAGATCAAAATCAACATGAGTAAAGGCATATTTTCCAACCTTTTTTATTTTGAAGTGATTTTATTTTCCAGCCTTAGTGAGAAATGTGGGATTTCATTGTATAAAACATTTACATGATTTTACCACAATAAAGATTTAAGAAAAGTACTCATAATGTTTTTCAAAATCAATAATGTTTTCATTTAAAGACTTTTGCTAATTTGAAGAGTTGATTTTCTTACAGCTCTGATGTTTCAATTGGCCTTCATGGGGATTGAACCCATGACCTTTGTGTTTTTAGCACCACGGTCTAATATTAGTTAACATTAACAAAAAAAGATGAGTGACATCAGTATAGTAAAACTAAAAATAGTAAAATCTTATCAAGATGTCACCCTTTTCATGTAAAAACAATAATGAAACCTTTTCAATTCTTTCTTTTGACAGCCATCATCAATGAGATGAAGAAAGTCCAACTTAAAATCCAAGAGGAGAAGGAGAAGGAAAAGAAAATCTATGCCAAGATGTTTGCCTGAAGACAAACTGCTGCAACAAGTTGTCGTTTGTTAATTTTTGCAGTCATCTCAGTAAAAACTGAAGTTATTCAGAGACTGTAACAGTATTCTCATTCTACTGTAACACTTCACTGTGATTACCTCAAGATTTGGTCTGAAGCATGTTCAGGTTACAGCTGACTAACACAGGCTTGTCGTGTCTTATTCTACATAAAGTTGTGTATCTTGTATCATTTCATTGTTGAGATTTTGATACAATACACCAGTTTGTTATATTTATGTTTTTACTGGTCAATAAAACAAGGGATAACTCAAGTTTTCTTTATTTTCTGTGACATTATACAGTATTAGTTATTTTCTGCTAAAAATGCCGACAGACATTAATTTACAGCCTAATTTTTACAAAACTGACAGAAAATGTTTCTGTTGATCAAGTATTTTCTCTTTAAATGGATTAAAATGCCCACAGAGCTCATGCAGAACCCATCAGTTGGACCTTCAAGATTCATAAACACGCTTTATAAATTAAAGTTACATGGCTAACGGTTCATACTCAGGCACATACTGACCGCTCCGGACTCCTTAATGTGGGAAAAAAAAAAAGTTTTGTTGAAGATAAAAGTTCACATCCCGTTGTAGGCAGGTCCGCCGCCGCCCTCCGGTACCACCCAGTTGATGTTCTGGCTGGGATCCTTGATGTCGCAGGTCTTACAGTGGACACAGTTCTGAGCGTTGATCTGTAATCTCATCCCATCTCCGGTTTCCACAGGAACGTACTCGTACACACCTACAGGGTGGATGAGGAAAGAAAATTTTAAATGTTTAACTTCAATGTGATTCAATCAGGTTTTATGTGATACCTGAAAGTAACGTCTTTGTACTGAATCCTCCTTAATCAGGACTTTCAGGATGTAAATCACTCAGTTTATAACATAATATTTTATCAAATTGCTTGGATGATGATACCAATGTTGCTCGATTTCACAAAGTCCATCATAATACAATTTTGATTTAATTCATAAGTCTACAATTGTTATTGTAGAGTTATCTGTTTTATCTGAATTTAAACAGGTTACAGACCTCTGATCAATGGCACACCTTGCCAAAAAGCTCTCAGTTTTCCACATTGAGCCGCAGACTGCAGAATAACTGAAGGTTAATCTGACATTTAACTGCATTAATGAACAGACGCTGTGTGGAAGATATTTAGCTGAAGATGGCAAGTTTGTGTAGAAAAAAAAATGTGAGGAAGAAGCAGTAGATAATTAAAGTTTGAATCACTTCAAAATGCTTAAATGTAATTAAACTGTGATAATGATGAAGAAAGAGCAAAACAGACTAAAAACATTAAAATTCATTAACACAAACATTGAAGCTGCAACAATAAAACACAAAAACTAAACTGATTCAAAGTCAAGTAAACAGTTATTTGATTAATTGCTGTCCTGCATGATCCAACCCACTGTGCTTTTGTTTGTTGCATTTAAAGGAAACCAACAAGCATAAGAACAGCAGCAGTCAGTTTCCTGGAGTGTTGCATCAGCCACATAATGAAGCTTCAGCTATTTCCACCAGAGCCGGTCTTTGAGAAAATGAGTTTCTCACAATGAGATAAACAGCCAATAATTTAACTGTCTGCCTCATTTGCACAAACACTTCCACACCAGCAGCAGTCCTGTACGTCTGGTAGTTTGCCCCATGCAACACCCAAGATGCTGGACTATTTTAATCAATAAATTCTTATTATCTGGAGGAAAACAGACTCCATGCAAAAACATTGTTTTGTTAGAAGAGTGTTGCTTGTTAACAAGTTTTTCTTTAGTTTAAATTATGAAGTTCTAGAGAAAGCTCCACGTCTTAAAACATTCAACACTAGCTTTTAGTCTTAAGATACAGTCTAAAAGAGTCTTTTCCCTTCTAGATTAAATATCAGAGATGATTCTCTTTACAGATACATTTCTTTAAAACAAGAGAATACCTTCTGTGAACCTGGACAGACTCCATGAGCTCATGCTCTGCTGAAAGGCTGTGAGGTTACCTGCCGGGCAGAAGCGCTGCTCTGGTCCGTCGTAAATAGCCAGGTTCGTCTCGACGGGGATGCGGTCGTCCTTTAGGGTCAGGTGTGCAGGCTGGTCGCCCTCGTGGTTGGTGCCGCTCAAGGCCACCGAGGACAGCAGGTCGAAGCTGATTTTGCCGTCGGGCTTCGGATACTCAATGGGCTTACAATCTTTAGCCGGTTTCAGCTGGTTTGCATCCAGGCCTGCCGCAGAAAGAGCATGGTGGGTTAGGAGGCATCGTCCTCAGAGGACAACTAAAACAACGGAACCGTCCAGACGACTGGTCCGAGTCGAGACAAATCAGTGGTGACGTCTGCAGCGACTGCATTTCATCTACTGGTGCCTCAAAATGAACAAGACTAACAAATGAAAGGTTTTTGAAGCTACTGAAAAGGACTACATAGTAACTACATAGTAACCTCTAGACCAGGGTTGTCCAAAGTGTGACCTGGGGTCATTTGTGGACCTTGAAATTATTTTGTCCGGCCCTTAAGTTACATGTTACAAATGGAAAAAAATCAGCCAATAAAATAGAAAACAATTGATGAACCCAAAAACTTATTTTCTAATTTTTTTCAACCCAAAGTCCTTTTTATTTTTTGGCTCCTTAATATACAGCCGTTCTGCTGACTAATGAGAAAACGAGGAGGACCAACATCAGCAGATACACTGACTCCTCTCATCATCATTCTGGGGAAACGTCAATAAGTTGGGTTGTGTCCTTTCAGAATATGGAATCTTCATTTCCTAATGAAATTTACTTTCAAATGAAAAGCAAGCCTAAAGCAATAATATGGTATTTTTTAATCTTTATCTCGGGTAAAAAACACTTTAAATATCGTGTTTATTGCTTTGCGTATGGCTTTACAATCCTCTCAGGAATGCGGTTCTCCAATTGTTTTTTTTCTGCCCAACTTTCTAAAACACTTTGATGACACATTGAATGAACTGCAATAATCTTAGTCACAATGGTGTGTGCAATACTGTGATTGCAAAAGTATGAATGATAGAAAGTAAATTTACAGTTATCTAATCACCCAATAACTATTTAAAGCATCTCTGTCCAATCGGATGGACTCAACTTGAAGAGTGTGGACAGTGTTTAGGAAGTCTCCTGAAAGTGAGGTGATTCTTGTCAATATTAAATGTTTCAGCAACAGTATCACAGTTAAACACTTATGAAATTATGTTCCCCTAGAAAAGAAAGTGCTCGAAACATTTCACTCTTTTGATTATGATCATATTAATTAAGGAATGTCTTATTTTTTTGACCTTGTGTTGGTTTTTGCATTTTAGTTTCAGAAAAGAGAAAACACGTTTCAACAGTTTCTCTTTTATAGCTTTTATATCTTTGCCTGTTTCACTTTATACAGTTGAGCAAACATTAGATTTGCTGCTATCAAATATTCATAGTTTTCATCAGTAATCAATCGGATAAAGTCTGAAGTTAAACCCACAGAAAGTGGCGCTCCTCACCTCTGTGTTTGAGTGTCCAAGGCTCTTTTCCTCGTAAAATCCAGTAGAAAATGCCGGTGTACACCATCCCACCATACAGGCCAAAGTAATTGTGGAAGGACGGCCTGATGTTCCTGACACTGTGCAGCTCTTTCCACACAGAGGAATTCTTCAAGTTGTCACTGTATTCAGCTATATGAAGCCCTAAGATACAGAAAAGGTTTTAAAATGAAGAAAAATATAAAACAAATAAAACAACCAACTAGAGAACCTTTTCATAATAGGTCCAGTCTGTTAGAATCAAGCTAAAGTTGGTTCATTTATTCTCCATTTCATTTGCTTCAAAAGTCAAGAACTCTGAACTGAAAACAAAATTACAACTGAGCTGAATATTTTCTATTTACCAGATAGAAACGAGTGTGTTTGGTTATTTATTGACAGCTGGTAGCAACTCAGACCAATAAATGTGGATTTTAAACACTAATGGAACATAATCACCAGTAGACACTGATCAGTTTGCAAATGGGTTAATAAAGTGCTGATAAGTAACCCCTACATGCAGAGCAGCCATACTGAACTCTGACCTCAACAGAAGGAGTTCCTGATGCAGGTCCAACCAGAAACTCTCTCAACCCCTTAAACTTCGACCCATATTTTGTCCTGTGTCATATGCAGAACAGAAAAGTAATTATATTACCAATTTTACTGTGAAATATTCTGTGCCACTCTTGAGTATTTTTCAAGTTGACAATGCTTCACTCTCAAAGCTACCTGTTATTTTTCAAAGTCTTTGGCCAGACGTTTCTTATTGATATTTCAGTTCTGTGATTGATGCGCCTGCAGTTTTACAAATTTAGTTCCAGTTTGACCGCTGCCGTCATGTTACACTTTTCTAACTTTTATAAAGTTAACCTTCTTAATGTTTCAAAACGTTCTGCTCTGCAGAAACATATGTAGTTACTGTATATACACTGAAAGACAGAATAAAATATAGCTAACAAAAAAGGTCATATGACCTCCGAAAGTCCAAGAAAAAACACTGGTTTATTGTCAAATCTAAGATATGATTGTGCAAAACTACTAAAGCTGTAAATTTATTAAAGAAAATAAATTCTCTTCAAAGATACATCTCAAATGAGCAAACTGTCTAAATCAAGTATTTATAAAATATGCAATATTCAAATGTTCCCAAATATTTATTTTTGGAGTTTTATTAACTGCAAACCACAATAATAAAAGAAAAAAATAAATCAGAGAAATGCTTGCTCAGGATGAAATGTCAATGAGTTTTTCATTTTGAATGACATTTATGCAAATGGCAGAAGCAGAGAACCCACTGTAAGTTACAGTGAACAGAAATGAACTAGTCCTGAATGTTTAAGTTGATGTTCCACACCTGCAGTCTCTGAGTCCAGGTTCTCTGCAGTGACTTTAGGGAAAATGGCTTCAGCCGCCAGGATGCCGCTCTTCATGGCTGTGTGGGTTCCTTTTATCTTTGGGACATTCATGAAACCTGGGCTGCAGCCAATCAGCAAACCTCCAGGAAACGTCAGCTTTGGGATGCACTAAGGAAGAAACAGCCAGAAAACAAGAGTTCTGCTAAGGCTCCTCGTTAGCAGGTTAAAACAGTAATATAAGACTGAAAATCGGAACTAATAAATTAAAGGTTGAACACATTTAAAGCCTACTTTGATTAAAAACTAGGCTCAGTACAACAGAGGTAATGTATACAGGGTCTGTTTACTTTTGTTACAATCTTGCAGCAACGATTCTGTGTTCTTGCAAAATTTGACTTTATTTGCCATTTTGCAGATGGTTTTAATAAAACACAGAAGCACTAAAGTTAACAAACCCCCAAAGGAGAAACTTTTCTCCCTTAATCATGTCAGTACAACTGCTTCCACCCCCAAAGTCTCAGCAGGACCCAGGCTCTGACATTCACAACAGATCAATTTGTGAAGTCGGGAGAAGTTTGATTTAAAATAACAATCACCTTGTTAAGGGCAACCAGAAGTAGCTTTCCTCACCAATTAAAGCAACATACCTGAAATCCTCCCTCATTTAAGGCTCTGGCTCCGTAAGCAATCCTCTGGCCTCCCTCCAGCGTGGAAGCTACGAACGGGTGATGCTTCCAACGCTGAAACTCCCTGAAGGGACTTAAATACGGATTGGAATAATCTAAACCAACCTGCAATTTAAAAAAAAGGGTACAATTAGCAGAAGAGCAGCCATAAACTTGAATTCACAAACCTCTGACAATCCATCAAGACTTTCCATCATTTTATGAATTTGAAATATCTGAAAAAGTAATATTCAAGCCTCCCACAAATCCTTAAAAAGTCTTAATAGGCATTGAATTCATTAATCCAAAAATAAGGCCTTAATTGGTATTAACATGTCTTAAAATTTTTACTCGTAAATATGGTTTTATGATAGTAATTCGTCTCATATTAAAATAACTGGTAACAATTAACATAAGTTATTTGTAATTTACCATTTCTTGATGTAACATCACGTGATCCCAATAGCAGAACTAATCAAAGCGTTATTGTCGCAGCTGGGACTCAGAGCTGATGTTCATATTTGGAGGGGGAAAAAAATAAATAAATAAGAATCTAACAAAAATTGTCTGTCTAACTAAAATATATTTCTGCATGGCTGAGATCAGAACCAGCTATGCATTGCATTTTGTGCAAGAAGTATTTCAAAGACGGCACAATGGAAATCAAGGCAGTGAAGCCACAGGTGGGAAGCGCAAAACAAAGCCTGGACATCGAGCCGCCAACATGCATGTTGTTTTAAGATACTTAACTAGAGCCCAAAAAACCCTCAAAAATAAAAAACTAAAAAAAATATGAATACTGTAGAGCCGTCATCTGCCACTTGTGTGTTTCCAAGTTTTCTTTATTTTTGGAAAGTTTTTCTAAATTTGACACTTTTACACTGGACCAAAAAGTCATACATTTGTTAAAACAACATTTGGGTCAAATTGGTGGTAACTGGATTTGTTTTTCCCCCGATCTATTGTGAAATTAGTGAAATTTAAAAAAAAGTCTTAAATCTATCCTGCTTTAAGCTGTAAGAACCCTGAATATTAATCTTACAAAAATCTAAGTGTTTTTTAACAAAAGGTAGGCTTAATATAACTACTTGATGCTTTAGTTATAAAGCAATATGCAGCAGGTTCATTCTGCAAAGCAAATAAACATTTGCGACATTACCTCCAGGCAGTATTGAAATACTGCGCCCGTGAGAAATGGATGCATCTGATTATCCTGAGATTTTTTGATTTATTACTACAATAAGTTACAATTTTCATGCATACAAGATGTGAAAGCACTCACCACAAAGCCCAAGGCAACTAGAGGCTCTCCTTCATTCAGGTGATACAGGAAGGATCCTCCGTATGTGTGTCTGTCCAGAGGCCACCCAACAGAATGCTCCGTTCTGCCTGGTTTCCACTTCTTCTCATCAATCATCCACAGCTGGAAAAAAAAAACACACACATTGTCTTTACACTATGCAGTTCATATTTACTGTAATCTTTCAATCAGAAAGGGACATTAACCTCAGTGATTTGATTTTTTAAATCAGTCTGTTAATTACCTCCTTCAGGCCGATAGCATAAGTCTGGGGTTCACAGTTCTCCCTCAGGTTGAATTGCTTATAAAGCTGCTTTGCTAAATGGCCATGGCAGCCCTCTCCAAACATGGTGACCTTAGCGTGGAGTTCCATTCCTCGCTCAAAAGTATCCTGAAACGGGGATTAAATAGCGACATAAAGTTGTGTCAAACACCACAATGAAGCTTCTGGAAAATTACTCACAATTTTTAAACAACCATAAAAATTTTGTGCGACTGATCAACAACGAGAAGCAAATGAGATGCGTTCTTTTCAAACTAAAAATCTTTGGCATGCATTTGATCCTAGGAACTATTAAAAATAAAATCTCAGATTCACTTTTTAATACCAAATATTATTTACATATTTTTTCTTCTTCCTTTTTCGTAGAAATAAATTAAACTAGGATTAAATATAGAAGGTATGACCTGAATTTAGTTGAACTGCCACTGATTCATATTTTGGTAACATTTACATGAACTGCTTTAAAACGGTTTACACTGAGGAAACATCAAAGGTTTCTGCATTTAAACTGATTGACCATTAGCATAAAAAACATCTCCTAAAACTCAAGACGCTATTTTATCTCCTGCAAGTAAGTGGCTTATTGTAAAAATGTTAACTATTCTAACATGTAAATAAAACATATCCTACTGAAAAGGGTCAAAGGATAAAAACTGAAGCTAAAAATGTGGAAAAAGGATAATAAATATTTAAAGAAAGTTCAGAATCACAGCAACTGAATGAACAGTTGCCTCGTTGGACCTCAGATTTAAAGAAATGTGGTGACTCAAAGCTTTTTGTTTCCCCCATGTAACCTTGTTCTCTCAACACATATTTAATAAATCATGAGGGAAAGAAGTCAAAAGTACATTCTTAAGGTCTCAACTTTAAAGTCAGCTATCCTGGCAAATCAAATCCTCCACTGCTGTTATTGTACAACAAAGAGACTCTAAAATAAAATGAGCTTTCTAAATTGTTCATTACCTTTGGTGAGCCATCCTTGGCAATCCCCACATCATTAGTGGCGATCCCTTTAACACTTCCGTCCTCATGAAATAAAACCTGAAAGTAAAATGCAGAAACGGCCACAAAGGATGATCTGTCTTTATACAGCTGGGATTACCCATGAAAACACAAAGAGATGTTTCTGAATATAGCTGATAAGGTCAGCTCTTTAAAGTACACAATGAAGAAATAATGTTAATATTTAATCTGCAGAGCAGAATATTTTGTCATAGCATATTTTAATTTTTTTATATTTCTTGCGGGTTTGTTGGATTTTCTTCAGACAGGTCATCATGGCTCTTCTTCTACCGTGTTCTTCCAGCAGTAAAATGCTGCTCTGTCAGCTTGAGATCAAACGAGTGACCCAGTCAGCAGATCATCCCACCTCGTTCCCTTACACATCTCCTGGGCTGCTTTCACAGTATGCTTTGAATCAGTGTCCATCCGAGTGCCGGAGCGTCATTCATTCAGCTGTGCTGAATCTGGCTGGCTCTGACAGCACGTCCCTCCAGAATTCATCTGCCTGCTTCTGTCAGATGATCAAATACCAGCAGCGACTGGGCGCCATATGGAAGCCGCCCTGACCCGGGCCATCACTGCCTCCATGTTGGAGTCTACCGTTTCAAGCCTTCGCTACACTTTCATCTTCCTGATCTTAGTTTCATCAGAACAAAGAATACTTCACAACTACCAGGCTGACATTTTATTGTTGAGTGTTTTCAATCTGTATGATAAAACTTATGCTATTTTCTTTTGCTTCAACTAATAATTTATATAAAATTTGTAGAGATTTGTTTTAAATAAGACTTGAAATGCAGCACTTCAACAAGATTATCCGAAATGAAACGGTGGGAGAGCTTAAAAGATCAGAATGGAAAGAAAAATGAAGTAAAGCAAACAGGGTCAAACACTGGCAGCTTTACTTCGATTCAACATGGGCAGTCATGTAGTCTGTAGACCCCACCTTGAGAAAAACTACAGAAATACTTGGCAAACTATTAAAATGACAAGAATAAATACCATAAGAGATTATGAGTTTAAACATACATTTGTACATTAAGAATACTGTAAAAGCAGTGGGCTAGCCAGTTAGTGGAAACTGTTGTTAAAGGATTCCTTTACCATCTTCTTGAGACAGAAAGACAGAACTTAAAGAGCAGCTTTGAGTTATTATTAATATAACTTATTAAACTTTGAAAAGCCACTTAATTATGTATAAGTTTGATGTTTTAATTTTATACTAGCAGAGATGTCCTGAAATAACAGAATTCCACAAATAACCAAAATTAATTTGCTCTGTTTAAAGGTAAAGTACATTTAGGGGGGGAAAAAACTCCAAAACATCTGAACAAAATGGAAAAAGTGGCTGTAAGACATGTAATAGGATAAAAATATGCAAAACCTCTTTGATCAAAAGGAACTGAAGATCTCACCTCAGCGGCAGCGTAACCAGGATAAATCTCCACTCCCAGCTCCTCAGCCTGCTCCCCCAGCCAACGCACAAGGTTTCCCAGCCTCACAATGTAGTTACCATGGTTCTGCATGGGCAGTCCTAAACACATTCAGATAAATCACAAAAACATAATATGCATTCATGTGGGACCATACATTGGTTTATTCCAGAAAAATCCTTCAGACAGCATATTCTCAGCTCAAAGTGTTTACGGCACCATGTGGAAAATATCTTCAAGTCAAGTCAAATATATTTATAAGCTGCACCACTGAAGAATATTTCATCTTTTGCACATCAACGTAAATCCACAGCATCAAGACGATGCACACAAATTGCAGTCCAGACAGAAACATTGAAATTGTAGGGAGTCTCTTCGTGTTGTACAGAACTCACAGGACTGGCCCCAAATAAACATGAATAAAGCTCAGATTAGTCATGTCATAAACAAAGGGAGAGTTATGAACTTCCTAACCAAAGAGCCTAGTGGAGGTTTTTACCTGGCAGTATGGGGATGGGGATCCTGTGCTTTTCTGTAAAAATGCTGAACACATCTTCTGTCACCGGAGTGTGCAGAGGGGCCTGAGGAAAAAGGTAAATACATTCCTGAATACATTTTATATTTTACTGATACATTAACAGTTTAATATGCTTGCCAGTATTAGCATGACAAAATGCACATTAATCAGCTGAGGAGTTAATTACAATATGTAAGTGACTCATTTAAATACAGTATTTGACTCTGTAAATGAAGAATGAAAGGACAGGAGTTTACAGAGGAGCCCCCCCCCCCCCCCATTTTTAATTATATTTTTTGTGGAACGTTAATTTTAAATCATTTGTAAAATATTTGCATATTTGTGGATTTTTTCATAGAGAATATCTTAAATATACAAAAAAAATGGAGATTAAGAAGCTGAAATTTCTAGAAGCAATGCTAATCATTCACGCTACTGGCTGGTGTTTGCAAACCAATCCAGGAGTGCCATTTATTTTCTTTGGCACAGTTTGCCTGAACCAGAGAAATTGAGATCCTTTTAATTTCATTTTGTCTTATTACCTGGAAGATTTCACTCTTATTGTGCATTTAGTTAGACAGTTGGACAGAAAAATATATCAATTTAAATCATTACTAAGAGTCCACAAAATACAAGATCTGATGGGTTCATTCCTAATTGATCTTGTTCTCCAGAGGCCTATAATGAGCTCCACCTGATGTAACTTACTTCTACATTCTTAGTGGTATTTGGGGATCTTAGGGACCACACATATTGAGATACTTGCCCCTCGTTCCTTCCAGTCAGGAAAAAGCTCAACAAGGGCGCTGGGCTCCAAACAGGCTCCAGACAGTGTGTGAGCGCCGATCTGAGGGGCCTTCTCCACTAAGCACACTCGCAGTTCCTTCTCTTGTTCATTTGCAAGCTGCTTAAGGCGGATGGCTGCAGAGAGACCAGCAGGGCCGCCGCCTACAATCACAACATCGGCTTCATCCGCAAACCTCTCCATTTCCATACCTGCAAGAGAAAAAGAGCAAAACAGATAAGGTGCATGTTTGTGAAGGTCTGTAACAACTACAACTATGTCTGCAGTATTGAGATGATTAGTTGGAGAATAAATAACTTTAAAAAAAACAAAAAAACACTAAGATTTTCCATCTGATTTCAGCCAAGATTCAGAATATAAGCCAGTCTGTAAACACTCCCAAAAATCAGAAATAATAAATATAAAGGTATGGAATTATTCTTATTTATATAATTGTTTATATGTGAAAAACATCCAATGATTAACTGTTCCATTCAATTCTTTAAGACAACATTAAGTTTTATAATGAGAGAGTTAGTCAGGTTTATTATTTTACTTCAGTTTCCTTTGCTTTACTGAATCTGAGTGCATCTAAGTAAGACTGCACTGAAGTTCAAAAGAAAAAAGTTTGAACATTGAATGGTTATCAGTCAGCAGAGAGGGCCAAAGGTCAATGCAAGAAAAGTGGATTAAGTGCTGCAGAAACCAGTCCCAAGGTGTAATCCAGAGTTCCACACAGTCTCACCACAAATTTATGATCAATAACAGGTGAAACCAAACATCAATCAGTGGAGGTTGGGGTGTTTTGTTTGTTGGAAGCAGAGCCTCGCATAAGGAGGGAAATATTAATGTCAGCTTCATGGTAGATTTACAAATGTAGATTTTATGGCACTCTACTGTTGATAAAACAAACAAAACTGAGATGTTGGAGATTTAAAACTTGATCGGTAAAAGGCTAGTTGAGGATCAAGCTTATCGTTAGTAATTAGTATCTCCGCATATTGACAGTTGTTTAATATATATGCAATTTTGGGCTCCATGACAAAAAAATTTGCTTCCTTTGGTACAATAATGGCACTAGCACAATATTTACCTAGTGAATTATACATGCAGCAGTCTGCTTACAGAATGCAATTCACTATCTGAAGCAACAGGGTCATTGATCCAGTTTTCTAGCAGACTGACTTTCAGTGGATAACATGGCAAAGACTGTGCAGCCTGTCTGAGACATATTGGACCTAAAATAGATTTTTTACTTTTAGCTAGCTGAAAGCTCTCTCACCACCAGCAACAGTCACAGGCAAGATGCAGAATATACATAAACCAATCCAGAATTCTCAAAATATACTATGTAGTTGCATTTTGTTAACTTTATTTAGGAGAACAACAAGGGAAAAGTTAGGAGCGAAAGTGGCAGCATACATCTGTAACTTACACGCAAGTTAAGGTAAGATACTCGTTGTTCAAATCGCCCATCCTCCTGTTCAGACATGAGGCGGATTTTCATTTCATTTTATAAAGATACATTTATGTTAGAAATATTTACTTCAGTTTTGTTGTAAAAAGAGCAAAGAGAGACAGATGTCCCCATGGACTCCCTGAAATAATGCGAACTGACATGTCACTGAACAGTGTTGCTCACCTTTCTCACTGGGGCAGGGAGGAGATAGGATGGTAAGAGGGGTTAGGACTGCTGCTGACTCATCTGTTGTTAAGTGTGGTAAAAGGTACAGGGAGAAGTTAAATCTATGAATATCTTTGTAAATATATTTCTTCACTGATTAAATGCTGGTGAAATGGAGGCCAACAGTACCAGGATTTCCCCGAGAAAACTTGCTAAGCCTGGTGGTCAGGGGAGTCCACCAGCAGCCCACCATGTTTTTGTGTTAAATAAAGTTAAAAGTTGACTGGAAAAATATATGATCTCACATCAGTCTCACAGCACACTCAGCACTAAACTCTAAATGCTATTGGTGCACATCCCTGGTCTTGTCCCCAGTCCATTGCTTTAACTACAAACACTTCTTTGCCATCACTGCTATAGGTGTATATAAAAAACCCTTTTGCAATAAACCACCATCACTTAGCCTTTTGGGAGGGCAAGTAAAGGCTGGTGGCCCACCAGGCTTATATACACTGGGGGAAACCCTGAGTGTCTGTAGCTAAGCTAACTAAGTTAAAACCTTGATAATCGTACACTGCAGTCGACCCACCTCTCTCGGAGAAAAACTAGGTTACGAACTGACACCCTTTCTTCTGTCGTTCTTCTTTTTCCTTTTTTTCTTTTTTGAAAACCTGATTTTACCCATTTTCCTGGCAGCATAGTAACAGCAACAAACCATTTCATGCAGACATAGAGGAGTGTTAGCTTTTTGCTCTGGGAGAGGAAATATAATTTTTTTACGGCTAATGTGTGGTCTCTCAGGTTTTGAAAATGGGCCAACAGCTCTAAGATGGTGTAGTGTGGCTGGGCATTACACTAAAAAAAAATGAGGAAGGGAGAGTCAGTGGAGAGCACTGGAGTTGAGCCTTTTTTTCCATTCAGTGTCATCAACAGAAAGAGATAAAGGCCGGAAGAGACGATAAAGCCGATAATTAAAATGACGTCGATAGTTTTAATTTATCGTACAATTAATTGATTTATCGTTTATGGCGACAGGCCTATATTTTATTATTATTTGTTTTATTTTAAGATTGCTTCATTCCACACGGAGGGTGTAAATTTGAACTGTTGATATTTATTTGATTATGTGTATATTATAATTAATTTGTTACTAATTGCAAGCTGACAAAGAGTTTTTTTTATTTTCTTTGCCTGTAGCTGCATAGTGCTACAGACACTTTGTATCTGCTTAAAAACAAATAAAGAATAGGTGAAATAAGCATCAACCTTGGGCGGTATGTAACATTTTTCTAACCCATATTCATCAGTCCAACAAATGTTAAAGGGTGGTATTCACGCAAGTGATATTTGGACTTTGCAGTTTAAACATGCACGCACTAATTTGCCAGTCTAAAACACAAAAGTCCAAAAATGGAAGAACTAAGCATCAAAATAATAAATAGTTGCCTATTTGAGATTACTCTTGCTTTATACCAGATGAAAGATGTAAACAAAGCGGTTTGTTGCTTGTGCTGACGAATCGTCTCATACATGTCAAACGTGAATGAGAATTTAAGTTTTCTTCCATGCTACGTTATTACCCAATGGTAGAGCTCCATCAACAAGCTCTAGAAAAGCTTTCCACCAGCAGAAACTTTTACTAAAATATTTGGACACAAAAAGAGACAGCTCTAGACAAATCTAGTGCATCTAAATATTTAGTAAATTATGTTTCGCGACGTACAAAAGCAGTCCTTCGTTGAGTTACCTAATTTTTTGAAGCAGCTTTTTGGGGAGCATGAGGCTTCCAACTCAGCACACAGCGGTAGAATGGGCGCAGATAGAAATGGACTGTTACCTCAGCAAGGAGGTCAAAGGTCATGAAGAGGAAGATCCACTGGCTTGGTGGAAAAACCATGAAGAAAAATAACGTCTCCCACTGATGTCAAATGGTCCAAAAATATCTGTGCATATAAGTCACAAACACAGCTTTGGAACATCTTCAGCACCGCAGATAAAACTTAATAAATCAATCAATTTATTTTAAAGCTTTGTTGGAAGGATTATTTTTCAGTTTTCTTCTTGTTCTTATTCCGTATGGACACATTATAGTTTCTAGATTATTCATTCATTCATTTATTTATTTTGAATGCACCAAGTTGCTCAAAAAGACCATAAATTGTGGCAGAGATTGCTTTCACAGAAGCACGTTTGCTATTTTGTTGTTTCATACTTTGCTGAGTATGTAAAACAGATAAACACTGGAACGACCTGTAAGCCCAGTTAAACTAGAAGAAAAAAGCCAATATTTGTTTCCGTCTCCACAACTGTGCTTATTATTTAAACAAATGCATTTACTGAACATAGGTTGCTACCATTCTGGCTTTCAGTTATAAGTTTGAGAAAATAGATCACTGCTGGACGTGTAGAAACCCTGAGGAAAAATTATAAGCTTTGTTTGCAGCTGGAAGGAGTTTGTGTACACCATTAAAAACAGCATTATTTATTCTATGAGCTGCATCTTTAGGCTTCAAACAAGCATTGTTACTAATTAATAAACTAACTCATAGCCCCCCCATGCCATCCAAACAAGCACTCTTTAAAACAGGGGTGTCAAACTCCAGTCCTCAAGGGCCGGTGTCCTGCAACTTTTAGATGTGCCTCTGCTGCACCACACCTGTATAGAATAATTAGGTCATTAAGGCTCTGGAGAACTGATCTACACAAGGAGGAGGTAATTAAGCCATTTCATTCAGGTGTTTTGTACCTGTGGCACATCTAAAAACTGCAGGACAGCGGCCCTCGAGGACTGGAGTTTGACACCCCTGCTTTAAAAAAAAAAAAAAAAAAAAAAAGACCAGTGAAAGGCTCAGCTTATCGTCGATGGTGGACAATCAACCAACTTTAATAAGCATTTCTCCAAACTATGATTTTTTTATTTTATTTATGGAAATATATTTCAATATTTACACACAAAAAATATTAAATGATCTAATGCTCTTTTATAGAGGAATGCTGGTAAAAAGATATTTACCATTAGCTCAGTCAAACTCTCTCATTGCATTGTCGGTTTCATAACAACATGCTCCTTGTAATACGTAAACAATTTAATTAAAAATGTGTTACCTCAATCTATCGATCCACATTTTACACTCATTTAATGCCTTTAGTATCTACTGTGTCTACATCCTTATAGTGCATTGTAAAAAATAAAGTCCACAGTTATCTTGAAAAACAGATAACGTTACATAATTAGACCAAATGACAAACTCATGACCCAAAGCAATAAAGGTATAAAATCATGAGTTCCCTCTAGGTTAAAGGTGGATACCTGATTTGGATCAATAAAAATATTACAGGAGCTTTAATCATGAATACAGAAAATGAAAGGTCTCACCTTCCCATCTTGCATCTTTATCTCGAGGATGAATGGTGTAGTGTGTGGTGATGCGGGTCGTTGACACTGAAGAGCAGGTCCTCCTCTGTATACTAGAATACTGTTGCGGGGCTGCAGGGTCTTTCTGTAAAGTCGTCAATGCCCTGATACATCTGTGAGCTGCAAGAAAGGAAGCAAGTTCCGATTTAAACCAGTTCTTACAGGTGGGAATGGGAGACCTTGAACTGGCTAAAACCGGGTTGACTTGATCCTCTGAGGGACACTGAAATCAGCTGCATGGGACAAATAAAGCTATCTACAGTTGTGAGGTGGCAGGATGTTGGAGTGGCTCCGTTATGTTTATTCTGATTTGTTCTTACAAAGTTTTGTTGATATTATTTTTGGGTTGAGGCTTTGCAGGAAAGGAGGAAGTTCAAGTCACCTATTCCATATGTTATGTTGGGCAAGGACTTCAACTTCTCTCTCCCTGGCTTTCTAACCACAAAGCAAGATAGAGATTTAAAGGGAACTGGAAAAAACAAATGAGATCAATTAGTATCAGCTCTGCTGTACCGAGCTGTTAACATGTCACAACAGTCTTGAGACTGGCATACAGCAACAGTCTTTAGTCAGAAGCTTCTTGAGATTAGTTGCAAGACTGACTGCTACCAAAGATCCTTCCAGCCCATAGCATCAACGTCCATAACAACTCTCTGAAGATACTTGGATAATATGATTTATGACATTTATTTTTTCTTTGTGATACATTATTTTTTAAAACTCTTTAAGCTAAATTCGTTTGCCTAAGAAGAAGCAAGTGTAGTTAGCAAGCAGCTGTTAAACAGATGTAGAAACATCGATTCTGCATCTCCAGTCAAATGCACATACTCCTGATAACTTTGCAAAGTTAATTAACACATATAACCTGAAAATATATTTATAATCCACACAATCCATAATTTTTACCCTGCTTCCTGTGACCTAAATGACCGATTCAACTTTCACCTACATTAGCTTTGCGCTAGCAAAAATGAGCATGCTTAGCCAAGCTTTTTTTTTTAAGAAAACACAAGAAAATTAAAAGAAGCTACACAAAATAAATTAAAGTATCCAAAACGGTCGAGGAAGAATTTAGCTTAACTTTTAAAGTTGAATCTTGTTTTTTAATATTATTATATGCAACTAAATCTCAGCCCGTTAGCCCAACGGCTAAATTAGCTTACTTGCCTTTACAAGTGTATCTGCTGGCTGGAAACATCCTCTGTCCGCTAGCGCTGAGCCACCAGAAGACAGCGGCTTCTCTTCCAGAGATAGGGAGAACAGCAATTCTGTGTTCAATTCGAACCCGGTCCAAACGTTATACAACTCCCAGCCTGGAAAACAAGTAGTGACCGCAGAATCTGCCTTACCAAACAACGTCTCATAACAGCGCAACGTATGAACGTCATACGCTGCGCTGCTGCGTTTACTCGACACATATGGAACTGCGCATGTGTAGATCTGTATATACTTCACAGCATACAAAATATGGTTGATTTTAGAAATCTTCGGATTCAGATTAGTTTTACTTTGGTAAATTTATAACATGACAAATAAGGAAGCCAAATAAAAGGCTATTTTATGAATCAATAATTTACTTTTAAAAAAGTATAGGCTAAAACTAAGGCTTTTACTTGTTTTCCCTATCTGGTGTGAGTGGGTTTCACACAGTTAATGGTTTTACTGGACATTATGAGCATTATAAAAATTTAAGGCTGAATTAGAAAATTATGGCTTGAATGGAAACGAAGGTGGAGAATAAATAGTTATATTTACGTAGTTCCTTTTATATAAACTTTTTTGCGGGTGGTAGGGATACTTTTTTCAATATACTTTTTACTTTTACCTAACTAATATAATTCTGAAGTCGCAACTACTGTGAATAATTTCACTGATTAAAGAGCATTGAGATTTTAACTAAAAATGTATAAGTTCCAAACCTACAGTTTATGTTAAAATCAGACCAATTTGTACATAAACATTGTTGTTCTGTCATTCTCTACGTGATGAGTCTGTTCAGTGAATAAACCGTTATCAATATTCATTGTCACTGGTTACTTTCTTTGTTTTAGAAATTTAAAGAGATGAATTTGCACATAACTTTATATTTTTGTTTGTCTGATGGCATTTTAAAATTTAAAATGAGATGTTCATTAGTATTAAATAGCAGTTTTACCAAAGACTTTTTGACTCTAGTAATTTTTTTATTTATTTTTTACTTTTGAGTGAAATGGATTGAAGTTGTGCTACTTTTAAAAATAAATTTATGGAATTCTACCAACTTTGGCTGGTTGCCATTTTTCTTATTCAAATTATTCAAGTACACATACTTTTGAAAACCTTTCATCTTAAAAATGTTCATTAAAAATTTAATCAATTGAAAGAACACTAGGAATAATATAACTTATTTTAGTTAATGAAGTACACTAAAGTAAAAAGGGATTTATAAACACACTTTAAATGGATTGCATAAAAAGACTCATCACTGCAGAGTTTAGCTGAACATAATTGTCTATCTTTACACAGATATGAACTCAAGTGACATCCCATTCTTAATCCACAGGGTTTAATATAATGTCCCCTCTTTTGCAGCTGTTAAAACCTCAGCATTCCACAAGGCTTAGGAGTATGTTTATGAAAACTTTTGATCTTCCTCTTCTGAGTTCATTTGTTAGTTCAGACACAAATGTTGGACAAAAGGAAACAGACACATTCCAATTCATCCCAAAGGTGCTTTGTTGGGTTGTGGTCAGGACAGGCCAGTAAAATTCTTTCACAACAAACTGTCTCATCTATGTCCTAGGTTTATTCAGTAGTGTGCAGTTGGAACAGAAAGCTGGCAACCCCAAACTGTTCCCAAAATGGTAGGAGCATAAAACTGTTCCAAATTTCTTGGTCTGAAGGAGTTTCTCTGCCTGGAACTAAGGGTCTGAGCCCAACTCCACCAAAGGAAGCAGCTATACAAATTATTCCTCTCTGCACCAAACTTTATTGTCACAATGCATTCAACCAGGTGTGGTTTGTCCTTCTAACAATTCCCAAACTCTGAACACAGAATTGCTGTTCTCTCTATCTCTGGAAGAGAAGCTGTTGTCTTCTGGTGGCTCAGCGCTAGCGGACAGAGGATGTTTCCAGCTAGCAGGTACACTTGTAAAGGCAAGTAAGCTCTTTGTGTTTTCAATTGCAGCAAAGTTCTTAACTTTTCTTTCATTTTTACATGAGGTAAACCATATTTTGTAGTGATAAATGCACTAGATTTTGTCAAAGAAAGATGAAATGAATCACACTATATTTTATTCCACAGTAAGCATGAAAATTATTGCTACTCACCTGGCATTCTAATGGTAGTCATTCATTTATGAAATTACATAAAATTTTGTGCTGCTACAGTTGTCCTCAAATGTGGGGTTTGCATTTTGTAATGCTAAACTCCTCAGTTTTTAAATGCTTAAAACAAATTACTGACAGAAAACCTATGTTCATTTATTATCTCTAATTATTCACTCAGTGCGGATTTTCATTAAGGCATAAAATGAATTTTTTTGGGTCAGCTCAGTAGTGGGACACATGCCCCGTGGACTTGACAACATCTGTGTTCTAATAAAAACTTCCCCTAATTTAACAAGTTATATAATCTACTCAAAACTGCAATCAGAGAAAGCTGCAAAGCATTTGGGATTTTCCATGTCGATAATGTCAACATCGTTTTGAAAAGTCTTGAGGGGCAAAAAAATGTGATTTAAACTACATATATGTTTCCTTGGGGTGAACAGCTTTGAAATGCTGATTGGAGTACTGCTAGTAAACATGAAGCAATCCCTTCAGTAATAATCTCATGCTGAATGTACAAAATGTTTATTGCTTTTTATTTTTATTCTTTGGTACTTTATTTTACTTTTGTCAATTTATGTTTCTAAAATACCATCCATCCATCCATTTTCTAATCACCCTTGACCCTAATGGGGTTGGGAGGGTTGCTGGTTCCTCTCCAGCTACGTTCCGGGCGAGAGGCGGGGTTCACCCTGGACAGGTCGCCAGTCTGTCGCAGGGCAACACAGAGACACACAGGACACACAACCATTCACACACACTCACACCTAGGGAGAATTTAGAGAGACCAATTAACCTGACAGTCATGTTTTTGGACCATGGGAGGAAGCCGGAGAACCCGGAGAGAACCCAGCATGCACAGGGAGAACATGCAAACTCCATGCAGAAAGACCCCAGGCTGGGAATCGAACCTAGGACCTTCTTGCTGCTCGGCAACAGCTCTACCAACTACACCACTGTGCAGCAGTTTCTAAAATACTCTAATCAAAATCCACACTTTACTCCATTGGTTTAACTCAACACCTTCCTCATCTTGTATGTAAAGATTGAATTGCCTTTTAATTCTTAATAGAAAAAAAAAGCTATTAATCTCTATGATCTATTAGGAAAGGGGTAACTTTAGTAAAAAAGTAAAAACAAAAAAAGCACACATTTATGCAAAAAATTAAATATCCGACTTTCTGCTTTTGTGAAAAAGGATTGTTTCAATTTGTCCAAATGTGTCAAAAAGGCTTATAGATTCATATGAATTATCCTACTTTTTCACATCACTGCACACTTTCTTTCAGCTTCAAAATCCAAAGTTAAGTGACCTTTTAGCAGCCTAATATAATTTCTGCTTTGAGGGACACATGCTTTCCATTTTAGTAAAGAAAAAGACTGAGAAATCTAACTCAACACAGAAATAAAAAACACATTCATTTAGGAGTTCACAACTGCATTTTATTGTACAGCACTAGTTATTTTACAAATGCCAGTATGGTACTTCACAGTGTAAAAATTGTGTTGTGATGTTAGGGTTTGTGAGATGAGGTCCGAACCCCCAGACCAGCCGGGGGTTTATCTTAACAGGATGTAAAAAAATGCTTCCTGTGTTGCAATAACTGACACATAAAACTTATTAATTTCAATCCTGTCCAAAATAAATACATTCCTTGTTGAACACACAGAGACTGTTATATTACATTCAGGAAAATACTTCCAGTAATTAATAGCATGAAAGGAGAAACAAAGCTTTCTGCAAACAGAGCATAAAATATTAGAAATGGCTGCATTGATTATTTTTTCAGAAAGTCTTTGAAATGTTTTGCTTATTTCTCTAAAATTGAGAATGAAATGTGTTGTGGAGAGCCTGTTCATTCTGAAAAGGGAACTTGATTGAGTGATTCACCCTTTCAGTTGTTTGATAGTACTTTTCAGAGACTGATTGGACAAGAATCTAATCGTCAAACTAAGCATAATGTTTTAATGAATCATTGACACATATCCACTTGCAATTTCTAAACATTTGTTTGTAACAGAATGAACATCTGTAGTTATGATTATTTATAACACTGAGACAGCCATAAAAAACATGAAAAAACAGCAAAAACTAAAAGGACAGATTCTGTTCATATATACAGTACAAAATGTGTGAAACGTATAAGAAAAAAAAAGAAGGTTTTTGCATTAAAAGTGTGCCAAATACATTGGGAATCAGACAAAAGCACAACATTCCTTAAAAATCCCAGTTTTCTTCATTTTTTTGATGCCACAGATAACATTTTTAGAATGCTCGTTATTAAGGGAGATGCGCTTTGATTTTCCTACCAGTTTTCAGTATATCTGCCTGTTTGACCCAGCTTTAAAGGTAAACAATGAACAGCAGCAGATGAACACAAACTGCTGTGATTTTTGTTTTATTTATAACACCCAACAGAGATGCAGGATAGAAAGTAATGAGATTCTTTATTCTCACCCTGGTAGAGGTGTGTTGTTATTACTGTCTTTGGATGGCTTGCTGACCTAAATATAAAATGCATGGTCAACATGTGAAGATATGATTTCATATTGACTGATAAGTTCCACTCCAAATAAAAACAATAATAACCATAGTATATCAGTGTTTGGACACTATAAGTGTGCATGTATGCTGAGCAGAATTGGAAGAGGTGTAAATTATTTTTTTGTCAGGTTTTGGGTAAATGTGAGCTCTAGATTAATTCTTTCATAGTGTGTTTCTGCAGGATTAGGTAGAAAAATAATATAAGTACTGGATAAAACAGTATTTATAAAACTCAGTGCAAATCTGACTAATGATGTAAATATAATTCAGTCATGGTAGAGAAAACAGAGCAGCCGCCGTTTTCAGGTTCGGGAGTTTTTATTATCAGGACACACAAATGATCTGATCTTTAAAGGTTCTGAAATTAATTAACTGTGATTTCAAATGTACGATTCCATCGTCAAATTTCTTATTAAACAAAGATAATACCAAAATAAAATAAATATAAATATATTTCTACTTCTGACATTTTAAAAGAAAGTTGCAGCCAGTTTATTAATTGATCATCAGGACGTGTAACCACTTTGATTAGAGCAGAACTTTTACTATTCTGGAGCAAACAGGTAATATAGAAAAACATCAGCAAGCATCTTAGTGGAGCCGTTCCTGATTCCTATCAATCTGGGAAAGGTTTTAAAGGTATTTCTAAACTACTAGAATGTCATAATACAGTAAAAGGTTACTCACAAGCAGAAACATACAGTTGCTAACCTTTCCAGGAGTGAATGTCCCATAAAAAATATGCTTGACTTTTTGAAAATAGCTTAGGCAAAGCATCTCTCTTCTTTTAAAATACTGCGGCAGCACCAGTTATGTTTGCAAAGTTACATTTAAGTGAACCACAACAATTTCAGAGCAATATTTTCTTTGCTTTGTCGTAGATAGACAAGGCCCTCTGAGAATATTTTGAGAATTTTTGAACGCAGAATGTATTAGTGAGCTAAGATTGAATGATTTCTTTTCTTTAAAAATTAGAATTATTTTCATTTTTAAAAAGTCATTTGTCTTAGAACATGATAACTGCAGATCCTCCTTTTTCTTTAGGAATATCTTGAGAAGTTTAGGAGAAACTTTAGATTTTTAATTGATTGTTTGATTGTCCTCCAATGCAGTTAAATAGCAATATTCCATTGTAATTAAGGTCTGAATGTATCTGTAAGGAAGTTGTCAGTATCATTACATACTCGTTGCATGGTGGGTTGATGAGGCACTTGACGTAATGGGCTAGAAGGGGCAGGCCCAGGGACTTGAAACCCTTTCATGAGTGCTTACAGTCATAGTTTTTCTATATCTAAGGTATGGCATTAATACCTAAACTGAGTCGGAGAGCAATAATGTCCTCATTAACTGCGTTTAATTCAAAATGAAGAAGATCCTGGGGATAGATAAAATCAGAGATGAACTATGGACTCTTCTGCAACATATGTGTTGTCTTTTCCTTGGCTCTCTTCCATGTTTTCCTCTCAGTCATTCACTTTTCATTCAAATAAACAGTCAGGCCTAAGCAAAACAGAAGTGGGAAGATAACCTAAAACACTGTTGTGATTTTTAGCAGAGAAAGCAAGACCAGGCTTGAGCTAAATTGGCCTCTATGTCATGCTTTTGAATAGGTGTATGCATCATAAACATGCAGGATCACGGGGCAGATTCTGCCTGTCTCTATCCGTCATGGGGAGAGAGCCGGAGTTCTCCCTGCTCAGGTTATCAGACACAGAACGGCTCATACCGCAAAAAGAGTTTATGGTTTAATTCTGGTTATGTGCAGACAGAAGAGCTAAACAAAGACATTTTTTAAAATTTAACCCAAAATACTGATTAGTGTGGACAGGGCCTGAGCTGACTAGGATCTCCACTGTATGGGTCAAATGTGAGGCCAATGTCTCTTCAACATTTGAGGTTTGGCTGAAATGCAGTCATGAAACAGGAGAATAATCTCAATAAAAAAAGCAAACATGACCATGAAAGACTGAAAACAACTGAGGAACTGTGGAATCTAAAAGAAGCTGTACAGAATCAAATGTTTGCAAACTTCAGTGGATTTTAGTAACATTATAAAGAAAATCAATAGATTCCATCTAATATATTATAAGAAAGTGTAAAAGTCATAAATTAAAAGTGTTTCTGACTTTTTGATGCTTAAGGTAGTTTTATAAGTAGTTTTTTAAACCATGGGGCGCAAGTTTTTCACACATAACTTTTTCATTTTGGCTTTATGGTTCATAAATAATGACAGAGAGGAATTTCGTTCACATTTTTTTCCATACTTGATGGTAGATGATACATTTAGAAACTGGCGAGCAGATTAATTTTATTCAGATACAAAAGCCTAGAAATGAAACAGGGTGACGATATTTTAAGATGTTCACTTATTCATTTCTTTTAAAAGTTTAGAATCAATAAATCAGCTAATTTTGATTGCTCTGTTAATTGGATTGTGCATGGACAAATGAAAGGCCTTTCTGATTTTTCCTCCATGTATTCAGCTCATGAGCAGGAGCTGTCAGAACCGCTCTCAGAGTATCTGACAGGTTTGAAATGGAAGATGAACAGTTAAAAGCACAGACTTAGACGGTCAAGAGCCTTCAGCTGTGCGGATGGCACTGAGGTTTTTTCAATCATCAGCACAGGTGTGGAGAATGTGTTATTCTCAAAATGTTTCAGGAAAAGTCAGGAATGTCAACCTTGGGCTGTTGCTACATTAAATGTTTCGATGGAAGACTGAAATCAACACTTTCTATCTCCAGGACAAAAAGTCAATTCTGTTTAGAGTAAATGTATGTAAAACAATCCAGTACCTTTGCAATTACCAAATCCATTCTGTAGTGTAGCTACATAAAATAAGAATGCAGCAGACATGTAGCAACCCAAGGCAGCAAAAATGTCATCCATTCAGCAGATTATTTCTATATTTATATATTTTATGTTAGATAACAGCAGGTGGAATATAGCTGCCATCACAGTGGCTCTTCCAGCAAACAAATTTAGCTGCCCTGCTTTAAGGAACTTTGTATATTAATGACACTGAAAATCCATCTGCTGTAATTCCTCTGCAGGTGACCTTTCATGTGTGTGAAGCCAGGGTGGCCGTTTTGCTCAGGCTTCCTGCTGGGAGCAGAAAAAGTGTTTCCACACACAGCGAGAAAAAACAGGTCCATTTTTACATCAGTGAATATACGGGAAATGTCCCATCTTGAAGAAATTGAGTGCAGCCAAAAATGACGGCAGAAAAAATGAACATCTATGAAAATAAATGGATTTTTTACATCCACAATGATTCATAAACCCACTTGTGGAGCAACATAAACTCTGCTGATGTGAAAGGGACCCACTTGTGCATGAAAAGCAGTGGCACATGTACATCCTTGGAATAATCACACGGGTTGCCTTAAAGCTAAACATCGGCGTATTTGTATGCTTCTCACATTCACACCAACAAATCCTCCTCTGTGTCTCCAGGAAACTTATTTTAGATAAACAGAAGGGTTTAAAATTTAGCATCACTTCATCTTACTTCCATTTTTACCCAAGACTGAGGCAGTGGATGTAATTGGAGCATGTTACAATAATCCTGAAGTGTGTAACTTCTCTGTCTGAGTGCTTAACCTAATGGAGGGAAATCTCATGGGACAGGTTTTACAGAACTAATTATTAAAGTCTGGCAATGGCCTTGTCAGCTGCAGAAGCTTAAAATGTCAGTTCATAAAATGGATTTTTCTACATCAATTAGGCATAGCATGACCATCTTTGGGAGTTGATGCTATCACAAATGCTTTAGTATAACCTGGACAAAGCAGGCAGTACTAGTGGCCATTGACATTAAAATTGCACAAATTGGAATTCTGAAAAGAAATTTGCTTTAGTGGAAATATGGCAAATTGAAAAAAAAAGATTTTTGCACTAGCCTGAAGTGTTTTTTTTGTTTGTTTGCTTGTTTGTTTTTTCAACTGTACTGAAATAAAATGGAAACACATGTTTTGCATCACCAGAGGTCTCTCAGCATTACATACTTTAAAAATTTTATTTGACTACAAGTTCCCCAAAACGCAGCATACAGCCACTGCCAGATAAAACACGCTTGATGTTCCAGTGCCTGAATGAGACACCAAAGTCTCCTCTGATGGCTGATGATGAGAAAACATGATTCTTCAGACCAGGACATCATCTTTCATTGCTCCATAATCCAGTTCTGATACTCATGAGTCTACATGTTGGTGTTGTCAGCAGTGACAGGGATCACTGCAGGTACCCTAACTGGTGGAACAGCTATTCAACCTCAGACAGTAAATGTGTATCTTGTAGACTTAGTTTGGGTGTTGGGTGCAAATGTTTGGATTCAGAAGATAAATGAGAATAAAGAAATATCAAAACAAAGATGGAGACATAGAGATGGAGAACATTCTGTCTGAGTTTAACCGGCTGGAAATTAAATAAAGAAACTCAGACTTTATGTTCATGAGACGGCGAGACATCTCGACTAGATGTTAAGAGAAACCGAGGCACATTTTTATTATTACTCTTATTCCTTTTTCTTTCTTTTTTCAAGTCAAGAACCCATAGGAATAGATAATGAAACAGAAAGCATCTTAACAGCCTAATTATTCTGCTACACATCTCTCTATCTGTGCGCTGCTGCAGTCAACAAAAGCTGCGCTACCAGAACCAGAGGCCACAGCAGGGAAAGGGAGCTACTTCTGAATCACTAATCTGTTATACAGCAAAGCACAGCGACAACAAACAGAAACGCTTCTGTGAGGCCTTTAAGCCATTACACAGAGACTCAATGCATCACTGGCATCATAACCAGCCACTTTATTTAGTTGGAATATGGTGCGATAATGATTCCTACCAAACTGCTGTAATGAGCTCACCATTTCTCCCATTTAATTGTAAAAATATTTGAATTTTTAGAAGGACTCTGGGGAATAAGCAGTTTTGGGAAGCAACTAATATGAAACTAAGTCCCTTTTACCTCCGCTGTTCCAATTCTCCATAATCCTCTGTATCAATGTCCTGCATGTTTAAATAAACATTTTAAGTTGGATAATTGAAAAGTATGTTCATGTACTGTAGAGTTTATACACACAATGCTTGGTTGAGGTTCCTTTTGCATTAATTTGCTTATATTCAGCATGTAGTAAAAAGCTAGCTTTATTAGCGATGACATTTAGCAGCTTATCCTTGTGAAAGAAGTCAACACTATCTGCTGGGCAAATGTCAAGGACAAATGTTCTTCATTATTTTTTGCCTGTAACATTAGATAATGTATTAAAAATCCTTTTGTTTTTATTGGTGTCGAGTGACTTTCTCAGAAACTGCATTTTGGATTATTATTAGCTGTAAGGAATGATTAAATAAATAGTATTAAAATATTGCTTGAATTACACTGATTAATTTGTATGACTTGTATTAAATTGCTGAGATAAATAAACTTTTTTAATGACATTCTCATTCACAGAAATGAATGTAACTTGTATTTAAAAAAAACAAACTTGTAATTCAGAAGTCTTCATCTTTGATTTGTAAGTGAGGTGAGTTCTAGAGAAAATGCAGAGTAAAATGTTTAACAAGGTAGTTGTAAATCTTTGATGACTGTGTTTACTGCTAAGCCTCATGAATACTACTGGGATGTTTTTCACTTTAAATGAGAAATCTGTGCACAGATTGTGGACTAAGTTCCACTGTTAAGGAAATAACTAAAAGAGTTTAGATGACTGAATCTGAAATGTTAATGTGGTTGAGGAGAATTATACAGATACAAACAGATCAATTCTTAGTCACTTAGAGGAGGTCATTTGTTTGTGTGAACGTATGAATATGAGTGAGTGTTTGGGGTACCGTCTTATTCTGTGAGCACACCGATAACACGGCATGCTGCTTCTGCTGTTGTTGTTTCGTACTCACATTAAAGTCATTGTATCCTTCATCTGGATTCTCCACAGGGGTAAGTTTTGCTGCTGTGTCTTTCGTCTCCAGCGTCCCTGGGGAGACGCCGTGGCTGTTTTCCTGGAGGGGCCACATTTCCTGCCACGTGAGCGACGGATGATGTGGCGGGTGACCGCTGAGCAGAGGTCTTTTCTGTCTGTAGTTTGCCCACACCTGGAGGATTGTTTCTTTGAAAGGCCGCGTGGTTAGTGTGTAGAGGATGGGATTCAGGGCACTGTTGATGGGGAGTATAAAGATGACAACCCAGGAACTGATGGTACCTGCCAGGAAACAGAGAAAACAAATGGGAGAACATAAATGTGGAGCAACCCAACATGACAAAAAGTATTCAGAAAAAAAATCATTTTGATGAGGAAATGATTCCTTTAATCATTTTTATATTTTGAGCAGAAGAACTGAGATAGAAAAGAATCATTGCTGTGATTATGTGCTGAAGAGGGGTGTTAGAAAGACAGAACTTCTTAAAGTTGCAGATGTTTTTAAGTTATATTTGATACATTTTCACAACAACTGAAGGTAATGTAGTTATTTGATTGGGCTCTCAGCCTGAAAAATACACAATATCGGCCCTTTATCAGCAATTCTTTGAGAATGGTGCTGAAAGCCAGTTTATGTCCCCTTAAATGGGACGATGTTTATGAGAAAATGCATGTGATTTGAGCAGTAAACCTTACAATATCTGGCAATGTGATGTGTGTGGCTGCATCTCCCACACTGGAGAAAAGAAGGCTATTAATTATTTCAATGCACAAAGATATTGAGATGAGTTTTAACCAGTGAGAATCCCATATCTCCATTCTCTGGGCCTGAACTCTTATCTTCTAAGATGTCGATGCTCCCCCATCACAGCAGGGTTTATCAGACTGAGCAGAGGCTGGAATGACCAGCTTTCAGTTCTGACCTCCACCCGACTAAACACTTGTAGGATCAGCTTTGGTGTGCCGTTTATGCAGAAGGATCAACACAAGCAACAGCTGCTGGTTGAGAAATGGGATATCATCCCACAGCAGTGTGTAACTGAGCTGGTGACTAGCATAATGAGATGCCAGACTGTGGTAATTATATATGTTCCTCACACACACCATCAAGGCTCCTGTATGTTGAATTAATGTTAAATTGCCACAAAGAGTTGTTTCTCTGAACTTCCATTATCTAGTCCAACAGACACCAAAAAACATTCCTGAGCAGGGTGAACAGGATAAGCAGTCTGACATGGGTAGAAAAGCATTTGGCTATTTTTTCAGTAGACTACCCAGAAATGTCTTTACAAAAGTGGCACAACTTAAGAGAAAATAAACAGGCCTTCCAATGATGTAAACTTTATTTCCAAGAACCTCTGTTCATTCAATATGATTTTGTTCAGGTTGTAACTACACCAGAAATAAACACCAAAAGTGAGGAAAACTTCCAGGAGGCTTGTGAATGCAGCTTTTACTAAGCAGTTAGACATTATTATTGCTTTTGAAGGTGACATTTACAGATACACTTTACCCTTGAAATTATTTTGTAAAACTTTTATTTCAGGTTCTTAAATTGCTAATTGTTGTTGTCACTAGTGCTAACACGCACCACAAAAATACGTCAGACACAAACTGCCAGCCACGTATGTTGTACTGAAAGAACATATTTAGGTGGACTTTAAGTGACCATATGTTCATTACCGGGAATTTCCACTTGCAGCAGTGAAAGGATCTTGAGAACAAAAATGGGAATCCAGCAGAGGGAATCAGTGATGACGATAGAGAAGAACCGCTTGGCGATGGTCACCTCTTTTTTTATGTGGTTGCTGTACTTGGTGGTCTGAGTGCCTGTTCTCTGGATGTTATAGAACATGCTTGCATAGGAGAAGACAATTATGAGGAATGCCACCAAGTTGAGACCTGTTGAGAGAATACCGAGTTCAGAATTACTTCTGGGGTGTACAGGGTTTCCTAACATGTAATTGTCAAAGATAATCTGTAGGATTCTTAATCTTGATACAAAATACACAAGTATACTGTAAATTTGAATCAGATCTTTATGCAAGGGCACATTTATAAACTTATGGGAAACCAAATAAAAAGATGTATGCGTTTCCAAATACATGTATTAAGTAAAGTTGGTTAAAAACATGGTTATGCAATAGGAAAAAGCAAACATGAAAACAAATGCTCACCAAGAAAAATAACAATGGAGTACACATGAGCCCAGGGCGTCTCTGGCTGTTCCGAGTGCAAAGGGAAGCAGACCCCATTGGTGCCATAAAAGTTGCGAAACAAACCCTTGCAGGCCAGAGGCAAGAAGGCAATAACAAATCCAAACACCCATATCCCGAACAGGATACTGACAGTCCGCCGCCAGCCGGGAGTCAGGTAGTGGAAAGGGTACACGATACAGATGTACTTCTCCAAGGTGAGATATGTGAGGAGCAGCACAGACACTTCAGTAGACAGCATAGCCAAAGAGCCAATGACCTGACACTGAGTGCTGTCCATCCAGGCTTGAGCATGACGATTATATTCACCACGAAACTTCAGGTCATACGCACCAATCATGAAGAGATAAACACCCATCAGGCCATCAGCACCTGCAAGAAAGAACAACTTACTTTAGAGAGAAGTCCGATTAAACTCCTAAATTCTGCCACTAGAGAGGTTCTGTAGTGTTTTTTAGCATTTGCTATCCACTTTTAGGGTGAACTTGCCCAGACCTGGACATGTTGGCAGCTGTTTAAAAGGTCCTTCACCTGCAGACCATGTTCCAGACAGTGGAATGGCAAATTTTCAGAGTCCTTCGAGACCTTGTTGGTTCTCTTACCAGACTCACACAATCCTCTGCTGCAATCCGGTTTCTGAAGCCTGCTGTGTTGATTGTATCCTTTCAACAGTCATTAACATATCACACAAATTACTTTTCCACAAGCACCTGACAGCATGGCTAAACTCAGCTAAACTCTAATTTACACACTTTGAGTGATTTTCCATTAACTTGAGAAACAGCTCTAGTGGGTGGGTGTCAAATAGTTGGGCGGACCCAGAGTCTGAAAAGTGGTACGGATGGATCTGTATGACACAAACACAATATGGAAGCTATGCCAGTCACTGTTTTGAGTTTTTAAAATGTTTGGTTATTGTAAGAATCTCTCATAATGCAAAGAGTGACTCCACTCCCTAGCCAATCAGTGACCGACAGACTTGACGTGATTTTTTCAACCAGACTCCACATCCTTTGAACCTAAGCAATAGTAGAAAAACCTTATCACCACATAGAGCAGGTTCAGCTGAGCTGAGTTGGTCCTAGTGGGAACTCTCATAGACTGAAGTCAGTGTGGAAAGAAGGTTATAAGAAGTCAGTTTTGCAAAGACAGTCTCTAAGTGTCTGCTTAGGCTCATGGCATACTTTGAATTTGATTGAAAAACAAAACAGCAAATAATCTAGTCAGAATAAAGCGCAGCTAGGAAAAAGGGTGTTGTTCAGTGGTGGGCTTTGAAGGTTTCTACATTAAAAACATACTGAATATGAGGGTCCATATACGGCTGCAGGTGTGGCTTCTGTTGTTAGTCACCCATTAATCAACAATCCCTTAATTAGTTATTGGTATTATGTCACATTTCAGAGAAAAGTTGATTTTCTATATACCTCCATTCTGCATAAATGAATATGCATAAGGGCATAAAAAGATGCAAACATATTTGCAAGTCAGGTTGCTAATGTTAATGATTTTTGTATCCAAAATGCAAAGCAGTTAAACCATATTATTCTTGGTCTATACCAAAACAAAATCTAATAATAATAATTGTTTTGTTTAAATATAAATATTAGTTTAGTTATTTTTAAAAACATGAAACAGCAGTTGAAATTATATTCTGTGTTGAAACTTGTTCTTGTGTTGTTGAGGTTAAATATTAAAAGTAAAATGATAAACAGTAAGCCCTCTAGTATGTCTGCAGATTCAGCTTGAGTTGAGCTGCTGTTCCAAGGAGCAGTCAACATATTAGTATTAGTAACTCGGCCCATAAGCACATTATCATAGCAAAGAACCAAGGTCTCCTGTGGTAGAAATACTTAATTATATGCAGTGTACGGGTGTCACACAGAGAGCTGACATTGTCTTTAGTGCAGGACTTTCCATCTGATCAAAAGTGTCTTATTACCTCCCTAGAAAATGTTTTCCTCCATGTTTACTCCTCATTGCCCTTGGTAGTTTATTAAAAAAGTTTTCCTGTCACGATCAAGGAACTAATTGCAAATTTATAAGTCATACTCTCTAATAAGTTTATAGATGTCTCAGTCATTTCTAATGTTCAGATGCACAACAAAATGACCCTCTGGGAGTAATTCCTTCATTATGTCAGCACACCATAAGCTATCACAGATGACGGCTAAATATCTCCAATAACAGCTGAATACCAAATGATGCAATATTTCAAATGAATGTAAAATCCCACAACAGCAACTTGGTGCCCTGTTCACAAGTGATGTTAAGAACCGGAGATGGACCAACAGATTGGGTCTTTGTCTACTGTAATGTGAGCATCTGTTCTAGTGAAGAAAGAGTTGACCAGATCGGAAAAGCTCTCAATATACCAGTTTCTCAAAGTTCAGACCCTCACCTATGATCATGAGATATGGAATAGGAAGTAAAGTGGCCAAAACAAGCCACTTGCATCCAGACATGGATGAAATTATTGGAAGGATAACTTTGTCCAGACAAAGCTGGTTTGTTTCTGCAGAAGGAACCTTGTAGTTCCAGGTTCCTCCAAGAGTTCTGTCACCAACAGACACAGTATGCAACCCCACCGAGGAAGTAAAGTAAAGCTGCCAAATACTGCTTGAGAACAGAGAAACACAGCTTTGTGTGTCCATATCAGCCTGATCCAGAGATGAAAACATCAAGTTTGGACCTGACTTGCTAACCAATTAGATGTTGTTAGCCACAGTAGCTAACGACTCCCAACAGACAAAGCCAGGGAAATGTCTAAATTCATCTTGCCCATTGGAGCTCTGTTCACGGTAGGTTGTGCCTGAGCAGTGATAGCAGCTTAGAATGATCAATGTAAATGTTTTTTGTGTATTTTTGCTTCTTTTCAACAGGAAACAGAGATGATAGGAAGGTGGATTGAGCTTCATGAATGTCAGTCCAGAAAGAAAATATGTTGGACACTGACAAAGGTTTGAGATTGGGGTGAATGTTCGTCTCTTACTGGAGAAACTGCATCGAATATGAAGCGAGTGTCAAAACAAAATGCTGTAGATCAAAGCATATCAATGTGTTTGAATGGCCCAGTCAAAGCTCAAACAAAATCCAATAAAAAAGTGTAGCAAAACTTGATTGCTATCATAGGTATGCAATCAAGTCCTTGAATTTGTATTTTATGCCAGTTATTAAAGCAAATTATGGGTCCACAGAGAATTGAATCTGGGGGTTGACAGAGATGTACAACACCTTCCACAAGCAGCCTTTTGAGTCCATTGTGTTGGGCCAAGAGCAACTCGATTTGTAATTATCCACGGAGTTCATGGATGAAATTATGGGGGTCAAATTGATCCAACGCATTAAATGTGGCCACTACAGATGGTGAAGCACAGTTTTCTTCTTGTTGCCTCCAAAATAATTTTACATAATATTTTTAAGCTCCTCTTAGGGAATAATGTTGATAACTGACCTATTTTCTTTTTCAGGTTCCTCCAAGCAGAGTAGTCTCATTTTTCTTAGACTCAAGTCCCACATGCTCCTCCACTGGTGCAGTGTGAAAACTAATTACACATATATCCTCCATCTGTCGCTGTTCTTCCTGACATCTGAAAGGCATCAGTCAAAATCTGGAGTTTATATCCAGCTGGAAAATGTTACCACTATTGTGATTTTATCCTTTGTTTTACATAAAGTATCACCTGAATACAGTGCCAATACAAATTTTAATGTATTTCTTTTGGATTTCATATGAGTTACCAACATAAAGTAGTCCATAATTGTTAATATGCCTAGTTTTAAACATTTTGTACTAATTAAAATCTGAAAAGTTTGATCACTTGTATTCAGCTTCTGTTGCAAATTCTCCTGTTATTTGGGATAAGTCTCTACCAGCTTTGCAACTTTGCAGACAAAATATTTCCCCATTCCTTTAAAAATACCTTTAACCTTCCTGTCTGTAAAATTTATATGAAATATATAAACATTTGTGAAATGTAAAAAAAAATTTAAAAATCTCTCAAATAGTTTTGCAAAATTGATCTCATAAAGTTATTAAAAGTGATCTATAATACATTTGATTTATTGATTATAGAAAGATTTTAACACTTTATTATTGATTCTATGCAGCATTGAGATGTGAGGATTAAAAGTAGAAAACAACAGAACTGATTTAGTCTGTGCCAGACTGGGATCTCTAGCAGGATCTTGGCTTCAGGTTACAAGGACGTTGTGTTGACATGTTTTTGTATAAAAAATAAAAACCAAACAGGAAAATGTTTTCAGTGAGTAAAAGGCTACAGTCAAAGATGAAGGTGGCTGAACAGATGAAAACGTCTTTCAAGCTAACTTTTGATCCAGATTTGAATACAGATGGTTCAACACTTGAATGAGTTTATACTTTGACTACAAACTTAAATCTATTCCCTTTATATGCAAATCAGTAGCTCTTTGTGGACATGTTGTGTTTGCATATAGAAGTATATAATCCACTTCTGGTAAAGAGATTAAACCATTTTAAGGCCAGTTATCTCTTTTTTCATCCCTTTAAGATTCACTTCAGCTTTTTTCAGCCAACTCTGAAGGATTAAAGTTTTAAAGATCAATGTGTTAAAGCAACTAGGCTTCAAATGCCTTGAAATGAAAACAAATTCAAACTTGGTTGACACCTTTCATGGTACATTTGTCATAGGTCTATTAATATTTTAGAAAAAACTTTGTGCCCTTCAATCTAGGGTTTATCACAGTGGGAGCTGTGGCCCTGTAGGGGGTCACCATGAAGAGCTAAGAGGGTCTTAGAAAGTTGGATGTAAGCAGTTCATCTGTGGAGAACATTGCTTCAAAAAACCCTCAGAAATGATGGCCAGCTAAAGTCAGAAATAATGAGGCAGCATTTATGCTAAACAAATGTAATAACTATTCATTTTGGCCAGAAGCTAATGATGTTTGGGGGGCCAAGGTAGGGAAAGGTTTGGGAAACCCTGCTCTAACCTATGATTTCATAGTTATTGTATAACTTGAAGGCTGTAACAGATTTTGATTAAAGTAAAACGTGTTTTCTATTTATATGGACAGTTTACACGGTGTCACATTACAGCAGCAGCAGATTTGCTCTTCTATCTCAAATATTTCTTGAGAAATAAACCGTCTTTACCATCAACTCCGTTTTCCTCAGCTGTCAGTCTGGAGTTCATTTTAAATGGCCATTTTAAAAAACAACTATTCTGATTCTCCTCATTAAATCACGAAACACCCAAGGAGTCCTCATCTGATGCTGATATCAAATGTCCTTGCATTCATGAGCACTCTGGTGAAATCCTGTGTTGAGCTGTGAGCTACCAAAAACACAGAAATGTCTTTATTTTTGTAAGGATGCAGGGAACATGTTTAAGAGTTGGGGCATGTTACCTCCACATTGCATCACCTCTCCTTTTAATGAAGCACTTTAACCATCTTGAAAATGTCAGGAACAATATGTTGAGTTTTGAATGCGTCGTCATTTTCTCTGTTTTTTTTTTTTTTAACAGACTAACTTACTGCCATGTAGAAGTTAGTTTAATAGCTGTCCACCTGGAACACAAACTGTATGTGGCACTGTGTTGCTGTAAACGTCACCTAGACAACAGCAAACTGCATATAATGGTAAGGACTAATGTTGTGCGACATTCATATCACTCATCTGCTCATCTTGGACTCTCCTGTGCAGTTACTCTGTCTTGTAAGCATATTTACACCCCAATAAACATTTTTCCCATTTTGTCACATTACAACCACAAACATCAATGCATTATTGGGAAATTATGGAGCAGATGAACACAGGATATTTGTAAAAATAGCCTGAATAGTTTTATGGTTTTTTTACTAGACTAATTCTGAAAAGTAGTGGGTGCAAGTACATTTAGCAACTTTTATTTTGATGTAAATTTATAACATCTATATCCATATTGTACTGTCACAACATAGTGACAGTCTTAAGTAATAAACAAAAAAATCTAAAAGTTAGATGCTGCAGCTTTGAAAAGACTTCAACTGTTCTTTTGTCATGAACCTGCTGAGTTTTTCTCAGCTCACCATTAGCCAATCAAAAGGCTCTTGACAAATTATATTCTTGAAATTGCAGATTCAGCTACAGATTGTAGAGTTGATATTTTAATGTTTCTAGTGCAGAGAGGTTGATGAAAAAATATGGTTAAATATTTATGTATTGCTTACTTTATTAGACATCAGTGTAGAGCTCTTGTTTTATGAAACTAGTCCTCAGTTGATTCAGTTATTATCACACCTAACAGACTGATTTGTTGTGTGACACCGTATCTAAATGTCAGATGTTTGAGCTGATTGATGCGTGGATGTATTTTTTATTTTTTTAGGGTAATATATAACTTAATTAGCTTTTTTATTGCCCTGGTGCCAGCTTTCTGCCCCCAGCTGTCTTCACTCCTCTTCCTTCATACAATATTAACAAGGTCATGTAAAATTATCAAGCCAAAACGTGGTAGAAAATTGGAGCATACGTGCATAGGGGGGAAAACATAAAATTTTGATATGAAGAGGGACAATTTTCACTTCCACAGCCTTGGTGGTAGATGTATCCAGAATATATTTAAAAGATTTTGCTGGCATCGAGTTAAAATAAAACTAATATGAATCTTGGTTTACATTCATGGTTTGAACATTTAGATGCTCAGTGCCTTTATATAAACTTTTTACAAAGCATCTCAGCTTTTCTGGAAACATCACTCAACATCTTAATCAAGAGTCTGTGTTAATTTAGCTGATGAGATTATGATTTAAGAAATCCCACCAGTGATTTATCTTTTTCCATTTAGTCATGACAGCTTGAGAAGCAATCAGATTTGTAGTTTTGAGAAATATAAATATACTTTGTTTTTTATTTTTCCAGTTTGTGGGTTGTTATGGAGAGTGATCAAATGAACTGGAATCAATGTCATTCAGAATAAATCTGAGAAAAAGTGTAGTATTGGACTGTAGTGGTCCAAGAAATCATTCTTCATTGTCCATATCTGGCTCCCACAGGTAACATTTGCTGTCCATAAAAATATAATTAATTGCATAACATTTCTTTAACACGTTAAGAGTTTCTGAAATTAATTAAAACTCCTGGCCCCAATTTAAACATCTTGGGTTCACTGAAAATAAATTTGAGTCTTAACTCCATCCAGAACCTCCAGGCAGATCAACCAAAAAACAAACTCTAGGAAGTGAACGTGTGCCAGACATATTAACATAGAATGAGTAGTCACTGCAAAAATTGATGTTTTGCATAAACTTGATATAATTCATAATAAACCCTGTGAGAGTTATTAAATATTTTATACCAGAGAAACATAATGAAACACGTTCCATCTGGAACTTGACTCATTGTCGTGTTTTGATTATTGATTCTGTTACATTGTGTTTCTGTGTTTGATTTGATGTAAAGCACTTTGAAATGCCTTGATGTTGAAATGTGCTATACAAATACAATTTGATTGATTGATGACTATACACTATGGCATAGAAATACAGTCAGACTAAAAATAAATAAATAAAAGTTCAGGCAGAAACTTCAGGTGACACTTTGTACTTTCTGAAGATTAAAAAGCTCCATATCTCCCTCCCTTTGCACAACACTCCCTCCCATTTGACTGCTGTTCCCCTGAAAGTGCAGTTTGACTCACAGCAGAGGGAGATGATGCACATGGCATGGAGTTTGTTCTCAGAGCGGATATACGAGCGCATGCAGATGACAAAGATGTTGCCAAAGCATGTGGTGGCAGAGACAACCCAGACAAAAACCCTCAGGACGATGTTGGCCAGCAGGTCCTCAAAAGATGAGATGCCATCTGTGTTGGGCTTGCAGCTGCGCACGTGAGGGGCATAGCCACAGTACTGGAATTTCTTGAAATAGCTAAGAAAACAGAAAAAAACAACATCAAAAAAAGCAATCTAATGCTAAGCCATGGGGTATATGTTGACTTGCAGCCTGCAGTGCTCCATCCACAATATTACCCTTACTGTCTATTTGTGCATTTAAACTGGACGATAAGGAAGAACAGAAGGACAGTGATCTCATTTCTGTCAGACTGTGCAGTTCAGGAGGTGGAAGACTTCTTTAAAAAACCCATTTGGATTAAAACTGCTCCTTTTGTTCTTATAAACTCTTGTTGGAGAAAGCCGACAGACTTAACATCAGTCATTAATCAAAACTAAAAGAACTGAAACCCAACCAAACGTTTGGCTTTGGGATAATTTACTTTTAGGTGTGGGTTGCCAACACAGCTCTGCTTTCTTCAGTATCGCTTTGGCCTGTATGGTAACTAGAAGCGGTTAAAATGGTCTTAATGGGGGCGTGCTGTGTTGGCGCAGGGGGTTAGCACGCCCCACGCTTGGAGGCATTAGTCCTTGACACGGACGTCGCGGGTTCAACTCCCGGTCCCGGCGACCTGTGCCGCATGTCTTCCCCCCTCTCCTCACCCTCTTTCCTGTCTGCCTACTGTCACAAAAAAATACGAGCCACTAGCGCCGCAAAAACTCTGAGAAAAAAATGGAAAAAATAAAAATAAAATGGCCTTAATGAAAAGCAAAAGGAAAATTAATTATTACCTCTCAGATCCCCAAATTACTTTTGATTGAAATTATATTTTTAAAAAAACAATGTTCTGCATATGATGCATTAAATATTACAGTGGGGCAAAACAGCAACAGTGTGTGAAAACCTTGTGAAGACTTACAGAAAACGTTTGATCTCTGTCATTGCCAACAAAGGCTATATAACAAAGTATTGAGATTAACTTTTGTTATTGACCAAATACTTATTTTCCACCATATTTTGCAAATAAATTCTTTAAAAATCAGACAATGTGATTTTCTGGATTTTTTTTCTCCTTTTGTCTCTAATAGTTGAGGTATATCTATGATAAAAATTACAGGCCTCTCTCATCTTTTTAAGAGGGAGAACTTGCATAATTGGTGGCTGACTAAATACTTTTTTGCCCCACTGTACATTTAGTGTGTAAATATTTGCAGAACAAATAGGTCCACATTTTGTAAAGTTACTAAGCCAAATTTCAAGGTTCATTAAAATTTTAGAACATAAGTTTAACTTGGCCTGTTTGATGTGTTCCTTGGTTTTCATAATGCCGGCTGTTCACTAATAATCTCTAACAAACCAGTGAGGCCTTCACAGAACAGTTAGATTTACACTGGATTAAATTACAAAGGCAACTGGTTGTGAAGAGTTTTATTTATGGTTAAGATGTTATAGCCAGGCTGGTTGATTTAAGAGAGAAAAAAACACACACAATGTAACCTTACACAGCACAAAAAGTGTTTGTCATGAAGATTTGAAATTGCTTTTCACTGATTGGCGCTAGAAAGTTACCTTTCAGTTTACTTACCACAGTTTGGGGCAATAAGCCTCTGCAAAAAAAAAAAAAAAACCCTGAAAATGAAACTTTAATACTAAACCCTTTTTTACTAAAACAAACCAGATCACTATCTTTCTCAACGTTAATGGTATTTATTTGGCCCACTTGAATGAAAACAAAAAACTACAACGGAAAAAAAAAGTAAAAGAATCTTATTCATTCCACGAATTCATGAATTATGTATGTTTGCCCTCTGAGAGGTTGGATCACCTTAAAGCTGGTTTAATTATCTCCCAGGAGGATTTAAAGCTCAGACCCAGTAAGGTTAGGCTGTGACTCGGTCTTATCAGCACAGTATGTTTGGAAAAAATGACGGTCTCCCAGAGCATGATAATGTTGTACTTACATGTGAGTCAAGTATCTGAGAGGTTCAAACATCCTTCGCTGTATGTTATCAATTTCTATTCCCTCTATGCTCCTGAAATCATAAAAACATGGATTTTGTTACAAATTCTTAAGAGTGAACTACAGACCTGCAAAAAGAAATGTGCTCCTATAGGTTTCCTCTGTCGATGCTTTTCTTGTCAAACTTCAGTTCAGATCAAACAAATTCATTATCAATGTTTCAAAATGTTGTTTTTTGTGTCATTTGGAGGTGAATTTGTGCTGTGCTCTGGATTATTGTCCTGGTTCATGACCAAAGTGTCCCTGCAGTCCTTTAACAATTCCTGCTAGAGAGCTAATCAACTAATTAATTAATCACTTATTGAAAACTGTCCAGACCCTGAAGCAGCAATGCAGCCCCAAACATTACACTACCACCACCATGTTTTACTGCTAGCATGATGATCTTTTTTTGAAATGATGGGTTAGTTTTACACCCGATACATTTGGGTACACACTTTTTTTGTGGTCTTTTTGCCCAGCTTTTTTCTTACTGTTAAATTGTTCCTATTTGGCATGTCACAACAGACTTGTTTGCAAACCTTAAACATCATAAAAGACTTCACTACCCTTTCAAAAGCAGATACGAAGCTGTTGTTGTCCTTAAATCTGCAATAGTAAAGGTTAGCGGTCAATGTCAGGAACAGGAGAACAAATACTTACAAAGACTTCAGTTTATGTAACTTGTCAAAGTGATCCAGTTGAAGCTCCACGATGGGATTGTAGGATATGTTTCTACAACATAAGATAAAAAAATCATACAAAATATTAAATATAGATGCCACTGATCCTTGATCTCACACTACAGAGTAAATCAGACATCAGCCCTTCATCTCAATAACATGTTTTTCTGTTTCTTTTTAACTCCTACATGTTTTCCTTCCAATCAAGCTGTCAAAACATTTCAGCAGCAAATGCTGGACTCATCCTCATTTTGTTTGTCTCTGCATGACAGCTTGATATAAACCTATTATGCTGTTAGCAAGCTAACTTGTGCTCAACTATTCTTATGTGATAAACACATAAAATCTCGGTGCAAGTGTAAAAGCTTTTCTTTTCATACTTTATATGTCAGATTTAATTATATTAAAATGAACTAATTAAAATAAATAAATCCAATTAAAATTGAGTTTTGTGCAAACTGGTTCTCGCAGACATGTAAACAGACTCTGAGCTGCAGCAATCCAAAGTTAAACCAAAATCTGTTTACTGTCGTGTTTGATTAAGAACTCACAGCTGGAGCAAATCCTCCAGTAAGACAAATAGATTGGGAGGTATGGCCACCAGTCTGTTGTTGGACAGATCCCTGTGCAGAGACACAAGCACACAAGAATGAGAGAAATAAGCAAACTCACTCAGAACCAAAAGACTCTGCAAGATCATGTACTAATTTTTGCTGATCTTTTTATAGAACATTGTTGGTTTCCAAACTATTTTCTGCTGATATACAAAATATTAACAAAGACTTGGCTGATTGATATACAGAGACAAACAGGCACAACACTATATTTTCTTCTTCACATGTGTCTATTATTTGTAGAATTTATGATAAAAAACAAACAACATTTTAAAAACAAAAATGTTTTTTCTTGTAAAAAATAAATCTATACATGAAATCCAATTATTGCAAGATTTTACTCAGGAAGAATCAAAAGTACAAGTATGAGCAAAAAGGAAATAATAATCTCCATTTGGTTGTCTTGTTTTAAACTCAACTTTTAAATGAGACAAAATAAATGACCCTGGAGTTCTTTTATTCCTTGAAGAGCTCTCATCTTCTACCCAAAAGCCTTCTTCAGTTCAAATGTGATTGGAAGTAAGACCTATTCATGCTGTAGTCACAGCATTTGGGTCATTAAGGACACAAGTTACCAGTTCTGCTCTCCGTTTTGTCCAGTACTTCAGTCCATGTTATTAGTCAATAACCCGTGAGTGACTTTGTGTCACATGTCCCATGGTGTGAACTGATGTGAAAAGGATGTCTTCAATCAACTGTCCCTTATCCTTCAGCTGTCAAATGAACACCTGAGACTAGACAGAGTAAAGTGGCTCTTCTGTGTAGGTCCATCAGTGATAAGTGGACCAGATGAGTCTAATCAGTGGAGAGTTGCACATCCATGGAAGAGTAGGCAGAGAAACTGTGGGAAGGAGGCTAAGTTAACTGAGCTAACCACAAAGGGTAATAAACTAATGGGCTTAAAGCAGACCTATTCTGAAAAATTACCTTTTTTCAAGTTTTCATACTTCCATTTGGGTCTTGTCTGGTTCTAAAACAACCCAAATATTACAAAACCGCTACACATTGGTTTTTGGCAATAAGTCTTTTTTTTTTTTTTTGATTTGGAAATTAAGCCATTTCAGAAACCTCCTAATTGTTAATTCACAATCGAAGGACGCTGCCCCGTTACCTAGCAACCCCAGCTTAGACAAGCCTGTTACCTAGCAACGCAAGTGGAGCTGCAATGGCTGTGGGAAAAGCCATTTATTTTTACCATCCAGAAACCACTTGCTGAGTTTTTGTTGACTGTGCAGGAGGCTCTACTTTTGATTTTCAAAGATATACGGTGGCATAATTGTGGCTCTGTTTGCAGCCAATTTCATGTGCAAGTGTAAACATGGATTTTGGGGCCATGACCAGCAGCAGCTTATTTGGATTTAAAGTGACAAAAGGGCCTAAAATGGCTTATTTTGAAAAAAGGCAGAACTGAGCAGACTGATATCTCATTATCTAACAATGATTTTGAGAAAAAAATTAACAAACATGTTTTGTATAACATGAAAACCTACCCTAACCTGTTCAAGGAAGCAAGATAGGTCACCTTTAGGCCAGGAGGAGATATCGCTCCATCTCCATTCACTTCCTATGGAACAAATGCTATGAGGCGACAATTGCTTGCTGTCCTTTTACGTGGGATTCACTGTTGCTAGCACAATACAAGAAATTTTAGAAATGTTTTGTCACTGTTACCACACGAAGCAGAAAACTTTCACTTGGCATCCTGGCAAAGAAATGTTGTACCGTCTTCATGCTTACCTTTGTTTGAAATCACCTACTGCACCACAAATATAGCAGGGAGAATGCACAACCGACGTAACCAGAAAGGAATCTTAAGACGCAGGGACATAAAGATAAATGTAGCCTTCTTTGCAAGGAGAGATATCTTAACTTGATGAAGGTACAGTGATGTAAGCATTGCTTTTATGTTACATCATAATTTATCTTCATTCTTTCAAGTCTTTGTAGTGAAGATTTATTGTTATGGCAATTTACAGTTCAATGCATGGAATAAAAAACTTGTATAAAATACTAAAAGTGACTTTTTGTCAGCAGCCAGAGCTGTTCCTGCTATGAGATGCATTCTCTCGGTTTTTCTTGTTTCTGATTAAATAACCGACAGCCATTATCAACACTTTGCATGTTTAATAAAGTTGACAAAAGACATTCTTAGAGTTTACAGAAATGTGCATTTTTGGTGAGCGTTTAATTATGTTGTGAATACAACAGAATAAATAAAGTCATGCAAAATGTAACTGATTTTTGGCTTCAGAGTCAAGAAGAAAAAAAAAACATTGGTTATATTGCTTTGATGGGATTTTGCGATAAAGAGCCATGGAAGGCCTTCTCTTGGACAAAAAGATACAAAAAAGTATTTGCAAGAAGAAAAAAAAGTAAAGAGCTTGACTTAATCTGAAATAAATCCCGTTAAATCAATTTAATCTAAAGTCTGAAAGTCAAACCCAAACAGCTGGATTCTTAAGGAATTAACCTGAAGCCTCCACAGCCTAGACGAAGAAGGTGTGTCTGATGTTACAATAACGTTCCTAGCGTTTACATTTTACAGACGACACATTTCTGTCCCTCAAATATCCAGCAAGGAAAATTAAAAACTTCAATTACTCTCTTGCTGTTAAATGACTGAAGTTTATTTTTTATATTTCAGGCAGGACAAAAAGTGTCACAGTAATCTCGAGATATCACCAAATAATTTTAAATAGTTCAACCTTCAATCCAAAGCGACATTACTGCAAAATTTAAGGTTATTTTCCTCAGTGTGTTCTGGAGAATGAGAACAGACAGTATGTTGCCTGTGGCTATCGAAGTTACTGCTGGAGGAGCATGAAAAATTCACAGGTCCCTGGAACAGGAGATGCTAAAACTCACGAGGCATTTATCAGCTTTGTACAGGCAACAGTGAGGCACAGCAAATGAAAGGAACATACTGTTGGGCTGTTGGGGGGATGCTATGAAGATAAATTCAAGAGGGCACTATTCAAAACTCAAGAGGGAGACAGGATCTGAAGTAAAAGGTTCACATCTGCAGGCACATGCAGCACTTCTGTGGTTATAAGCCAGAAATATACAAACAACAGAAGTGGAATGGTGTCCTCTGTACAGAAACAGGTCAAATAATACCCAATCTGATTATTCTTTACATGTGTAAAGGTTAAATATGCTCAATTTATAGGAGCATCTCAATAAATCACAATAGTTTAATATTAATTTATTCAAATTGACCTATATGTAAGAAGAAACTTGCTTTGTGACATTTTGTGGATTATTTTTGGGGTATACAGTATAGCACTGGAATGAAAATGGCTTCTGATGAGTTATTGTTTATTTCTTTTCTTTGTTTTCTAATTGGAAATTTCATCATCACAACTAGATTACAGGAAAAGTCATGAGCTCAAAGAAAAACAGAAGAAATATCCTCTGGGGTTCAGGCGTTTGGAGAAAATTCAATCTAAACATTGTATGTACTTAGTGTAAAACATTGTGACAGTTAAGATAGTTAGTGAAGAACAAATCTGTAGTTCTAGAAACAGAAGGGTCAAGAGTTCATAATAATCAAAATAATACTCCTGTAGAGAAAATAAATGCTCATAAAATGGGAACATTAGCTGAAATATAGATCACAGCGGCAAAAACATTTTAAAGAAGCAAACTAAAGCACCCTAAGAAAGTAGCTAATCTAAACCGTCATTTTCAGCCTCTATTTAACTGCAAGTAGTACAAAGCAGTCGTGAGTTTGTTCAAAGAAGCCTCCATCACAACATGTGAGCTCATTAGACATTGTGAAGTCTGTTGTTCCTTTCCACAGCCCTTAAAATTTGTTCCCCTTCAGAATGTACTGTTCCCTTGATGTTCACACACTCCTTCAAACACTCCATCATTGTTTTGATAATGTCCTTGGAACTGGAAGACACAATATGTGACGCTTTTTCAAAATGATCCGCATGTTAAAGTATTTAATTCAGCCTTTTTCTCAAAAGCACCTCAAACTTTGTCTCTTTTTATTTTGGGAATAGTTTCTCTGTGCGATTTGAAAATAAAATAAATGAGGAAAGGACTTGACTTACAATTCTCCGAGCTTTTGGAGGACTGAGAATGCTTGTTCGTGTATGTAGCTGATCCTGTTTCGCTGCAACACCCTGGAAAAAGTCAACACTGAATTACTCCACTGTTCCTCGACCCTCTTCCTTCCGTTTAATGAATCGCCGTTTTGACTTCATGCTCTGGCTACAAGGTGGCTTCAGTTTTAAGTGAATCTAGGCAGAATTTGCAAGCTTAAGTCAGAAGTAAATATTTTGAGAGCAAAACCTTTGCCTTAGCTATGAATTCAATTATGCAAATTCACACTTACAGAACTGTCAACACGGTGCATGAATGGAGAGAAGCATTTCCAATTTTTTCAATTAGATTTCCCTCCAAGTCCCTGCAAAGACATGTTTTGGAAAACACACATAGATACAAACACACAGAGAATAAATCCATCAAAGGTCTTGTCACTTTTATGAGAGGACAGTTTGTTATATTTTCTGACATCCCACTTACAGCCAGTTCAGTCTGGGCATTTCTTGGCAGATGTCATCCAACTTTGTCAGGGAGTTGTTCAACAAAACCCTGTCAATCAGACAAAAAAAAAAACAAAAAACGGTGTTGCACATTTCTTCTTCATGTTCCGACACTTTTACTCTTAACAGGGGAAGAACAACTCTAAACAACAATCACTTCAAATAGTCCAAAAAAACATGAGATGAAAGTAAAAGATCAAATATATAATGTAAAGGCAGAAACTCACAGTAAAACAAGAGAGTTCAGTCCTGAAAATGTCATGGCAGATATCTGATGGATATTATTGTTTTCCAGGATCCTGAAAAAACAAACAGGATGTTGTTTCCGCCTTATTTTCGGATCATTGATTCGGATAAAACCCCCTCAGTAGAGATATGTGTGGTGTATAATATAACACTGAAAGGAGGAAGAGAGGAAAAAGGAAACAATAGAACATAAAAGCTGCTGACTCACAGCCACTCCAGCTTGTGCAGGTCCTTGAACACACCTGGCATCAATACTATTATCTTGTTGTAACTCAGGTACCTGAAAAAAATAAATAAAATGTTACCTTACTCTCTATATGACACATAAAACTAACAAGCAAAGCCACCCCTGTATTTAGCATTAGCCAGAAGCTTATACTAAGTCATTAGCATTTTGCTAACTTTGAAAACATTTAGCACACTTAGCTTCCAATAAATTAACCATTTCTTAAGTTAATTTCTAAACACTAATTTACTTGGTTGTTTTGTAAAGTTTTAGTTGAATAAAGTTCAACATCTGTTAAGATTTATTGAAGTAGTTTGATATGGGTGAATATATGGGTGAAGACTGTTTACTGCAGTTATCTTTCCTCTTGTCATGTTCTCTCTTAAAAAAACAATATTGAGCAAGTGGCAAGTCCATATCAAAGCTGATAATTTGGGTCATATGGGTAAAGATTCAATAAAATCTGCTGTTCCAAGGAATAATGATGGAAAAATTATGTTTTATTTAAGGTTTCAGAATGGCTCTGAAACCTTAAAGAGCCTTATAGAAAAATATGGACGATAATTAAAGTCAGGTCTGTGCCAGATAAAAGCAATCATCAATCAATCAAAAAATTTCTTCCAACTTGTCCGGAGCATGTTGTCAAGGTGAAGCTCCTTAATAGACATTTATTTAAATATTACTGAAGCTGAGTGTATACACTTCAGTCTGTCAGCATGCAGGAATTCAGAAGAAATCGTGCAGCCACTTCCTCTGTTTAAAATCATTCAAATTTCTTTTTTTTAAACATTAAGTATGAAAAAGAACCGCTCAAATGCAGCCATAAAAGTCTAAAAGTGCATGAATATGATGAATGTACTTTAATGTCTAACCAAAACTGTTTTATAAACATTACAACTGTGATGTTTTACCCAAACCTTCAAATTATTTTTATCATTCACATCCTGCACATTGTACATTGACAATATCGATTACTTCCCAGTCATCTAAGATGTAGTTTAGTCTTCATCTCTATATTACAGGAATAAGGTTTTGCATCGCTAAAGAGCAGAGAGCAGCAGATCAAATGGGTAATAAAAATAGAGGATGTCATTTTCTTTGAGGAAGGTACATTTAATAAAGCAAGAATTTCTGGCCTCTGTGGCCTACTCAAGGACATGTCAAAGTGAGATACAAAATGAAAGGTGGGGAAAATACACCTTCATATAGATAGGTCATTGCAGGTTTACAGCATATTCTTGTTAACTCAGATTTCTGTAAAGTTGTCCTGGTTATCTTCAAATCCCCTTGGATTTGACACGGAGTGTTTTATCAATGTCATCCGCCTCCAGAGGGAGGAGGGTCGAAAAGTTAGGCCCTGCACACCACGGTTGAAAAAACGTGCAATATTACAGATGTGTGATTTGTGTGACTATGAAATCTAGGCCACATTAAGGTGTCTTCAAACTTTGATAAAATATTCCAAGTTAGTTCATAGGTGCTGAATTTTTTTTTAGAATGTTTTATATTGACAGATTTTTTTTTACAATAAGCTGAGAGAATGTGGGTACGCCCGAAATAATAACCAGTAACGTTAAGGTAACCAGAAGAAAGGATGAAGTAGTTTTCCATACATTATGAGGAAACCCTAGAAAGACCTAAATTACAAGAAGCTGTTGATGTGTAACAGGGCATGATGTCCCTCTAATCTGTTGGAAGATGATTAATGTCCTACCAACATTTCCATTTTATGCCTTTCAATGTTATTTATTTTTGTTAAAAACCAATTCAACCACATCACAATCAATTTAACAGAAGATTTTGCAGAAAAGTCCTCTACATCAACAGTTCTCAAACAGCATTACCTTCTGGGTGAGGACCACATTTGGAAAAACACTGACAATGCTACAACATATGTAAACAAGCTTCAAATTTTCAAATGCTTTTCCTCACTTTTATTCTCTGCATTTGCTTAGCTTAAATTCTGTCCTTTTTTTCAGATTTTTGTGGACCTCCAACCCAGGATACAACCTACGCATAAACCCATGTGAGAATGTCCAGCCATCCGACATTTAGGCATAAGACAGGTTTTGTTTTCGAGAGATGTGTTTTGGTGCAAAGCGCAAAAAAGGTTTTACCACCAAATGATATCTGGCAAATAAAGCAAAGTTTGCTGGTTTGCCTAACTGATTTAACACAGTAAAAGTTAAATTAAGCATATACTTATAGATTTGCTTCAATTTGTGTTTCTGTCTTTTTCGTCTTGGGAAAATATTTACATTTACATTTTTCTTCACGGCCTTTACACATTAAATAACTAATCAAACCCTGCAGTAAAAGTATTCACTGAGCTCTGAAACTCTTTGACCGTTATTTCTTGAGGGATTATGCTATAGCTGGCTACTCTTTGTTGTCTAGAAGAGTTTTCAGTAATTTCCCTGCTCTGCTCCAGCCTCTCAGTTTTTTCCTCTTTGAACATCAGCCAGCTTTGCTCCTCCTTTACTCGCCTCCATATCTCTGTGAAAACCAGCCTGTGTCGCCTGTTGGCTCTGCTCATTCATCTACAGCCACCAGCTCTGCCCCAGTTCAGATTTTGGCATCCTGCTCTTGCACCTTGACTCTCAGAAAATCTCTCCAGCTCAACCTGGACTGCACCTTCAGTTCTTTGTGATGGTATTTTTCAAACAATCAAACCGTTTTGGATGTGCTTAGTTAAATTTGCACACAGCTAAAATTTAAAGCTGTCCTGAAAGGTTCGTATTTGTTAGAATAGTTTGCAAGACAATGACTGTGCATACCTCATAGTTTGAGAATATGAGTTACAGTGTCATAGATCAAAATAATAATATTTATTTCCATTTCAGACAAAAAATAATTTTAAAAAACAAGACCAACTTTTCTAAGTTCTAAAATCATTCTATGCTCCAGTTCTGACCAGTATTGTTAATGGGAATAAGCAACTAATCACTTAATCAAGTAATCACATGATAAATTAAAATGAGCTCAATAATGTCCATTCTTATGTTTAATATTTTTGAATGGAAGTTTTATTTATTTTATTTGTTGTTCCGGTTTTAGTGGTTTTTGTTTACATTTTATTTATTGTTTTTCATTAAAACCTGCTGTAAATGTAGCCTATATTTTAACTGTGCTTCATAAGTCATTATCTACTGGACACTGTCTTTCATTGACGTCATTTAGTTTGATCAACTTTTATTTATTTACTTACAAAGCCATCCAAGTTACCTCCATACTCACACCTGCTTTACTTGACCATTAGCAACCATTTATTCATTCACAATCAAGGCTCACATTATCAGTACCTCACAGAGCTGGGAATATCTGCCCTCTGCTCTTATGCAAGTCACAACTAAAATATGCTTCAGTTTTACTTTTTATTTATTGTTTTTACTGAATAAATAAAAAAATATAAATACATTTTGATATACAGTCAACATCTATGAACATTCAGTTTTGTTTATTTTGCACAGACACTGACAGGAAAGAAGATGTACATCTTCAGATGTAGTCACAGAGCATATAAAAGTAAAAACAACATATTTCCTTCCAGAAAAACTTTCCACTGTCGTACTGCTGACACCAGCAGTTGGTTTCATAACTTAATCAGACTGTGAAGAAGTGTTTTGAATAGAATATCCTGTTTTGGTGGATGTGCCATTGTCTTCTCTCCTTACAGCATTAAACCTCTTCAGCTTTTTCCCCGTAGCTGAATCTGTGGGGTCAGTAGAGGCTCTTACTCCACATTCTCAGGTTAAAGAGACTCACCTGGTATAAAGTTAGTTTTTCAGTATTGGAATCACACCAAAGATAAATTAATTTAATCAAAGTATGTCATGAATATGTTTGCATGTAATCCATCTTAAGTCCAGAGCATACTAGTATTTGTTGCTTTTGCCACCACTAGATGATATGCATATAAGATATAAAATAAACAGCACTTTTCAGAGATGCAATGAGTTTATAGCAGTTGTTCCACAATGTCTGTAGTTCTGATGTTTTCCCATCACTGTGGTTCTAAAGAGCAGCTCAGAGAGGCAGACACAATTCTATGTCTATTTTTTTATGTCTATGTCTATTCAACTCAAAACAAACTACTTTTGTTTTCAGTTGAATTTGGCTTGTTTTTTGTTAATTATGTCGCCACAGTTACACAGACACACACACATATATATATATATATATATATATATATATATATATATATATATATATATATATATATATATATATATATATATATATACATATATATATATATATATATATATATATATATATATACATATATATATATATTGTAAGGGGGCACACAGCGGTACGAGCTGCATTAACGGTAGTAGGAGGCGGCAGTTATTTTGAGGTGTAGAACAATAGCTGCCTGTCCATAGCAATGCATAAGGATTGCATCCCTATGCATTGCTATGGACAGGCCCTGATTACAATAAACATCTAATAATCAAAAAAACTATTACTTTACTCACAGTCTTGTTAGATTATGAAGTCCTCTGAATGCATCAGGATTCACATCTTGAATATTGTTGTGCTGTAGATATCTACAAAAGAAGCACAGAAACATCTTGAGGCTGATGAATTAATGAGGAAACAAAAACAGGCACAGGCACATTGCCAAAATATGGTTGGGCTGACTGGCAAAGAACTCTGCAGGAAGGCCTAAATTTAGGGGTAACATCCGAGTGTTTTGGGATATTGGTATTATATTTTACTGTCTAACAGCTGTTCAATCATCTTGTTTATATAAACACAATTGACATTTTAAATCTTTTTAAACCCACAATCCCAACAATGCCAAACAGGTTCTGGCAAAGGATTAGACCTGTCCTCCCAGTGACTCTGTGCAAGCTTGATAAACAGCACAAGTCAGTGGCAAATGGATCTATACGCACAGCAGAACAACCAACACTGCCGACATCCAAGGCTCATTACGTCTGCTGCTACGGCTCCTGCGCATGGTTTAAGTAACTTTATTTTATATGCATATGAGAGAGGATGATGGAAACTCACAGTTTCTGTAGGCTTTGGTAGTTAAAGAATCCTTTTGCTTTCAGTCTGTGAAGTCTGTTTCTTTGTAAGGACCTGAGAAATAGGAAGGAATTAATTATCATTAAAAAAAAATTATTAATTAAAGCCTTGCCAAACTATTAATCAGCAGGGATTTTTTTCTACATTGTGTTATGTAGCAGCTGCAAACTTTAACATGTTTTAATGGGATTTTATGTGGCAAACCAGCACAAAGTAATGCATGTCAGCAAAGGGGAAGGAAATGATACATTATTCAGAAAATCTTTTGCAGTAAAAAGGTGAATCATTTGACAAATTCACCCAGCCTCCCTGACTAAATGCATTGTAGAACCACAATTCCCATGTCTTTTATAGTATTTCTCTACCAGCTTTGGGAGCTAGACAACATTTTTGCCCATCTTTGTGAAATAGCTCAGTTCCAGTCAGATTGGATTTAGCTCTAGACTTTGACTAAGCCCCTGTAATACATGAATAAGCTGTGACCTAAGCCATCCCATTGTAGCTGTTGTTGTACATGCAAGGTAATTTTTCTGTGGTATGATGGGCCTCCACTCAGACGGTCTGAATACAAATACTTGCTTTGTAAAAAGTTTGAAAACCATGTTTCATTTTCCTTCCACAATTATGGGCTGCTTTGAGTTGGTCTTTCACATAAAATTAAAACAAAAATTAAAATAGAATTATGAAAACCATTTAAAATACCACATACAAATTATCTTTTTCCATCTCCATTTGCAAAAGATGAGATTTTCATTCCACATTCTTAACATAATGTTGCCTTTTTATAATGTCTTAATTCTTTTAGAATATACTTATATTTATTGAATATAAGACAAGGCAAATAAGTGCAGACATAAAATTTCAAACGATTTATCAGACAAACACCAAAGGAAGTCTGATGAATAATATTTTTTTTTAGATCTTTTCACACTTTGTCATCAGTTAAAAACTTGAAACCATAAATATGCTACACCTGGTCAAGCTGCTGATCTATCTTACACACTCTTCAAAATCTTCCAGTTGATTCAATTTTGCTTCCAAACCTTTGAATGGATTAGAATGTTACTGAAGTTTAATTTTATCACTTGTAGTCAACCCAGACGTTTAGATGTGTTCACTTGTGGACTCTGGGGAAATTATAACACAATCCTCTTTGCTCTTCTGTTCTGGTAAAATGCAACATTTAAGCTGACAGTCAAACACGGCATCTTGACTTTTTCACACAAAGACCACCAACAGGCATGCTTTTGTAAAGGACAGAAAGGGAAGTAATTTCTCAAACATGAATAGGACTCCACTTTAGACATTTTATCTTTTCAATTTCCCAATGCAATGCAATATTTCTCCACTATTTTAAACAACAATTTCTCTGTGTGATACTGTTTGACAAAAGTAATGTCCAAAAAAAAAATTTCTGCATTGATGATGAATGGACAAAGACATATGTACCATTGCTTTTGGCTACGTACAACATCTGCTATGATGTGAGACAAGGCCAGCTGGAGAGCTGCTTACATCCTGGAGTTACACACTAGAGCTGTTAAGAAATTTTGCAGATTCACAGTTTTGTTGGAAATATTCAGAGTGCAACAGCACAGCCAGATTGACTGCTGTTTATGGCAGAAGAACATATTTTAGCCCCAGTAGGTGCACAGTAATTGAAAATCAACAGACCAGAAGTGCATGGTGCTGATTCTGTATAATAAAATCATTAATTAAAAAGGAGTGTGTTTAAAATACTGGGATTATAGAGCTCAATCAGTGAAGTCATTCATTCTGTGAATCAGCAGGGGTCAAACAAGTGCCTCTCATTTCAGAGTGAAGGCAGTGCTTTGTGATTATAACACATTCCTCTCTGAACACTCGAGTGAAATTGGTTCCTCCATATATAAGTCAGAACTAAAGAATGCCTTAATTAGAAATAAGATTTGAAAATAGAAAAATATAAACAAGTGTAGAACATAATAGCATTCCCAGATAAAATTATCTAAAAAACAGAAACTAAGTGGGGCTGGGAGTCTTTTACTGTGTCATGATCAGATTTGATTGCAATTTTTGGTGCCACAATTTGATCAAATCAATATTCAATTAAAAACTTTTAGTCATAATAATTTCTGCTTCAATCTTCAATCATGGTCATTTTGCTCTGCAAAGCATAATGACCAATGGAGACATTAAAATGTCTGATTTGCATTTGGTAAGTTCTGAATAATATTCAGAACTGATATGAACTGTTGTGCTGTAGCAAAATCAAATCACATGTGAATTGGGATTATGTGTGAATAAATTTTTTGGCACTCTGCTAAAACTAAACTACCAAAGCTAGAAAGAAAATGGAAAACCAGCATTTGTACAAACACTGAACCAATGATGAGCTCCAGAGTGGTTAAATATCTACAGTTACATGTGAAGGACTGCAACAATGAGGAGAGGAAAATGTAAAGTCAAATTATCTGCCAGAACCCCCTTAATGCACCATTATTGATAAAACAACAACCCAAAGATGTTACCATTTGTTTAAGAACACACTGACCAACTTTAACAAAAATGGTCCAACATTTTATGAGCTGATAAAAGCAAAATCTTTGAGCATTTTAAAGTTTATACAGTAGATGTTGGAGATGGAAAAACAGGTGCTGATTACAGTTTAATTCCCTAAAGTTTCATGTATTGGTAGGATTTTACTCATGTTTACAGTTTCCAACCCATTTGTATAAAAATCAGAGCCATAACATTACTCAATTAAAAAAATAAATAGGTTGCTTTTATTTTGAACATAAATGCAGATCTGGTGAACTACAGAAAAGAAGGCAATCAGAGTTTAGGTCCTGATGCACCATGAGAGTCTTGATGTATGAAATCAGAGAGATTTCAAAGCTAAAAAGTACATAGCTGGAAGAATCAACAGAGCAACATCGTGTCATTATAGAGATATGGAAGGAGAGGCGCAATCTGGACTTAAATCACTCTCCTCTCAACCTTTACAGGCTAATTTGGAAAGGAATAGACTTCAGGGCAAACGAGACATGGAGGTAGTTACAGAGAAATGATGCACAACCTCCTGATCCGACATATCAGGAAAACAGTCTTTTCTTTTACTAGGTGGTACAATTATTTAAACCTAATAAGAAGGGTACAAAAACATACAATAATATAGATAAAAGCCAACATGGAAAAGATTTAGCTGCTGATCAAATTCATTTGAGTATCTTATCCTGATCACCATGACAACCTTTTTATAAGCAGATTTGGCAGGTAGCTGGTCTGCAGCTGTCTTAAAACACTGCAGACAGGAAGACATCAGCAGTGACATTTTAGGAAGCAATTGTTGCTGGGAGAATTATGAAGTTGTATCTAAATAATCTGAAGTCCATCATTCTACAGAGACATAGATTATTTCTAAGTGGAAGCCATTAGAGAGAGCTGTCAATCTTCTTCAAAGTGGACATGCCAGGAAATTCACCCAAAGGTCAGACAAGCAATGTTCAGAAAATGACTAAAACCCAGCATCTGTAGTTCCTTCCAAAACTCTTCTTGCTCTTTTATTCTTTTTCACATTTTGTAGCAAAATATATTTTATTAAAATTTTATGACAGATTTACATAAAATAGCCCAAAATTCTAAAGTTAGATTTACTGAGATTAAATTACACCGCTTTATTTAGGCAACTTCTGAAGGTTAGAGGTTTGGCTGGATTTCATGTAGACTAAATAGACACACCACACTTTTCAAACTTTCAATTGTAAAATAAAGTGTTGAAAACGTGCATGTCTTGCTTTCATGTCACAATTACATGCTACTTTATGTTTTTTTTATTATAATAAGGCCAATAAAAGTTTTTCAAGATTTGCAGTTATAATGTAACAAAGTGAATAAGTCCAAAGGACAGATGTAATCAAAGTAGACAACTCCTTGTTTGGAGAAAACAGTAAACACCTGACACCAACCACCAGTCATGGTGAAGGAGCGCTGATGATATACCGCCACACTATCAGACCACTTTGCAGTCATCATGGACTCCTCTGTATACTAAAATATTCTGGGGTCAACTCAGAGGTCACCTGCCTGCCAGCTTGATTTCAAGCTCAAACTGCTTTACCAACAGAACATTGATATTAAACACAGCAGCAATTTTGAAACAGAATGGCTGAAAAAATGATCCAGTCAAGTTTGTAGCCTAACCCTGAGATCCTGGAGAGGGACTGTAAGTGAGCCGTGCAACAAACACGTCAGCTTCAACTTTTCAGTCTCCACACAGTCATAACAGAATGAGAAAGTCATACAGATACTTTGATATTGTTGCCAATGTGATTCATTGACTGGATAATTATTTTACACTTTTCCTTTTTTGCTGTTTAACTGCAGGTAAACAACCTTATTCTGTTGTGTTTTGTGCTCTACAGACTAGATTTATAAATCATTTTTAGTCAGTCTGCTCTTCACCTCCTCATTCCACTTGATTTTTATTTCCCTTCAGTGCTCCATCTTGGATTTCTCCCATTGAGGTTGATTTCTTTAGGCAAATCTATGAACAAAAGGAGTTGCTGTGAACAATTGATGTTGATTTCTTGCACTGTTTTCAAATTGCAATCTGTCTATATGGCTGTAGTTTGGAAATGGCAGCAGAAGAATTAAAGTCACTATATGTCATTCCTCTCCACTGAAACTGTTAAATCCCCAAGAAAAATCATTTTATATAATATAAATATCAACTAAGAAAGTAGGGGGCTGCACAGTGGTGCAGTTGGTAGAGCTGTTGCCTTGCAGCAAGAAGGTCCTGGGTTCGATTCCTGGTCCGGGGTCTTTCTGCATGGAGTTTGCATGTTCTCCCTGTGCATGGTGGGTTCTCTCCGGGTTCTCCGGCTTCCTCCCACAGTCCAAAAACATGACTGTCAGGTTAATTGGTCTCTCTAAATTCTCCCTAGGTGTGAGTGTGTGTGAATGGTTGTGTGTCCTGTATGTCTCTGTGTTGCCCTGCGACAGACTGGCGACCTGTCCAGGGTGAACCCCGCCTCTCGCCCGGAATGTAGCTGGAGAGGAACCAGCAACCCTCCCGACCCCATTAGGGACCAGGGTGAATAGAAAATGGATGGATGGAACTAAGAATGTACATACAATTGTGGTTAATTTAGTCGACTGGGTAACATAATTTTCTTTATTACGCAGTAAAAAAAAGTGAAAACACTTGTCAAGGTAAGACTTTACTTCTTTGTTCTTGAATAAGTTTTTCAGCATCGACAGGCCCTCACCGTTTCCCCCAACATGGGGTCCTTGAGGACAGACATCCATGACAACACTTCCAATAAGAAATGACAGTGAAAGCTTTTGATGAATGACTTGTTGAGCCTTATGAAGCTGAAAAAAGACCATCCCTAAAACAGAAGTGGTTATTTTCTACTCACATAACGGTGACATTTATCGCCACTACGGGGATCTCTCGGAGCTGAGCGCTGTCACAGTCCAGCTCCAGGTCTCGGCACTGGCAGAGCTCAGGAACGACGCCCAGCACTGCGAGACAGGAAAAGGACATCAGAGGACATGCCAATCAAATGGTCATCCTGCAGAGCTGCTTCCAGGAATGACAACCTGCTGAAGAACGAAAGGTTACAGGTTATACCACCAGGCGAGAAATAAAAGTAAAGCAAATTTTTTACAAAAAAATGACTTAATTATAAGGTTAACCCAGATTTTATAAACAATTACAATTTGGATCTGACCTTTTAAATATGGAGGATGTAATTCACTAAGACAGAATATTTATTCATCTCAGTGGGTAAAAATCCATCACACCTGGAAATATTTGAGGGCAAAATGAGCCACAAAAAGTTGATGAAAGGTTTTATTTGAGCAGCACATTTTATCATACATAACTACACATTTTCAATAAGTCATTTCAATCAATCAACTTTATTTGTATAGCACATTTCAAATGTTTCAGTGTGAGGTAAAGTTCCTAAAATAAATGGACTTTTCAATAGTAACAATAGTATTCTAATTTATTGATTAGGAATTATGTGATCTTGGACAAATAACTCTAAACAGCAAACTTTCCCAGTGATAAGTTTTTGTGGCTTAGTCACTTATGAAACCTCAACTGACTTCAATCAATAAATTCAATTCAGCTCTAATTTCAGGTCAGGTTTCCTAATAATTCTTAGAGCATAAACAAAGACTTCCAATAAACAAGTAATATCATCAGAATGAGACACTGTGCTAGGAAGGAAATGTCCCATCTTTTATTATAATTGGCTCCATTTCATGATTTTTCAATAGCTAATTCATACTGTGTGCCAGTTAGCTAAAAATATAATTCAGCTTAACACCTGACTGCCTGGAACGAAAATAGCAACAACCATTTCATGTGCAAGATGGAAAAAGGTTGCAAAATGTATGCAACTGCTTCTGTAATATGTTGTTACTGAAAGGCAATAGGTTAAAATGTTTATGCAATTTGGAATATATCTGTTTTATTGATTCTCAAATGTGAGTTAAAGCAGATAGATAAGGGAATGGAGCCAGTCAGGCCGAATAATCACAGGGATAATCAACATGTTGATTACAAATTTAGACAAATCTATTTGGTTTAAATTGTGCATGTTGCAAATGTGCTCTGAAAAAAACCCCCATCCATTTCAGCTCCATATGCCTGATCCATCCAGCCTGAAAGTTTTGAAGAGTCTGAGGTAAAATTTGGGGGGGGGGGAAACAGCTGCAAATGAAAAGCTCCAAAATGGAAACAAAAAATGAATGAACAAACAGAATTAAACAAAAAGAACCTCAATCAATGTTCATCGCTTTAATTTCATGTGTGGATATTTTTATTTTGAGCTTTGAGAAAAACACTGCAGAAATTCCCAACATGAATACCTGAATTATTGTGACCGTTTCCACAATGCTCCGATTACACAACATGGCCAAATCTGTCAAAGGTAATGCAGAAACAAACTTCTTAGATGCTGAAAATATGCTCAGATTATGGTTTTATGAAACAAAGTGTAGAGGTAGAGTCAGCCAAAATCTGTCTCTAGCTCTAAGCTTCACATTTTGAAGGAAACAACCTTAAACCCAAGCCAGAGCAAAAAAAATAAATAAATAAAAATAAAAAGTCAGTCAAAGATTGCTAAAAATACAAAAGACTCAAACTAAAGAAACATTAAGTAAAACAGGATGTAGATGCATTTCTAAAATTATGTTCAGTATGTGATGGTTCCTTCATGATATCTGTTTCTTTTGCTCTCTTTTTTCTGAAAACTACATACATGTCTGTGTGTAGTTTCATGTACACAGAAAAGTATGTAGTTTTTATCTATGTCATGAAAAAACATAAAAGGTTATGTAACTTTTTATATGAAGATATTTTATAAAGAAAGTTAAAATATCCAAAGAGAGCATTTGGATATTCCAAATATCAAAACAAATTTCTTAGAGTAGGTATGAAAATAAATCATTTTGTTTTAAAGACTAATGTGTTTGGGAGGTGTTTAAACAAATAATTGAATTAAAGATTTAGAAAAATAAAGTTATTAGAAGTTTTTTTTTCAGCTAAATTAATCTAAATAAACTTGAATGTAACATTACATGTGAAAAGTTTTGAAATGATTCAAAGTTTAATTTTCTATATTTCATAAATTTTCCACCTTAAAAAAATAGGAAGCTGTGGCGTCCGCTCAAACCAGCATGATTAGCATTCTGGATAAGAAGAGATGTTCTTGATTCTTAGTGAAGGAACGTTAAATAACAGCATTTATATTCATTAAATGTGTGAACTGAACAGGATCAAGGTCTGGGACGTTTTACCAAACTGAACCAAAGCTAATGGCGTTAAAATGGTGGAGCAGCACAAACACAGTACAACCAGAACAGAGATTAATCTTCATGATTTTTAAATAGTTAAAACTTCATAATGGAAAGATTTTAAATCAATAATATGTCAATAAACTAGATCCTACAATAAGTTGCACTAAAACTGGTAGCACACAGTCATACAGACTTTTCTATATATGGCTAGACAGAAGCAGCTAAAAATATGTTTTATCTTAGTCAGACTAATCTTCACTGTGTGAAAAGAAATGCAATAATTTTTATCATGTCCAAACAGCCGTTGCCTGACCGCAATAAGTGTAAGCAATTATGTCTGGAGGTCCATTCACGCTAACCAGATAAAAGATTACAGCTGTTCTAGTAGTAATTGAGGGTAGAGCAGCTGGGGAATCTTTCACTGGCAATAAATGAGTTGGCTGTTTGAAATAAACAGCTGATGGCCCCAAACCTCAGTGTGCTGCAGATGGATGGCAGCCAATTTAATTCTGGTTTCACGACACAAAAAAATAACAACAAAGTTTGGGCTTGGTGTTGTTGGGAAAATATTCCTGAAGTGTAAATTTAACATCAGATGACACTGCATATCCATCCACTACAATTAATAATAAGTTACAAACATATGAAGTTAGTTATACTCTGTGGGGAAAGATACATTTACTTCTACCAGAGTAAAAAGTGTCACATTGTAAATTGAAGTTATAACCTTTGTAGGGAATAGATTGTGTGTGTGTTGTAAAGATTTCTGTTTGTGTTTCACATATCATTCAGGATGCCTGAATGACTGTAAATATATATTAAACCACCAATTTCTGAATAATTATCTGTCTTGCACACTGATTATTTTTCTATAATTAAATCTGACTTGAGCAATAGTTTTTGGGCCGTTTAAAATTTTCTTTGGATTTTTTTGGCCTTGAGAAACTATTTTGCAGTTTGCTTTGTAAAATAAGGAAATTGGGCCACAAAATGAAATTTGCATAAAAAAAAATAGGAAAGAACAATTGAGAATATACAATCTGAAAGAAGGTAAATGTGTTGTAATCTTCCCATCCTCCATATTAAATCTTGAGTCAAATATTTTACTCTCTACTCCTTAAAAAATCAAACCTAAGATACTCCATTTGTTCACCAATGGAGTCTGGAAGCTACATGTTTGTGGAGTTTATGGAAACATGTTTCTCACCCGCTGTTTATTTTTGTGCTTCCGTTTACAAATAAATCTTGATTCCATGAGTGTATCTCGGGGATTAGGGACCACAGCTATGTGCCAAGAGAACAACATGATTTCCAGTTTCAGAGAGATGTCTGTTTAGACAGAACAACTGTTGGGGTTAAATCTCTCCATCTGAGAGAAAATAAAGACGAAGAAACAAATCCATCCACTTTGTTACATCTTTTAGCCAACAGATCTTTAGGAATGACCTTGTTGGTGTTTTAAACATTTGTCATGTTTATCAAACTCTGATAAAGTCAGTTTGATGGGTGAGGGTAGAGTCACTGAAGAATTTAATTTAAAAATTGCCAGTTATGATTGAATGAGGCTCAAGGTTACATAACTCACCAAACACTTCACTCCTCTTGAAATGAAAAGGACAGAAAAGAGGTGACAATAAACTGCTCAACAACATGACATGTCGAAAGAGGGACACCCATGATGCATACTGTAACATCTCTTCTTCTTCTGTGACAACGTAGGAATGATATTCTTCTAAAAATAAGTATCCTCCAGATGTGTCAATGATGTTGCACTTTGTGTTGGTCACAAAAAATGCGTAGAAATTGTGTGTGAGACGTATAAATATGTTTGCAAAGCCTGATAGGTGGATCCTGTCAGCATATTATAATTTCCAACCCCTCTGCTAAGATAAGCATAAATAACTGAGAAATATATCTCTCACATGCTATTTACTTTATGTGAATGCAAGAACACGTTTTAAACATGTTTATTTTTTTTTTATCTTCTAGATAAACAAATTTGAAAAAAGGAGGTCTGGAGACGTTGATTGCATTTTTTTTAAATCCATATACACATATCTCCAGATCTGGTCACTCACAAAACATTTCTTTTCTTTTTTATTACTTGAAAGTATTTTCTGACATAGGAAGTAGGATATGTATGTTATAAGGTACACCTTGGTAGCACGGTTCAGAACTGCTTTGGACTGGATAAGTGAAATGCTGAATCATTATAAACTGAACACTAATGTTGATATTCTCCTCTACAAAAAATTGTTCACAGTTTGGAGTAAATCTAGAACAGATTTTTTTTTTGTCAAGCAGATAAAAATGTAATATTGTCACTGTTCAGGAAAAACATAGATCTGACAACAGGGACACACTTTGCTAAGTTTGCAACTATATGCATATTTGCACAACTTTATGTAATGTGAAGAGAAGAGTGGGAAACTTAGAGTCAACATGGTTCTGACATGTCTAGTCTCAGAAATGCTTTTTAATGAACAAATTATACTGTTAATTGCCTGATTTCTATGCAGAAAGAGCACAAATTTCTATAGCAAAACAACAACAATGGATCTCCAAATATAAACCCCCTGAAAAGTTGAGGTAAAACAAAAAACGGAAACCAGGATTTTTTGACAAACATAGTTGAAGGCACAGAAGAAAATAAAAATATACTAAAGCATTGGGCTTGTTTTCTTCTAGAATACAACATAAATTATAGTAAATCAAACCAAACACTTTCAGGATATTTCGGATTATGCCCAAGAGGCAAGTCCAAAGTGCTTCAACTTTAAGAGCTTTGTAGTGGCTTCTTTTTACGATTGCTTTTACCAGCCAGGAGAGGAAGCATATGAGACACAAACAAGTTGACGTGCACTGCGTCTGTGAAGCATAAACAAAGCTAAGCTCTGAGACCTCTTGAGTGGTGGGCGACATTATTTTCAGAGTCTACTGAATGACCTCTAATAGCCTCAAAAGATGCAGAAGCACGAAAAGAGACGGGAATGTTAGACACCGGAATCCTCGCCAGCTGAGAATCTTAACACCAGACACTGGAAATTACTTGCATGCTGTCATGTTGAAATCAACTCTGTGTCCCTGATGTAGAGAACATTAACTCCAGTTATTAACTTAAATGACATAATGAATTAAACTTGGTGCTACTTCATTAAACCTCGATTCAAACAGGAATTGCACATCACCTGTGAAGGATAAAAATCCTCTTTCCAGTCTTGTGTACCTCTGTGAGGTTGAAAAGTGTTATATAATAAGAAAGACAAAGTGAAAAAACATGGACGTCTGGAGAAAGAGAGCACACTGTGTCTTAGCGTCATTGGCTGCCATAATACTTTCCTGAGCGGACCCAAACTTTGATCCTCTCCTCAGAAAGTAGTGAGCACTGCTGGGTTTTCACTGGAGCTACACAGACTGAAGATATTTTTGTTGATGCCATGGATTAACCAAAATGACAGTCTTTAAGTCAGTCTAAGTTAATATATTTTTATTTTAACAAATGAGCCTCATCAGGAAGCATATCATACCGCATTAAATATGACTGTACTGTGTTCACACACTGCTGTGACACACACACCCATTCTCTGCTCTTGGAGGCACGCTAATGGTTTTAATGAATGAACCAGGCAGGCCACTGTACCACACAGAAAGCTGTTGGACCACACAGAAAGATTGCCAGTCTGCTCCTGGTGTTAAGTGGGACTCAGACTGTATGAGTTTTACTGATAAAAAGCTTCAACTGTTCAGATTTTTTGAATGTGCAACTGTATAAAATTTGATCCTAAAACTCAAAGCACATTTTTGTCACTCATTTATGAGAAATGTCCTTTAAAATGGATTGAAGCTCATGCTTAATGGACAAAATGAAAGGGTTTAAAGTGTTAATCATGCACCATCTTAAACATGGCAAGTGATGCTTTGAAGACCAGAGCTGTGATTGGTTAATTGTGTTTTCTGCAGTCAGTTTCCACTGCTGGTGGAGATGTTTTTGAAGCGAATAACGTGGGTTGAGGCATGATGCACATTCAGAATGGGTTTACATTCAATAACACCAAAGCAAACCTACTCACCCTAAATCCTTTCCCCCCCTCTTTTGCTTTTTTCACAAATAAGCCAGTGGCAGGAAACAGAGACATTCAGAAATGAAAGAAAGAGCATCCTCCTACTGTGAAGATCACATTGTGAAAAACTGAGTAGTTATTTTGGGGAGAATGCAAAAAAAAAAAAACTCTGTTTACATCCGACATCAACGGGTGGCCTCTAATGACAGAATGAAAACCTCTGCAGCAGAACTATCATTAAATCCTGAGTGTCACCACTGAATCTGGCTGTATCTCATCTTTCTAGAAATTGAGTAAAGATTTCTCACAACTGGCTAAAATTTTCAAAAAAAATCCAGCAAATTTCCTGTCTGCACCCACATCTAAAACAATACATAACACAGATAATTGTGTTCCTCATATTTCCAAAAAACACTGCCAACACCATATTCTCACCTCATTCTGTGTAAAGAAGGACTTTAAACACATTGGAGAATACTTACAGCATATGTTGGACTTGGTCCTGGTATTATGACTCGGCATGCCAAAATATTTGTCAAAAAGGTGTGGCCATCCATTGTTGTCTCCTGAAATAGAAAAAAAAATGACAAAAAAAATGGAAACCATTATTTGTCCTTCAAAATAGTTTTTATGTCAGCTAAGGAAAGTCACAAAATTATACCTCTTTCTTTCATCTTGTTTTATTAACACCCACGTCTTTCCTGTCATCCAGCTGCTTGTTTCAGTCTCAGGAACATTCAGTGTTAGTGCTTTTTTCTAAGATCTTGTTCTGGTATAGTGAAGTCAAGTGATGAAAATTTAATACCTTCCAAAGGCTTTTATTGAAAGTTACATAAACATCCTACAAAGGGACAACAGATTCTCACTGAGATTGAGATTTAGGACTCAATCCTGGTCACAGGGACAGTTGGTAGAATTGCTGCCTTACAGCAAGACAGTCTTGGTTTGGAGTTTGAAGTTCGCAGTCCAAAATATTACTGTGAGCTTAACTGGTTTATCTAAAGTGTCCTTAGCCATGTATGTGCATTAATCTTTGTTCTGTGTCTCTCTGTTGACTTGTCATGGACTGGCGACCCGTCCAGGATGTTACCTGCAATAACTGCTGGAGTCAGACACCAGCCCCCGCAGAGATAGGCAGGGATAGATGGTTGTGTTTGGGACTCACTGTCCCGAACACAACCCATACTTCATTCAACGAGTCAAAATGTCATTAAAAACTGTGTAACTGCAGCAGCATCCTGCTCCTCTTCCTTAGAGACACCAGACCTGGGCCAAACTATTTCACACATAGCTCTGGGCAATGTGTTGTGTGATTGGTCAGAAATTTAATGTCATTCTTTATGCAGATATACTCTCAGACAGCAAAGTTGATATTTTGCTTCAACTTGTCCATTTCCACTATTTTGCTTATGTCTCTACAGGAGACATGAATACGTTTGAAGAGCGTTTATGAGACATGGTGAGAAATTACAAACATTTGGATAATTCTTCACAAGATAATCACAAAGATTGCCAAATCTCTGCAGAGTTGTTGTCTTTTGTAGAGGTTGTGTGCAGAGATGTTATTGCTGTGACAGTTTACATACAATGCTTAGAACAAAACTTCTGCGTGTGAAAATACAAAAATCTAACAACCATGTGACTGCTTGAGGTGTGGGATGAGGTGTGGAATAGCCCTTAGATGTCTCTGCTCTAGTGCACCTGATTCATGTTACTTGCTCACCACATATGCTGCAGAAGTCTGTTATTCAGTCAAGCATTTAAGTTAGGTACTGCATCATGCTGGATGAACTATTGTTCATCACTTAGTCTGGATTGTTGAGAAAAGTTGCTGCTGGGGGATTTTCATCCTTTTCAGGCCATTTTTTGTGGGCCTGCTCCAGTATGCTGTCGAGATCGCCTTTTTTCTCCAGACAATTCTTTTTCCAGATGCCTTAAGCTGTCCAAAGGGCGGTTCATTGTAGAAAACAATTTTATCCCTGTCCTCCACAGTGTAATCTGGCTACTTTCTGCAGAATGTCAGGTTATCCTTTATGTTTTACTCTGGGAGAGGAGTGACTCTTTACTGTCCTCCTTGACTGTCCAGCATGTAAAAGTCTCAGGGTGTGTGCAGAAACAGAAACACACAAGTCTTCTGACATTTCTGAACAAACCTTGCACTGCTGGGAACCTTAGAGTGTGCCAAAGATTTCTTTACTGCAGTTAAAACTCATCTTGTAGTTCTTGGCGATTCAATAAATGGTTTTGGTTGGCGTTTTTGTAAGGGTTGATGCAAATCTTGTAAATATTAAAGTGTTGGGATGAAACTATAAATTAAGAGCTGATTTTTAAAAACTAGAATAAAATTTGAAGACTTTTTTTTAGACCTCCTTTTGTTTACCTCCAGAAACAAAAGGAGGTATTAACTTTAAATTTTTCTTTCCTCTTCCAAACTCATGATGACCCGAGTTGTCCCAGTTCAGCACCTGTGGAAGTTTTCTGTTCCCTGATGAGCTTCCCTTGCCAAAAGCAGTTTTTTTTAACTTGCAGAGTAAAATGCAGATGTCAAAATCAGTATTACTTGTTACCTTTAAGGGATGCAGAAAGCTGCAAAATTGAAGCCGTATCTCAAGAAGGAAGCAAAATAATCTCAATTGCTAAAGTAAATAAATAAGGACTAAAATCCAACTAAAAAAAGAAAAATCTTGGACATGCAAAAACGCAGTCAAGCCATTTAATTTTGTAACTTAAATGGACAATAAACACCTTTAGAAAGATAGAAAAAATAGAAAATAAACAAGAAAACACATTTTATATGTACAGCTTCTGTTTATATTTTAAACTGCTAATAAATGAACATACGTTCAGAAAGGTATGATGGCAATCTGCTAAACATTTACCCAATTAAATTTCAACAGATGCTGTAAATTCATGATAAAGAATTGAATCCAAATAATAATGGAGTTCCCACAGATGCTTGCTACTAGTTCATTTAAAAAATGTGTCATTATGTTCGATGTTAGAGCGTTACAATGCAGAAGTAGATGCAGCCAGATGCATACTCTACAACCACTTTGGTGTATCTGGATCTACACTAACTGCTCAAGGATGAACTAGAATAATAACTTCTAAAATATAATGGAAAGGCTCACAAGAGTGCATGAAGAACGCTGACAGCAATATGTTTCACAATCTGCTATCAAAGGAACCCATTTCACCTTTTCTACCACAGACTATGGGTTTGCCCTGACAATTCGAAAAATCCACATTTCTGGGTAAAGTTCAAAAGGGGCAGCTTCAGCTGTGAACTTTTAAATAATAGTGATTGTGAGGAGAAAAGAGAAATCACTTGGAAAAATATAATTGTAGAGTAAGAAATTAAACCTTAAGGTTAAAGTCATTCAGTTGTTCCTTTTTCCCCCACAGCTGATATTTTTAATCAGGTTAGTCGTGTCGAGTTTGTAGAAAGCAGGACAGCTTTTGCCAACTTTGGGACCAAACTCTTTCCAGTGACCTTTGCTTCATTCCCAACGTATGGAAATCCTGCTGATCATGTTAGTAACTGAAACCACATCAATTTGGGAGAAAATTAGCATCATGGCTCATCTGTTGTTACTCTGATACCAGGTTTGTATCAGGCTGTGGTGTTCTGGTGCACATTTAACAGCATCAGAATAAACATACAAAATAAATAACGACTACAGTCAGAATCATTAAGTTTAAACTTAGTGAAAGAGTTAGTTCAGACTCTAATCAAACTAGATATCTCTCCTCACTTTGAAATGAATGCTGCTCTCTATCTGGTCAGGATGAAGAACTCTCATTCCAAGTAATTATTATTCTCACTTTAACCTCAAATGCCAATGTTCTGATCCCAAATGTCATTGTAAGGTTCCATTTCTTCCAGACATTATCAAAAGGCTCATCATCTCATAAGAGTTTCTCAGAGCAAGTTACAGCTTTCTGAATATATGCACCTTAGAGTGTAAAAACGTATTTACACAAATTATATAAAAAACATCCTGTGTTTAAAATAAAACTTAATCATAATTATTTTTGCCTCCCTGACTCCTTGGTGGTGAATTTCACAAAACAGATTCATCTTGCTGTGGCACACACTATTCACCATACATCCAGGCTCCAGAGAAAGGCCCACACAGGTTATTTTCAGAAGCCTTTCTTTGCTTTTATTAACCGACGTTTGAATAAAAATGTGGATAAATTTACAAAACTGTTGCATCGATTGACAGCTCATGACAATTTAAGATCCAAGCTGCAGTTGCTATGGTTCAAAGATGCAGCAGAAACACAACGCAGCATTCAGAAGGATGTAAAGAGTCGCAAAGCACTGCCCCTCCCACGCCTATTGCTGCACACTACTGGACAACTGTCTACTGTCCAGTCTACTCTGGGGAGGCGGAGTAGACTATGTTTTACATGCTTATGCACACACATGCATACATTTTGTTCTGGCCAAAACATTTGCAGAATAACATCATCAGGATGTTAATCTGAGCTAAAAACAATCTCATTTTCCACAAAATCATTTCCTGAGAATGTGTACATGTCCAAATGCAATGTTCATGACAAATATGTAGTCTTTAATTAATTTTATGACTTTCAATAAGAGTTGAAACAATAGTCACTAAGCTAATAATCTCTTTGATAGTTTAAAACAGACTAACTTAGAAAGGAATGAATTTTTGCATTTATTTTTTAATAACACGTTTAGACCTACAAATAGGCTGCAGTTTAGCCAAAAATATGTTATCTGGTGTTTCAGAACTGCCTTTCTAAAAATGATGGGGGGTTTTCAGCTCCATCCATCCATCCATCCATCTTCTTCCGCTTATCCGGGGTCGGGTCGCGGAGGTAGCAGCTTCAGAAGGAAGGCCCAGACTTCCCTCTCCCCAGCCACTTCCACCAGCTCCTCCGGAGGAATCCCAAGGCGTTCCCAGGCCAGCCGAGAGACATAGACCCTCCAGTGTGTCCTGGGTCTTCCCCGGGGCTTTCAGCTTTGATTGTCTAATTTCCCATGAGCATATGTTTTTGGGATCAGCATTTAATAACATTAAAACAGAGAAAAGTCTGTGAGCTCTCTAATGCTGACCGTAGTTTGGGCAGACTAAGCCACACAGAACAAAAAACAGCCCACTTGGATTTTTCAAGTCCAATCAACCTGTTCAGCATTCGGCAGAGAAATAATTTGCTAAACTTTGAAACTATAATCTTTGTTTAAAGCTACAGCAAAGCTCTCTCTTGTTTCTCCTCTACACTTCAATGTGCTCAGCATCACTTAGAAACATCTTAAGGAGTGTTTTCTTCTTTATCTCTAGTTTGCATGGCTTCCCACTCTGCATAACTTCGAAGACCTGATCCAGTTAAGACACCCCTTACTACCTTCCCCAGAATAACCTTTAGGCCTGTTCAAAGTGTCAGTGGTGATGGAAAAGGCAACAGTGAGAACCAAAGGTCCAGGGATCCAGTCTGGTTTATTGAGAAGTGATCATAACAACCGTCACCAAGTAGGCATTTGATTTTCTGATAAAGCTGCATTCAGAGCAGAGAGCTCTTGGATCATCTTGAGCTCATTAATTCTTTTGAATTCTCCTTTTCCTCTCCTCTAAATCTTCCCTCAGATTTAGAATGGGTATTAAGAACTCAATTCACTTGCAGAACCTTGCATTTCAGAGACATCCTTACAGAGACACTGATAGATCTGGAGATAAAAACCAAACCCCTAATCAGATATTATTACACTGATGCTCCTTTCTCAGTTCTGGTGGAACTTCTCTTTCAGTAGCCAATCGTTTTATGCTTGATTGATTGATTTCCTAAGTCATTAAACTGGGATTACTCTTTTATTTGGTTACTTAGGGATAGAAGATGACTGTTTCAAAACAACTGGTGTCAGCTAGAGTATTGTTATTGTGATAAACGATATATGATTTTATATACTCTATAAATACACCGTTTACTGCAACTTCTTCCTGCACAGTATAAAAGATCAAGATAATCAAAAGATTATTTCAGAAGATCACTCAGATTTCTGATGCATAAATTCTATTAAGTTACTACTGGATACTCTATAAAGTGCAGAAACACAAGAAAGTGTAATTCTTTCTTGTGGTTCTTTATCATTTTTAGCCATTTAGAGCCATTGTGGGAGGACCAAAGAGCCACTTGCAGCTCCAAAGCTGCAGGTTGCAGACGAGTCCAGCAGAGCCATTAAGATGTTTAAAAACTTTAGAGATTTTTAAAACCAGTTCGTTAGCACCCGGAAAGCCTCCGCGATCCAGTTAGAAAATGAGCAGCTCCATTTTCGACAAGCTGAAAATGAGAAAGATCAGCCTTTCTTACACCAGGATACAGTTTTAAACAATACTCAAAGTGTACGACAACAATGACATAAATGATCTTTTCAAACTGGAGGAGATTTTGGAAGTTTGTCACAACTGGAAAAAGCTTGTTTTCACCACAGGACTGACCTGAGTGTCAATCCTAAGGCAGCTGTTTATGCATAAAAAACTGGTTTATTAAATAATTCTGCTGCAACAATTTAACTCCATTCCACCCACACCTCTCCCAGCGCTCTTTATCTTTCAAAGGTAAAAAAGGATTTCTTTCAAGAAATTCCATCAATTTGAAAATCCATGTTTGGATTAGAATTTGGTAAATGCCAGAACGTATGATTTGCTCCATTTGGACTTTTTTGTTATGTATTTTTATGGTAATGTGGAGCATTTCACTAAAACGCAACAAGCAGAAGAAAGAAGTCAACCTGCCCTCCATTCAAACTCTTAGAATTACAGTTATGAAGCTTTGCTGACAGTGAAAACTTCCAGGCCCGACATCCCTCCTCGCTTTCACAGAAAAGAACTAGGGAGCTCATTCAACTCATGGGTCTGTGCTACATCTCATATTTGTTATGAATAAATAAGCATGTTTGTTCAATTTACTGATGCACTAATTAAAACTTGGTCATCCTCCAAGTGGGTCTTCAGCCTGAATAGCTAGTAGAGGCTCTTGAGGATGCATCCAAAATTCTATTGACGCTTTTAATCATTTTCCCTCCAAATGAGATGCTAATTCATCATGGTCTCATCAATGAGGTGTCCTCTTTGTGAAGAGGTGATGTCCGGCAGAATTAATATGAAACAGGCTAATTTGTACCCAATAAACAACATCACTGACTTTTCTGGTATTTAAAAGTAGAAAAGGGAAACTGATGCAGGTGTCCTTGTGCTGCTTATGGTCCACTGATAAATATTCAAAATGAAACTACATTACAGGCTAAAGCTGTTTGCAATTACAGTTACTGAAATGCCACAGAGGTTTTTTACATTCATGCAACATAGTAATAATTTCTAATGTGAAGCTGGTTATGAATTATATTTATTATAAAAATAATTCATGCCAAGTAAAACATGCTATAGCAAATTAAATTGCAGGTCATCAAATGGAATTAATGGTTTCTTGTTGTGTGGCATCTTAAATAGTAAATCTTAAAGGGGGTTACTATATAAAACCAGCTTTTTTGAGCTTTACATCATGTTATGTTATCAGAAAAAATACACCTGGAGTGTTGTTTCAATTCTTTCATATTTAAGCAGCAGCATTCTGGGATGCCTAAATGTTTGCCAACAGAAAGCGCCGATTATTTCCACAAAGCTCCTCCTTGGAGCTGCAGATTCCAGCCAAGTTTCCACCTCAGAGCAACCGTTCCCCTCCCGCCTTCCTCACACAGATCCTCAAGATTAGCAGCAGCAGCAACTAGCAAACACCAATGAGTCTGCCTATCTTATCATAGGAACTACTTCTCAGTGCAACGCTCCAAGAACGGCTGTAAACGGCATAATAGTGCAATATTGTTGTGAAGTTGTGTTGAAGGCAGGAAAAGAAGGAGCTTCTTAAAGAGACAGAGGCTTGATTTCAAACGCATCAAACTGCAAAATCAAACTTCTTTTTAGCCATGTTTGATATATGCAGTGTTTTCAATAAGTGAATGTAACAGTTACTGCTAGAAAAAGGCACTATGTGCCTGAAAAATCCATAATATCTCCATTTTAGATCAATAGAAACAACTTGAGGTTAAAAATATTAGCACCAACCATTTGGACATGTCTAAAGGTTTTCTTACAGTTACCCTGACTGATCCAACATGGCGGAAATTTAAGCTAATCAGAATTGTTTCAGCAGGGCTGGAGCTTGCTAAGCATTTATTTTTGCAAAGTTAAACCCATTGTCCTCCAGAAGTAGTATAATTCATTGTTTCAACTGAATGGTTTGGCTATTTTATGGAGTGAGAAATACAGGAGAGTTTTTCTCACTGTGCAGGTAGCGTTATGTCCAAACTCCTAATGTAGTATCATACCAGAGCGATGATACACATGAGCGGGTAGAGAGCTTTAATGAGGGGTCTTCCATCCGTCCGTCTATGGTTTACACTCCTTAACTTTATGGATAAAAGTTCCATAAACTTTACACAGAATTTCTGAAATAAATTCTTGTTGATTTGGGTTTCTTTCAGAATCGAAGGTCTGAAATTATATTTTTAATCTTTTCATTTACAGAATTAATTTCTAGAGAATAATTCAATTATATCTAATGATGCTAAACAATTTGCTCATGTTTGACGGTAAAGCCTTACCCTTTAACTTTTGCGCTCTAGAATAATAATTAGCATTTCATGATTCAGAAAGGAGCTGAGCTTCAAAGGAGGCAGGAGGCGGCATACATAATGCTTTTGTCTGCATAATGAAGATGTAGATAATGAGAATGTGGATAATGTAGAAAATGAAATTTAAATCTTTCATTGCACAAAACACAGTTGCTCCATTAAGCATCAGTGATAATAGCATAATGTCCCTGGAGGAGACAGTTGATACTTATCTCACCAACTAGTTTGTTGTGATCAGAAAGCTTTAGAACATAAGTAAAATTAAGGTTTTGGTTGAGGCAATCAACCCCAAAAATATATAGTCAGAGGAAACATTTCTAAGTTGTATAGAAATGCCCTAAAAATAATATCCTTAATCAGCTTTGATTAATTTATTGCTTTGATGTTTTGATGATTTTTCTTGCTCATCTCTTGATGCTGTAAGCCCCCACTCCAAAAAAAACACTTTAAAATCTAGCGGTATCAATTGTTCCAAAAAATAACAACAAATTAACTTGTGAACTCTGAGTTTGTGTTAAGGGCCAACTTGCACAGTAGTGCATTATTATAAACAAATGAGACACAAAAGCTCCCACTGGACTCTGGATGAGACAGGTCATACATCAACAATGAAGCCTGGTATCTCTGCACTAAATAAAGTCGACTTCCCTTCTATTTAAAGCCAGGAACAGTTTTTCTGCAGTGGATAATTCCTTGTGTCATCGAACACTATGGCCTTTTGGTTATGGGCTTTCAGGTAGGACTTAGATTTATGGGCTCATTTGCCACTTGCACTGCAGCTTCACAGTCAGCGTTATGAAGCTACTGCAGAAAATTGATGCACCTGCATTTCTATAGTTTCTGGGAGAAAAACCTTAAATATGATTATAGCTAACAGCACTGCAGAAAGCGAAAGATCAGCCTGAAAACACAACAGAACCACTCATGTGATGCCAATTTTATGGAAAACGAAGGAGCAAGTTGTTGATTAATCGTTTGGAGTCTGGTGGAAAAATGTTTTTGGATTTATTAAGTTGTGCTCCAAACCATAGGAAGCTGTTTAATTACAGAGTCTTATAAAGTTAGCATTAATATCTGGGATTAAGTCGTTTCCTGATGGTTTATAATTTTCTCAAATGATCACTTCCCTTTAGATCACAATGCCTCAGCTCTCCAAGTCAACTATCATATTGATTGGTGTTGGCATTATAAACAATGTTTTCTGTCTCCATTCTTTCATGAAAGAAAAGCTTTGGTAGAAGCTGTGTTGATGCATGTGCTGCACAGATGGAAAGTAACGTTGCTTTGTGATTATGTTAAGAAGGGAAAATTGTTAATTAAGCTGTTTATATTGTCTGCAGGTGTTTCTTTTATGCTCATAATGCATTTTTTTCTGTTCAAGTAAAGCTGCACTCGTTTTATACATGGATTTTACAACTTTTGAACTTTTCAACCACACATTTCAGTGTTTTATTTGAACTTAATACGACAGAATGACATAAACTAGTGCATCATTGTGAAGTGGAAGGAAAGAGATCCATGTCTTTGTGAAGCTCAGTCTGAGAAACATGGCATGCAGTTCTGTTCAGCTTATCCAAGTCAATATTCTGAAGGACCGCCTGCTGCTGCAGTTAGAGTTTCAAGGCCTGTTGGATGTGTCTCAACCAGCTTTGAAACTAGAGAGACCAGGTTTATAACAATCTTTCTACATGTAACATACCTCAAGCTTGAACTATGTGTAGAAAATCTGTTACAAAATATTTAGTTTTTCTGCATGGAGCTTGTTTTTTCCTGTTACTCTGGCTTCTTCTCACAGTTCAAAAACATCACTTTTCACTGTTTACTCTACTGAGGGTAAAAAATTACTCTAAACAATTTAGGTCAACAGTTTACTCTAAATTGCTGCTATGAAAGTGTGCATGGTTGTTTATCCTGTGTGTCCTTGTGTTGCCTTGCAATGGACTGATGACTTGTCCATTTTGCTCTCCACTTCTTGCCTAATGACTGATGAAGATGGACTCCAGCCCTCCCATGACCCCAAAAGGGAAACTTGGTAATGATAAACTATATCTAGGTAGGTTTGCAGTTGTGCCAGTCATTCCATTGTTGTCTGTTAGTTGCAATGTGAAAAAACATCAATATGTTTACCAGATTCTGGATTCAAACATATTTTAGGTACAGAGATTTGCAGGGTGAATGGAGTTGAAATACTACACCAGTTTATTTTGGTTTTTGTTCTTCTCTTAATGACAAACAGTTGGCAGTAGCTGAGCAGAGATGCAGGACCTGCTACGCCTGAGTATGTTGAAAAAGCTTACAGAAACATTTCACCATGTTGTCCCTTCTGACATGTTTTTTGACTATCATCTAACAGGTTGTCTTTTGACTCGTTTACCCTAGTTCTGTCAGAATCCGAAGGGCTTATAAAAGTGTAATAAAGACTCTGTGTCCATGAGCATTTTGTCTTTGATGTTATGCTCAGTTCCACTAAATAAGTCCCAGAGAGACGACCGGGGGTTCAGATTAATCCTCACCAGGGCTGTTGACATCAAACCGTCTCGTGTCTGTCAGTTGTTAAAGCCCAGAGAAAGTGTGTCATCACTGTGGTGAAGTAATTTTTTTTCTTTTATTTAATACAACTGGCAGAGATGCCCTCTGTCACTTTGGTGACGGAGGGCATCTCCCTTTTACATGACAATGCCAGGACAGTAAAAAATCCAATGTTTTGTTGATTTTTGGCCTCTCAGTACAGCAACAGCATTTCTGGCAGGACAAAAACACAAAAGGTTTGACGATGGGTTTCAGAGAGGAACTTTTTAAGAATATAAGAATATATAAATATATCTATAAGCATAAACTGAAAACCTTTGGAAATGGTAATGATGGTCATGTTACCTGTACTCAACAACAACAACGTTTTCATCTGGACATGCAGCATTTTTACTGTTGTGATATATAATTTTTTTTGGAAAATGTTTTTTGAAAATGTTTGTAAACAAGTTGCCTTGTATAAATTATTAAAGTAAGCTACAAAGTATGTTTTATTCATATATAGCACCTCTCTCAGATAAACAAAAATAAGCAGATAAAACAAAATGACACAAACATCTAGTTAATTGGTTAAAATCTTTTTTGTACAACAGTGTCAAGACATTGATTCTTCCAGGTTTAACCTGTGAACTTCCAGTTTCTAAAAACATTCCAAATTCCAACAGTGCCTCAGAAAATGGCCGATAATTTCATTTAACCAGGAGCAGTAAGTTGTGTAGTGGACAGTGTTTTGTTTGAAAGGTGCTACAGAGCCTAAAATCGATCTGCATTGATTGTTCAAAGATGAAACAAAACCATCAACATAACTGTGACTCACATCAGCATCAAACAAGTCTGAGGACTTTTGCACAGCAGCCTGCTCTGGATTTCACCTTTCAAACAATGATCTGGGAGGCAAATAATCCAGGAAAAATTGAAGAGTAAAATATATGCAACACACATATTTTATGCATCTAGAGTAAATTTTATTTTCCAAAAAGATAAAAGAATGATGAAACTAAAACTACTAAAGGAAAAACAGTGAAGTATAAACAAAAACAATTAAATTAGTGATGTCACAATTTATTGAATTGTGAATATTGAGAAACTCAAATTTTGCTAGGAGGAATTTGGAGAGTGTCAATTAGTTTACACTAACATAGAATGAATGGGACACGAAGTATCCTAAGGAAAGATCTATGGCAACACATTCCAGGATGACCATGTCTGATCAAAACACATTCAAGAGTTTTGTTGCTAAGCCCATTTAGCTCTAAATTAATTAAGAATTAGCTTACACAAATCAACAGACTTGCTCTGTATTCCAAATAACACTTAAAATGGTATTTGGAATCGAATTTTATTATGTGGAAGTTATACCTTATAACTTTTTAATAACACTTTGAGGATTTATTAATAATCTATTAATTACCAATAATTAACAAAAATAAAGTTTTAACATGTATATAAATTGTTTGTTTTTTTTGTTTTTATTTTTCTTGACAGAATATTGAAATTTAAGTAACAGATATTACAGTAAATTTATTGGTTTTATGACAGTTAACTGACTGAATCATCTAGGGTTTTAAATAATTACTTTGTCTTTAGATCGCTGTTAGGTCAGAAATAACCAAGAACTGCAGCGACTTTACATGAAATCCTTGTGTGAAAAGAGCATGACTTTGTGGTCAGGAGTGAAGTCCAGGGTTTCTGACAGTTATTCAAACCTTTTTTCCTCTTGGCATTTGCTCATTTGTCAGTCATATATTCTTTAGTTTTTCTATGTTTTGAAACAAGTTATCTCTTTTCACTCATTTGTTAAATCACAAAATCTGAACAAATGAATGTTTACAGTGCTGCCAGAAAGATAATCGTCATAAAACATGATTAACCCTCTGATTAAGTTATTTGAACATTATTTTATCAAATTATTCTAGATCTAAATAGTAAAACATCCTGAATTTAGAATCAGGACAGTAAATATCTTTTAAAACATCCAAAGTGCAAGAGACCTTTTTCCTTAAAAGACCCTTATTTATGTACAACAATGTTGGCAACCTTTAGAGCCACTTCAAAGAATAACTGATCCCAAAACAATTATGATGCAACAGAGCTTCCATGCAGAAACAGAGCAGGGCTCTGTGAAGGGTGCATGCAAAGAAATCAATGCATCTCTGTTCTAGAGGCACCACAGGGAGCTTTAGGACTTGAAAACAAAACAAAAAGGTATTCAAAAAGCCATGTATCTGATTTGGAGAGCACTCATGTGGAGATGCACGGGATCACGTGAAATTTGAATGAGAAAACAGAGAGGCTTGTGCTGGTCCTGAATTATGATGCATTGTTGTTCATGCGCAAAGGCCTGCCTTCCAAAGAGGTGCCAATCAAAATAATATATGTCACAGCATCTGAGAAAAGCCTTCTGCTGGTGCCTTGTAACATTCAGTGGTACGTGAGGAAATGACACAATGAGCCCCTAAAAATAGGAAAACAAAAGCTGTCACTAAACCTGAGAGGGATGCAGGAAAGTTGACTGGTTGAGATCATTCTGGTTTGAGTGAACACCTGAAAGACAGGCCATCTTTGGCCAATAGTACATTCTTTTTTTGCACAGAAAAAAAATCCTCATGATTTTAAAATTTTTGCACCATATACTATGCTGTAAAAAGTGATTGTTGCATTCTTGTGCTGTTTTGTAAAGGATGCAGCTTGCAGAGGGCGTGATAGTTTCAATTTAACAATAGAGATTGTTCAGAGTAAAATTATATATTTAAATGTGAAGATTTTGACATACTGATTTAAATATTTGTCAGACATCTACAAAATGCAGAACACTTCCCATGACACACAGTCTTAGAATATGTCCCATTTCTCTCCAGAGTGAGCAGTCCGATGTCTGGCTGTGCAGGGAGCATAAATCTGCTTAATGGCAAAATTAATGTACAGATGAGAATTCATAGATAAATTGGCAACTTGGGTAACATCTGACAAAAACACAAATATTAATGTATAGGTGTACTTGTTTTAAAATATTTTCTAAAAGTTTTAACAAGTGAAACTTTGGAAATATGACAAATTCATATGGATGGTATTATGTAAAATCCTCCTCTCCAGCATGAGAGTACTCTCATATATGTATTCCTAAGCATGAAACACTTTCAGACATGAAAATGATTTGCACCAAAATGGGGTAGGACTGGGGGGACTCACCACCTGCTTTAAGAATGAAAAATAAATATTCATGACTTTCAGATGTGAAGAGCTATGGGTTCATATGAGCCTAATTACTGCTGCTGAATAGTGATTGCAAAGTTTCCACAGATGCATTAAAAGACAAAGAACAAATTAGGAGTTTAATTTTTATGTCAGAGTTCAAAAATTCACAGTAAAGATTTATAGTGAAAAGAAGCAAACTTTCAAATGAACTGAAAGAACAGAGCAGTAAAAATTTTCCACTTCTTTTCTAAAGTATTTCATTTCAGTCTTTTTATTTATCCCAGCTGTTGAAAATCTATACTTAGCTTATATTATTTTCTGTCAACAGTCTAATTAGAACAGACGGCAACCATTAATGTGATTCCACGGTTTGATAAAGTGTGAAGGAGAAATTATCACATTTTTATTGAGTCCCTTTGAACTTTGGCTTCAAAGCAGATTACTGTGTGCCTTGTTGTGTGCTCATAATTACAAAAACAAGTCAAAAAGCACCAATAGACTAATGCTCAATCAAACCAATAATTGGAAAACTAATGATGGCATTCTGGTTCAGCGATTCAGGAGCAGCAAGACAGTCTGCAGGAATGCTGTGATGTAGCTCCTAAACTATTTAAAGTTTAATTCAAGGAGGCATGATGCATTATGCAAAGTTTTACTTTCTGCTTGCTAATGTCACATTCAACCATTTGTGCCTTTCACAAAAGTTTGAATAAGAAAACAGAGCTCTCAAAACAGGACGAGTACAAAGTAAATGAAATAAATTAACTTCAGATGCAGAAAAAAAGCACACAAAATGTGATTAATAACAGGTGTGACCTAAAATTGTTGGCACAGCAGCCGCTAGGAATCACAAAACTGACGAGAGGTGCCTCTTAATCTACAATCCAGGTGCTCTCGACATGAAGCCATCAGAAATCATTTATTTCCTCTGATGCCAAATTCAAGCAATTACTTATTTGCAAGGTTAGATAAGCAGGAACAGGGTGAAATTTGAACATAAGAGCTTCAAATAATCCTTTTTCTCTGTTGCATGGCTGTCTTGCGCTTCCACAGGGTAGGATGATGCAGTTTAAGTTTAAAAATGCTTCAGCATTGCTTTTCACATTGATTTTTAAACATGATGAAAAATTACATGGCATGATTGTTGGAACTGTACACTTCATACATGCACCACTGCTTCAGAGCTGACCAAGGCAAAACTATCAGATCAGTGATGAATAACATCACTTGATCTCATGTTAGGCTATGCAGATGCTTTATCTACACTGAAGAAGATCCACTCACCAATGCTGAGTTCTTAAACTGTAACCAAATCATTGATTATTCAGCTAATAATTGATTGACAACATCACTGAACTGTATTCCCCTGATGCCCAGTTGATTCCTAAATATATCCACTCTACAAAACAAGAACAAATTACTGTGCTGACCAAATCTTCTGCTAGTTGTGGAACTAAACAAACAGCCTTCATTTGTATCTTCATCTCATGAACTGAGATGGTATTCTGAAATTTGATTGGCTTTCCATTGTGCCAGATGCTGATGAAGTTTGATGTTTATCCAATGACTTTACAGAAAGAGGTAAAGACCCCTGCGATAATGACTGCTAGCTCTCAAATGGATTCACTTCCTGGCCCTCGGCCATTCACTGCATGTCTTCCCCTCGCTCTGCTTTTCTTTGTTCAGACCCTAATGAGTAAAGGCATCAAAACTCAATAGAAAATTGTCATCATTAACTTTGGAATGTGGTTGAAATAAGTTGAATTAATTAAACTAAATATCAGATATCAGAATGCCATTTCTCAACTCTGGAGCTGCAGCAATGAGAAGCTGGCAGTAACATGAATTTGGGATTCTTTACTGCAGAGAGTCAGTCATAAATTATACCACAGAAGGATGCTTTAGAAAAATATGTGATTGTTAGTGAAGTACAAGTTGAAGCAGAACTGGGAAGGTGGAATATGTCAATGCACAAAACATACCAATAAAGCTACTAAAAATAGCTGAGAATTAAGAAATGAAAAATCCTGGGTCTAGTCAAAACCCATATATAATAGATACACCTTTGATATGATGGGGTGACTTGAAACTGGCTCAAACATATCAGCTAAAAAAACAAAATTTAATAAAAAGACTTGAGGCAAGCTTTCCTCAGACTCACTGAAGTTTTTTTAACTGATTTGAAAAAAAATATTCTTGGCTATAAAACATGGATTTGTATTTGTTTTGTGTCAATATATAAAGAAAAAATATTTGTTGTACAAATACCATTGAATCACTTTCTCTGGGGATGTAAAATAACTTGATATGTGAAAACATCTTCCTAAAAAATCTTTGCTCTTCTATATTTAAGAAGTACTCTAATGTTTAATTTGCTTGTAAATGAGTCAGATGCTTCATGGATCATATTTCTGTTGAGGATTAACCTGTTGTGATGGGAGTTACATCAACAAGCTGAGCCACTCAGAGGCAGAGGAATAAGATCACATTTCAGCAGCAACTGTGTTTATAAAAACAGAAAAAGTTAGCATTCACACTTTCAACAATTTAACTTCCTTGTGAAATGATGCTGAAAGTGGTAATTGATTAAAGTTAATATAAAAATTTATAGTTTACTTTGTAGATGCATTAAACCAATAGAAAAACAAAAGTAACACTCAATTTAAAACTGGCCTATTTCTTGCATGCACAACATAAAAATACATGATGCATTATATTTAAAAATATCAGGAACGATGGAGGTGAATTAGATCATTTCAATAAAATATAAACATAAAGTGCCAAATCTACCTAAAGCTTTTAAAACACTTAAAATATTTATGTAAGCTTTCACCATTATTACATATGCTTCAGACAAGCAGACAGAGAAAAGCTATTACTGAAGATTTTACACAAAAAAGGAGCTAAAATAAGACAGAAACAACAAATCTATAGATGCTGACTACAGAAACAACAAAGCACTCAACACAAGCAGAATAGTGTTTTAGATTAGTTTTCGATCCATGCACCTTCAAAATATGTTTGAGAGATTTAGAGTCGCTCACTTACTTTAATCATTTCAATCCAGAGAAACGAGGGTTTACTTTCTGCTGACACACATGCAATAAATGAGCTCATTTGTCACTTCATAGAGAGATAGGTTAACTGTCAGGCTTAAGAAAAAAATTGTCAACATTTGTCATAATGTAACCCTGTTTTCACACATCAGAATAAGACAGCAAGCTTTGCTTTGACACTGGATTCAGCGAAGGGTCAGCTGACCTTTCGTATAGGAGAGGGTTAACGGCTCTTTTTATCACTTTGGACAGTCTTTGTATTTGTGCACATCATGGTTGGACAGATGATGCCAGGTGACACCAGAACATCAAATTATGACATTTACCATCACTTTTATAGAGGCTTTATTATATTAAATAGATTAACAATGGCTTTATTGTACACGCACTAACTGACTACATTTAACTCTGCTCGGTGTGACGACTTTCATAGTAAAACATTGTGGAAAACAGCAACAGGAACAGGAAGTGCTTATGTTAATGTAGCTGATAATCTCCTGAAACATTTAAAGAATTTATTTTGCTGCTGCGCTTCGTCTGCTCCTTCTACCCATGGGGGTGTTTCACAGTTTGGTCACTGACTTGCACTATAAAGCCTTTTTAATGATTAAATACTAGTAATAAAATAAAAAAAAATAAAAAAGTTATGCAAGCATATTAGTCTGAGTGTAACTTTCACTTGTCACCGTCTGAGTGTGTATTGCAAAAGTTTGTCAAAGTTTCATCAGCATTATCTTCCTAAATAATGCTGTAATAAAAAAAAATCTTCAGTTAGAATTTAAATGCTAATAAACAAAAACAGTTGTAATTTCCAAAATTTTCTTTATAATCTTTTATTTAATTGTAGAGTAAAGATCTCTTGAGACTGTTATTTACAAGAGAGACCTGTCACATACATCACAAAACCATAAAAACAATTTTAAAAAGTCTTGGCTGTATGTATGCTTTAAATATTTGAAATAAAAAATTATTACTCAGATTTCATTGGCTAAACAGTTCAACAGGATATCATTCAGTGAACGGAAAATTAATATGGAAATTACTTTATATTTTGTCAACCTTTTACAAACGTACACGTTGGCATGTTTTAGTTTTTTATCTTTTAGTTGCATTTATTACATGGGTCTCACCTCAATGTTGAACAATGTAGCAGCTGCTTGTAATAAAACTACCAGATATGCATTTGTATTTGTCCACATCAGATTTTTTCCACTCAGTTTCCTTTTACACATTTATAGCACTTTAAATAGGTGGATAGAAAGGTTAAAAATTTGTTTATAATTTGAAAAATATAAATTGTTTCGCTTTTGCTGAGATGAAAATTGGAAGCTAGCATGCATGCTTGAATGTCCTTATCTATAAAACTTTGTTTTTCATTTCATTTAAAACTTGGTCCTTTGTGTTGCCTTAAAATGACATTTTTCACCTTAATACACCCTCTCCGAAACAAACCAGCATTTTTTTTTGTTAAGCAACCCTGAAGTCAACCAAAAGGCACAACTTCAGTAAAGCACAACTTCAAATGGTTTCATTGTTCGGATGAAGAAAGCAAATTATTTGAACCATTGATGCTTTAATTAATAGATTTTTTCTTTGTTATTCAGACAGCTCAGAATTAGGCTGTTACATGACACTGTGGACATGTAGCTCTCTTCCCAACAACCAGATTCACTCAATTTTATTTTACCAGAACCAGCATTAAGTCCTCCAGTTATCTGAGCTGCAGTAGCTCATCTGTTGGACCGGACTCAGAGCCCGGCCCTCATCACCACATGGATCAATGAGCCTCGACTCTGTCGCTGGTTCAGCATTATGCCTTCCTGGGACAACAGTCATTAGAGGCTGATGACTGCAGACAGGGAACACATCCCAAGGGCTGCAGCTTTAAAGACGCTCTGACCCTCTCCTCTAACAATCACAATCTGGCCTTTGTCAAACTCGCTGAAACCCTTACACTTGCAGATTTTACTTGATTTAAACACGCCAATGTTGACCAAACTGTTTACTTGCTGCCTGGATATACCTTACCCACTGAGGTATTGTAATGTCAAGTCTTATTGACGAGGAGCATCACAGATATCCTGCAGATTCCAAGAAACAATATGGCCTGCAGAGAGGAGGAGGAAGGCAGCTATGGAGATCCCACACATCCTTGATACAAACTGTTTATAGTTTTACCTTCAGGTCAGCGCTGCAGACATCTTTTTGTATAAACCAGCTGCCACAAAGACCAATTTTACACATTTAGAAGAATAAAAATATAGACTATTAAAAATATGTACTCTCTAAATGTCCGTATTAACATTAAAGCAGAAGCAAAATTCAAATTCATTGTTTGTGTGCACAAACCTGGTCAAATAAAGCTGATACTGATTCTTTAATGACTATCTAGATTGTGCAGTAAAAAACTTAGCATTCAAAATGTCACCACCCAACAAATCAGTCCAGTGTTTGATACTCTAAACGGCCCCACTGATTATTCATGGAATGCTCTTACTTTTAGTACCGAACATTTTATAATCAAAGGCTAAATTGTTCTTGCTTGTACAGTTTATTTTGCATTGTTTTTGCAATGTTAGAGAAAAACACAAAGCAGAAACAGAAGTGACTTCACATTAATCAGACTCCAGGTATTAAACATTATATGCCAGAGATTAAACAATGTACTGTGGGAGCCATTTTGAACAGTGTGTGTTCCTAACAGAGATAGAATGATTCAATATTTTTCTTGACGTCTGTGTTTGACTAATATGAATGTCATATTTTCTTTTTCAGCATGAAAACAAAAGAACATTGTTTTCTGATCTCCTTCAGTCCACATGCCGTCCTCTTAGCTGTGAAATCCACATGAGTGGAAACAGCAGCTGATCTTTCAGAAGTCTGAAGCTCGGCTTTGATGCTTTACAACCTCTGACTAAAAAGCAGCTCCATAAAAGTCTGTCTAATCCTGGACCAAATGTCATTTAAGCCCATAGGCTGAACAGCGCTGCCTCATACATGTTGCTGTCGCTCCATATTAATGTTCATTTTATTAACTGTTTCCCAAAAATTCTTCCACAAACATCTTTGATATGTTTTTATAATGCTGGTTCACATATATTACAGCAGAAAACATACAACACACTAAGAGGACTGTAGAAATGGGACATTAATCAAAATAGGGGAAGTAATGTCTGTTATATCTGGGATATTGATTCGTTTTCAATCTAATAAATCATATTTATTGTCTTTTGATGATGGAAGGTTAGAAATAATTGTTGCTTTTTGGTGTTCTCAGTATGGCATTTTTATGAACTAGGGATGCAACTTATCAATTAATGACTTAATCTGAAGTTTATTGATCTTATTGTTTGAGAAAGAATTAAATATGAAGCAGCTATTTCTTGTTTCTATAAGGTGTGTTTCCATAACATGAACGGCTAGATTTTTTTTTTTAGAAATCAGGAGAAATTTAAAGCTAAAAAAAAGGGGGGGGGGGGATTTCATTGCAACTGTGTAAGCTTTATTAAGCACTAACTGCATGAACAAAAGTGTTTAATTTTTCCCATTTTCAAACTTAAAGTACATTTTGCATCCCACGCTGGACTCCATTTGGATCTTTTCACTTTCCTGTTCTGGGATGCCTCCGCCATGATTATTTCTTTTACAACAGTCATCTACAGCCACACTGCCAACACTAAAAGAAAATCGGACGTTACCAGGTAATCAAATTTAATTATTTTTAATCTAATAAACCATTATTCAACAATGAATTGTTTTCCCTTTACAAACACATAAAATACATAGCAATAAGACATTTTAAATGTGTCAATGCTGATTTTGACACAGGCAGTTTTTTTAACATGTTGAACCCAGTTGCCAACTTTAAATTGACACGAAGCAAGTGTAGAATCTCTCCCAGAGAGTACTTTGAGCTCTGGAAGGGAACCTTACACTCACCATTTTGAGGGAGCTCAAGCATGTTGACTAAATATTTATAAGTTTACATGTTAACTTTAATTGGAGATGTCCAAATCATCTGCACCAGGAAGAACACAAAATGAATTATTCACTGAAACTGAGATAAAACATAAATGAAAATTTCCAGTAGCCTTGCTTCCAAAATTTGAAGAAAACACAGAACATAAATATCCAAATTGGGAGTGAAAAGCCTCAAGTTAATTTAAAAGTGCCAGACTGAAAACTTTGAGACATGTAATCTTTAATTTAAATATATTTATTCATAAGAAAAAAAATTAATAAAATTTTGAGAAATAATTGCTTTTGAAATTTCTACATTTCTTCTTAAAGTTATTCAGATGTTTGTCAAAACTTCTGATTAGCAATCCGGGAGTTTGTTTCTTTAGGCTACAAATACAACGAGACACAGAAGCCTGTTGCTTTTGGACTCCGACAACAAGGCTGGACAAGGATCCACAGTTATTTTGCCACCCCAGGCGGTGACCAGAATGTCAAATGAGGCATAAATCTCAAACACTCAAAGTTAGTGAGCTGCAGCTCAAAGGAAGGTTCAATTAAAGAAATTCCAGCTTTCCCACAGTTGGTGCTACCACCATTTCTTCACCGGTTCTATAGGACCAGATTCTGAGTCACATCATTACTATAAAATGTCCATAGTGTACATTGTACTGGTAATTTAGTACTACCAGTAAATCTGTTAAAACATTCTTCTAAGGTTGCCACAAAAATGGTATGCATCTATACAAGTTGACAGATTTTAATTACTTTCTTTCAAGACATATTAGTCCAATCCAAGTTGCCACAAATATTTTGTTGAGGAAATATAATTATTTTGAGTGTTTAATATAGTTAATCTCACAGCCATGTGCATTTAGGTAGATTGAACATTCTTATCTGGACAAAAACTAAACAGATGTAAGCTAGGAGACAGCCAGGAGGCAAGAGATAAACATTCTCTTGGAGGAGTTTAACCAAAACACTATTCTCTTGAAAGGCTTTAAATTAGGTGGGCCATAAACCATATCTCCCCGGCTCAGAGGTCGAAGGTCGGGGGTTTCTCAGAGAAGAGGGCTGCATCTGGAGTTGGTTACAGCCTGGTACAAACGTCTAATTTTAATACATCTTTAAATACTAATCGCATGTTTTTGATTAAAGTTTATTATCCAAGTTAGAAGTATTAATCTAGTAGATGATGAATGTATTTGAAAAATGTATTATCAGTGACAATTTTGGAATCAAAGGAAAATTGTTTGAATTAGAAAAGGAATTCTACCTCATTTTGTTCTGTGAGAGGACAAAGATTTAAGTTTTTGGAGATGCTGAAATCAGAAAAGCAGAAAACTAAGTTTGATGAAAATAACTTATAATTTTAACAAGTAGTAAACGACTTTTGATTTCTGCCTAAACTGAGGGGAAGGTCTAAGTCTTTCCAAGGTAGCTTTTGGTTGGTCAAAACAGGGAACGCCCTATTTGCATATATTAACAAAAAGAAATGCCTTCACTAGAAAAGTAAATGCTCAATAATATGAATTCAGATAGCTGTCCTATTCTGCCTTCTTGGCATCGGCTTTTCTCCAAAGACATGTCTTTGCCTTTTCTTTTTCTGTCGTTGTTCTGTTTGTCTTTTAATTCTTTTGTCTCAGGTAAAGAATGTATATCTCTGTATCTCTGCAGTTTCCTTGTTAATTCATATGATGTTTTCCTATTGGATTAAACTCTGTTACACTGTGACGTCAGCACGCCTCGTTGTTTCCTTCCAGCCGTGAAGTCATACGCTCAGGGACCCGGGAAATAGGAAGAAAAGAGAGCCAAGCTTTTTTTCCAAAATTAAGCTAATTTAGAAATTCTCTTCCTAATAATTTCCAAGCCAAACTATTAAAACAAAAGTAGCATTTATTTTTGTAAATATCTCCAAATCACCCTCTAAACTGGATGCAAACTGGTTTACATCCAGGGAACAATCACTCGACTCTGTTTTATTGTTTAGGCGACTGAGCACAAATTCAACATTAGTCAGTTTTCTCCAAACATTCATGTCTTTCTTAAATTCTATTTATTTCATATCTGCATCCCATAAAGTGTTGAAAGTCTCCTTAAAGAAAGTGGCTTTCCTCTTGGGTAATTATAATTGCATAGAAGCAATCTATAAATATAATGTAATATTAGCAGTTAATGTGAAAATGCTATTTATGAGTTGAAGTTCATCTTTATCTGGCTTAGATAAAATTGTAAATCCTAATGTTTGTAATGTTGTTTTTCTCCTCTGAAGCTTCTAGCATTACATTTAAATTATGATTGGATGTAGTGGCAAAAAGTGTCTTGCATTCAGACTTTTCTGTTGTAATATTTTTTCAAGAAATTAATGCGTAGAAAGGAATAGAATAAATAATGAAATGATAAAAGAGTTGCAATAAGTCAGCACTTGCTCATCAAAATGGGTTAGTTGGTCGTTGTCAGTCTTGCAGTGTCAGCATAAATAAATCTTAATTCAGGGGCAAGTTAAGCAAGTTAGGCTTGAAGACATTGTCCTGATTTCCTCTGAGCTGCTAAGTGCATTCAGATCTCACTTAATTCTGCATTCTTTTGTTTTCAGAAGAAAAATAATGTTGGAATTCTCAGAATGAGTCAGTATTCAAAGAAACTTTAGATTTAGCTAAAACCACAACTTTCTCTGAAAGAGAACATTCATGCTATTAAAATAAATAAATAAATAAAAACTTTTTCTGACAAACTTTCCAAACTGGGATCTCAGATTGAGAAAGTAATGTAAAAAAAATAAAATAACAGTCCCTTCAGATTATACACTACGGTAAGGAATTGCTGGAGACACTGACTTTCTCCAAGGTAATTGTTGGAGCATAAATTTGTAACCAGACGTTTTACTAAACATACCGAGAGCTGCACCTTGCTTGCAGCCCAGCGTTTTCTTCCACAGATGTCTAACTTGCCTTTTTGTAAAGATTCATTTCTTGCCCTGCAGTCAAACAGTGTTTTTGTTTTTAGCTTATCCACGTTAGCTGATATCTATTTGACAGCTCATCCGCTCCATCCTATTACTGAAACCCTCCAGGGTTGAAGAAGCACGAACACCCATGACAGTTTCTTATCTTGAAAAACTAACTCTGACAAGACGGGGAAAACATAGAGAGCCAGGCAGGAAAGTTAAGAGTAAAATGCCCATATAACCACACCTCTGATAAGCATGTTATTGCACTGACGCTTCAGTGATGGAACTGGAAGGCCTAGGAACCATCCAAAATCAGAGCTTTTTCCTTTTGCAGACACTGATCAGTTATGAAGCAAGGTGATGCTAAGGGACGTCTTTAAATTAAGATGTTTATTTTTTTACTTTTAAAAAAATCACAAAGTCTGCAAAGACATTTTTTCTGTTCGTGCAAATAAATCCTAGGTGAGCTGTTCCTCAATTTAGGGTGGTTATTAAAACTTTACACACTCTGGTTAAAAAGGTATAGATTTAAGCCAAGAAAATGAGACTCTGAAAAGTATTTAAAAATGTTTTCCTCGACACATATAATAATAATCTAGTTGCAAATGGTAAATGTGCACACCCTTAAAAAACTTGACAGACTTTTGGATTTCTAGCAAGCAGTCAGTCTGTTTCAGTACCAAAATCATATATAATGTTGGGAAAAAGATTGTCCACCTCTCTCCTCAGGGGCTGCACAGATGTTCTGCCAGATTAAGACTTTGCCAGGACATTACTAAACTTTATTTCTTCCACAGATTAAGTTTTTTCTTGATTTGTGTTCACAGTGATCCTGGAAAATGAGATCCCAAAAACTCACTTTCAGCCTATTAGCAGTCTTTCATAAGAGTCATTTCTATCAAGAATTTTAAGTAAAACATTAAGGTCACTACTGAAAAATAGCAAATCTACTGTCAATAATGTGTGAGAGTCCATGACAAACAAATAAGTTAGTGAATCAAATATTAGGCGGTCACTTTGTAGAGAGACTGTCTCAATATCAGGACTGAGGAAGTATAACCTAAAGATTGTCAGAGATGAGATCCATCAGTGTGAGGCGACACTCTGATGGATGGTTTTCTTCCTGTTCCCAAAACTAGCTTTGCATTTTTAAATTTGAAGTATCTGCCAGTGGGAGCTTTTTGTAGGTCAATAATTCTTGAATACCATAAATTTTCAGACCTAAATCCAAATGAGAATCTGCTGCAAGACATGAAAACTGACAAATTAGCTGAAATATAGCTGTTTTACAACAAAGGACAACGTGTAAAAATGTTTATATCCATGTGAAAAGATGGTAGAAACGTAATGGCTACAGAAAGAGGTTCATAATGCATTGACCCAGGAGGTTTTAACGCAAATGAAACTTTTTATGTTCCAATTCATTAGAAAAAGAGGAAAAACAGAAATTATTTTCCTTCCACTTCAGGATTATACAGTATTTTATATCACATAAAGTCAGGAAATGCTACACAGAAGTTTGTGGTCGTAGTGTGAATAGTTATAGAAGACACTATAACTACCCTTTGAAGGTCTCTGGCATTTTCTGTGTGCTTCTCATAGATCTGACGGCTGACTGATTGATTGCACAAAGATAAATTTCACTATCGTGTTGTTTTTGTGCTTTTCACCCACAAATTCTGGAAACTTCAAAGCAGTAAACAGTGTATATGTTATCTCCATAGCTTATTGAAAAAAACTACACAAATACACACTACTGCGTAAGCAGGACCTGCTGGCTGCTGAAGATCAGAAGAGACACAACAAGCGTCCTACTTTCATTTTCACAAACAGACGCGGTCAGAAAAAGGTTAGATGTCGACAGCAGTTGATTGCTTTCTTGACAGAAGCTTGCAACTGAAAATCCTAACTGCTAACCTAAGAGGTTTGAATAATCGCGTGATGCATTTCCTCCAACTTTGATTGACAGCTGTGATTAAAAGCTGGCCAAACTTTAGCTCTCAATGTCCTGACTTCTTGTGTTGCTAAGCAGCTTTATTTGTTTGCATTTTGAATTTCATTTTATAAGTGGAAAGTTTAGTCTTTGTAGACAGCTTTGACTTTGACTTTTCTTCATTCAGAACTTATAATTATTATTATTTTTTTCTGTATGGAAAGTTAGGAAGAAAATGCCGCAAAAAAAAAAAAGAAATCTGTTTTTTTCCCCTAATTGTCTTATATTTTGGTGACCCTGGACTAATATTCAATTCGACGTAAGGACACCATTTTAAATTTTATACTACGCTAAAAACAAAACAAGAAGAGATCTTCTCTTCTGTGTTTTCCTCAACTTCTTCAAAGAAGAACATTTTCAGTCTTAATAACATGAACAAATTTCTAACTTTTCAGAAGCCTAACCTAAAGAAAAGTTTCATTCCAGCAGTGGGCTGCCTGCTCTTGCCTTATTGTGTGGAAGCAATTGCAGATTTTTTTTTCCCTCTTATCTTTGTCCTCTTTAATCATTACCAAGCAACATGCCTTTCTGCACAAAGCGAATACCAATGCAGTAAAATATCATCCCTTAAATTGACATTCATGGGAGTCCCTGCTGCTGTGACCTTCTGTATGAATTATATTGATTTCTCAATGTCAAAAGTCAGAAACTGGAGAGCAAACAGCCATAGCAGCGTAGATTCCTCCCTGCTGTTTCACGATTTTTTTTGTAGATATTGCATATAAGCAGAAATGCACAAAAATTGCTTTATTTTGTATGAATTCTGTCGCAGCCCCTTTTCCGCCTCCTGCACAAGCTTAACCTGTAGAACAGCATCAGATTATTTAAGGACTGGGATGGAGGGAGAATCAGAGCCGGCACCGATGTGCAGCTTTTTCAGTGTTCAAGGTATTGAGTCAGAACCTTTTTCTTTCGGCTTTATTCTAGAAGTTACGCTGTGTAAGCGGTGGGTTGCTGCTCATTTGTGAACAAAAAAACATCTGAGTCAGTGTCTCATCAGCCTAACTGAAGCGCTGATGGATTTTTCAGGTCAGTGAAGCAATCATTTGGGCAGTGAAGTATTATTCATCTAGAACAACCCTCAGCCACATGGAATCTTCTTCACTTCAAATTTAACAATCGCTGCAAATAAGTTAATACCTTTTCAGGGCAAAGCATTTTTTATGTATGCAATATTCAGATTTTATGAAAATCATACTTTTGTTGCTTAAGATTTATTTGCTAACATAAAACTGAATGTTGTTCTGCAAATGTGAACAGAACTCTTTACAGAGTATTAAAATTAGAACATTAGTATGTGTGCAGAGCCAAATATTAATACAGGAAGCATCTCCATCCCTTCTCCACTTTGGGATGTCCCAGGAGTCTGTATATTTTCATTGCTGTGCTGATAACTTTAAGCCCAGTCTGTCTGTTAAAGAAAATATAGCAGAAATCAGCTGTCAGCATTTTTAAACTGCATCAATGAAATTAAGATTTAAACAGGCTCAACTTTCTGAGCCTGTTAAAGAGAACATTTAGGAAACTATTAATATTTAGTACTCTATCAAAGTCTATTCTGTTCCTTTTTTTGTCTTTGAAGACAAAGTGAACTAAATTAAATAAAAGCACCAGAAATAGTTGGCTGTGTGTTTTCTGTTGTGTTACAATAGGCGATTTTCCCTGAAGATGTTTCTAAGAGTTTTTGTCATTTCTGGAGGCTCACAGTTGAGTTTAACTGCATACTTCAACCCAGGAAGAAAAAAAACTGCAAAGTCCGGTTGCCTTTAAGTCTGTTAATATAACACAGAAAAGTTTTATTTAATAAAAAAAGACCATTTGTGAATCAAAATTATGTATCCTAACAAAAGTTAGTACACCCTGCCACAAAGAATGGCAAAAATTTGTATGCTTTCAGTTTGAAATCTGTGTGCTTTTTTTATTTGACACAATTTTCCATCACGCAGAAAAAAAAAACTATCCAACATCTATTTGCAAAATATTATGTTTATCTGACTTTCAAACCCTAAAAACACAGATAAAATGGTGGCTATTTAAAAATAGCTAATTTCCCTTTATGAACATGATGTCTTTTTCCCAAACATTATGTGACAACTGTGGCTCTTAATGAGATTTCTTTGGCTGGTCTGACAACAAAATGGCTCTTTAGGTTATAACGGCTGCAGACTCCTGTTCAAGTGTAAATATAGGAAAAGGTGCAGAGGTAAGTGAGACTGAAACAAACACAGAGCACATCTAATGTGCATGTTGTCCTAATCACTGTAAATTAATGAGTCGGATTGAATCGGACTGAAACACAATGTCTATGGGCTCAGGTCGGGTCAGGTTGGATTTTTTTAGGCCTGATCTAAACTCCTCTCAAGAGAACAAAGATCTGGGACGTGATCACTTTTTAAAATTCAATTTTTTACTGATTTGGTCCTAGTCTTTGGCTGTGTTCTCCCTGGAAACCTGGCATTAAGGTTTTCATTAAGTTCTCTTTTTGTGCACCACCAATCTTTAATTCCACAAACATGCATTTTCATATCAACCATAGCAACAGCCTGTTGTAGGCCGGTGGTGACATCTTAGGATTTTTGAAGACTTTTTTTAGCATCTCCTTTAAGACTTCAAAACTGTTTCAGACTTTTTGTTGAACACCTCAAACTGCTCTTTTACTCTTACTGTGGTGTTCTTGCTGAGTAACAATTTCCTAATCATGTACGACTGAGGTGATACACCCATGTGCAAATTTAACCAAATTTGACATCTGCACAAAAGCAATTCAAAAGGTCAGAATGTGCCTGTAGTCTGAGTCTATATTTATCCAGACATTTCAATAATGAATCATTTTTAAAATTCTGCTCTAGCCCAGAATAAAATGTGAGAACATTCAGCAGCAACACTTTAAAGGTTAACAACACCCACATGAACAGGTTGTTGGTTTTATTGATCAAATCAAAGAAACACGGCAGTGCTTGCTCTGGTAAAGAGCCCCAACTTTTAGTAACCAGGTGAATTAAACTGCAAACAGATCTGGATGTTCAAACCAACTCACATCAAACTGATCTCATCAGGTCCTCAGTTTCTGATCCAGTCTTTCACAGTCAGAGAACTGCTAGCAATGCTCTGTTACTAAGACAACATACATTGCTGTAATGAGCATACACTCTAAGTTTGATGTTGCAACTCCCTTTATTATGCTGTCAGGCTATGTTATTGAGAATTTAACAGAGAAACACAAACTGAGCAAAAACAGTTCTGCTTCAAACACAAGAATGGTTATAAAACTGTGCAGCTTGAAAAGTAATAAGCTTTCTTATATAAGTAATTTCAATAAGTTGCCTTCTTACTGTCACAGTCTAATGTGATTCCTATAAATCTATCTACACTGTATAAAAAGGCAACCAATCAGAGCAAGTAAGGGGGCTTTAATAGATGTAAATCACAGCTTGTGACCATGGTGTGCTCCACCCCCTCCTGGGCATATGCTCTGTCACTCAAACTCTAAATCTGAACCAGAAACCTGGCAACGGCAAAAAAGAATACCAGAGGAGGGAGAAGAAAATGTCTCTAACAGCTGACATTAAATAGCTGTAAAAAAAATGGGGGAAAGATGGAGACAAGAGCAGTGAAGCATCTTAAAGGCATCTTAAAATAAGCTGAAAGCTGCAAAAAAATCAAGGAATAGTGAACATCTGTGAAATGGAAGAAAACTGCACCTGAAGGGACTAAAGAGTAATGAGCTCGTTTACACCATTTACAAATTACCATCACATTTTTTTTTTTGTTTTAATCTTTTACAGAGCAAATTATTTTTCCATTGCTGTGTAATACTGTTTCTACTCTGAGATCATATCTTAAGCCCTAAAGAAAAATTATTGATGGATCACCCGCTAAATATGGATCCAGAAACCACCGAGGGATTTTCTGTGTAATTCTTCATTACAGGCTGAGTGATTAATTGCTATGTTTTTGGTGGTGACCATCTTTGCACCATGTTGCTATGCTACACAGCTGTTGTAGTTCCTCCACACAGAGAGAAAAAGAAGAAAAAGTTTTAGCACATCTGAAATATTGTACATTTATAAAGAGCTCTTTCTGAGCTGCTTAAGAAAATTAATAATGACAATAAAAGATATAATAATTCAAAGATGTAATTTTTTCATAATGGTGTCTTGTTAATGTTAAAATATTCACCACATGTATTTGATGGATTTCAGTCTTTTAGCGATAGAAGTAATTTTTCCTCTGCTTGCATCCATGAAAGGCTGCAGCTTTCAGCACATTTACACGGGAGGCAGAAGTCATATAGAAGTCAATGCATAATAAAGCAACACTGTTTTTACAATCTGCTGGTTCAGCTACACAAATGTTGCTGATCTTAAGTGGAACAAATGAAGATGTCAGTATTGGTTTTTGTTTGCTTCTGCAACATTTTGGTGGTTTTACAAATGTCTGTTTTGCTTCTTCATCTCCAAAATTTCATTTCAGAAACCTATTTATGCTGATTTTGCTCCAGATTTTTTTATTTTAACAATTTTAATCATCCAAAATGATCAGGATGGCTCTTAAAATAAACATATGAGATATTCCTGCTCTATATCTCACATGATAAGCGTGATCTAAACTGCTTGGAGAGATGTTGGAACTGCTCCAGTCTAAAATCTCATCTGAGATATTCAACATGTTGAATTGTCTTGAGCCAATGTCACAGAGTTTTGGGTGTCCTTCGAAGATAAACAAGAATACATCCTGATGAATGTGACATTCAGCCAATCAGAAAGTGAGGTTACGAATCTAAAATACAGAAGATAACATAACTCCCATGGTGCACCAGAAGGTCCTATTGACATCAGATTTCTGTTTTGGATCATTTTTTTTACTCTGTTAAAAATAGTCCACAAAGTATCGCAGTTAACTTTTTCCCAGTCGGCCATATTTGTTTACTCTGACCAAAACCTCTACTGCAGTCCCTGCAAACCTGGTCAAAAACTACAGGAAACGTCTGATGTCTGGAATTTAAAATAAATGTTTCTGCAATAATTATATTCCTATTGTATCAGAAATTATTTCATTCAATAAAATGCCAGTTATTTAAAAATCGTGATATATAAAAGATTTTTTTTAGATTCTTTCTCTCACTATTAGGAAGTACCTATGATGAACATTACAGACCTCTCCATTCTTTGTAAGTGGGGAAACTTGAAAACTTGGTGGGATATTGAATGCTTATTTTTTTCTCTACTATTCAAGTCCAATATAATCCTAAAAATTGCCTTATATTAACACCATGTTCAAATATTTTACCGTTCTACTGTTGGATGTTTTCTCTGTAGTCAAAAAAAAAGCTGATGCACAATTCATAAAAAGACTGAGCTGTTTGATATGGTCAATTTAATAGGAGCTCTACAGAAATAGGTTTTTGTTTGTACCAGAATAAACCTTGATCCGTTATATTATAACCCTAACTCACTTTTCCCATACATTAAATTCAGTCAATTTATCAACAGATCATTTCAGTTTGAAATGCTTAAAGCAGTCAAAGATTTTTTTTACCTCATGTAAACCTTGGTGTTTGATGGCAGCAGGAAATGATCAACTACATAATTAAAGGTTGCCATTATGGAAACAATTAACAGGAAAGGTTTTCTCTAATTTATGTAATCAGTAAGGCATCTTGTTTTCTTAAGCACATTTAAAGAGACTGCTGCTGTGGATTACCAACAACCAGAGTGAGCAGAATTAGTTCATGCAAGAATCTGAAGAAAATTAGGTCAGAAATCAAGTTAGTGTACCAAAAGGTCTGTGAAAATCCTAAAAATAAACTATATAAATATAAATAACTATAATGTAGTTAGCTTGGCTGGTTGAGGCTGTAACTACTAGATATCACTGGGGAAAATCTGCGTGAGACCTCCACTTGTAGCTTTTGCTTCTTACATTGAATTAATTATTTAACATCATTACGCAGCAAGTATATCCTCAGGCTGATACAAGAAACACTCCAAATATAAAAGCGCTAGTAGGTACAAGTATCTTCATGCATAGTGTAATGGATTGTAATGTATGCTTTGTGCATGAGTGGTTTTGTAATTTTGTTTGCTTTTACTGCAGTTTTTAAACTAATGCAAGCATGCGACAGAGGCGTCAAGCGAGGCATTATTAATTATTTCCCTCTAAGTTCACAAGTACATGAAATTGCTGTTTGGAAACTGACAGTATTTTCAGATACTGATTGGGAAAAAGTTCCATATTTAGACAAAAATCGCAGACACGTCGAGTCTGCTGTAGTTGTCATGCCAGGCCACTGTATGGCGCTGTGATTTCAGCATGTCGTCAAAACCTACATACGCTTTTGACCCTTGGCCTCCATCCCATTTATAAAATAGCAACATATATTCTGCATCAGGAGTTATTTTAAACTGGTTAAGTAGCACACAAAGCAAAATGCCATTGTTTTTGTTGACATCTGTCCATCCATGTGCAGAACAAACTGCAGCCCTGCCTTCAGCACATGTTCACTTTCACACCTGCAGAGTACTTCATACCTCTGTCAGGGTTGTTCATGAAAACTTTCACTCTTACGCCTCATTTCAAAAAGTGCTGAAGTCAGAGATGCTGATCACTAGAGAATGTAAACAAGCGACTGGATTATAACAAAAATATTACACTTCCACCGAAAATCAGCTCTGTCTGAAGAGGGCCTAAATGATATTCTAGAATTTAAAGTCAAGTTGATCAAACAATAAAAATAAGAATAAAAGTTTTCTTTGTAGCTGCTAAGTCATTTTCACTATCTGGTTGTCAAAGCGACCCATTTAGGGGTTCTAGAGTACCGGAAAATTGACAGTTTCATTGGTTTAGATACGGATTGCTCAAAAGACAGAAACCACTTCTCATCACTCAGTCTTTTAGAACACAGAGCTGACAACTGGTGCCCTATGGGCCACAGTAACCAAACAATAGAACACGAGTCAGTGTTACTTTTAACAGAGCTCATGCTTCCAGCGCGGGTAGAATCAGCTAAAAAGTAAAAGGTTTTGTTTAAGCATTTATTAATGTCCCAAATCTCCGTCTTGAGGTATTGACACCATATTTCAAACGGCTGAGGATGAGTTCTGCTTTCCACTGTACAGACAACAGACCCTGCAGGGAAAAGTGGGTGACTTTACAGAAAAATCCTTCTGCACAATATGTTGTGACCCGTTTTTGCAAAACAGAGTTTTTCTATTTGTTTTGCGTGTTTGATAAAATGGGGTTGATTTTTAATCTCCAGTAACAAAGCCTTGGCAGGTGAGATTATGATACAGATGGTGTTTGACAATAAACAGCAGCCTAATCATAATACTTTTCATACTCTTAACTGTTAGTAGGACTTATTATGCAAGTGATTTTTTTTCAAGAGCCCTTACTTTTAAATAGGCTATTTCAGTTCCCACAGTAATACTTAAAAGGCTTTATATCTGGCTTGTGTTAATGAAAAAAGGATGCAGGCAAATTAACTCATTAGGTATTGAATCAGACAAACTCCCAAATGAGGGATGTCCAAAGTGCAACATGGGAGCCTTTTGATGCCCTTGGTCTGATTTTATGTGACTGCAACTCAAACTGTGCAAATTGTGTGGATGAAGACTTTTCATTTTAATTGGGAGAAAAATATTGCTGACAAATTAAAAATGTTGTATTAATGGAAAATATAAGGTACAGCAAAAGGTGTTCAACTTTCAGTAATCAGGCTTCTTAAACCATTCATTTAATAATAGGGTCAGATCTGAACTGAGATTATGGTGCATCTAAATATGCTTTAAGTTCATGTATTAAATACAGCAACCATTTCCAAAGAGTTACCAAAATTTTGTCCATAATGTTGAAAATATTCTGTCTCCTCAGGCCCTGCAGCAACATTTTTTTATTCAATTTACCCCAAAAAATTTTCAAATTGGGTGTTATTTTTGCTCCTTATTGCATGAATTCATATGAAATTGTATAAAAAATATATATCACTTGTGTTACAGTTATCAATCAAACGTTAAATTACAATCTCTCCCAGTCAATAAGTCACAATTTTTTCCCCCATAAGTTTGGCTGGTCATTCTAGATGTAGTCAGAATTTCATCATTCAATAAAAAGTTCTGCTATAAAACTCTCCTGATCATTGAATCCTAAATTAAGTCGTAAATATTTCTTGATTATCATATTGATGGGGAGATTTTCAGGAGGCTTTGGCTCCCTGATAAACTAAAGAAATCCATCATGTGGAAAATGCTGATACAGCTTTAGTTAGAACAGCTGTCCTCTGCATTTACAGTTCACAATGCAGTGTCTTTGCTAAGTTCAGTGAGGCATTAGTCATAAACTTCCAAGAAATAATCTAAAAATCTTCAGATAAAATTACAGAGGAAATGCTGACATTGTTCTTATTTTTCAGAGGAAGTCCATAAGAATGTCACTAAATGAATTTGTGTGAAGAATGACTTATTAATAACAAAGAGGTTACTGATAATTGTTTCTTTCTTTGCAGAAATTAATTGTAGTTGGCATTTTGGAACTCTGCCCAGCAGGTACAAACCAGCAAGCTGCCAAAATCTGGTACAATGTGGGCTCACATTGGCTGTTAAACGAGTCAAACTGTATCCATTTCCCCTTTTCCCAAACAGCTGAAGACATCCGAGTTATTTTTCTGCAGTGATGTTCATTACATAAAATATGAGTGGACTGTGCTACTGGAACAGGGAAAGTATTTGTGGCATCACAAGTAATAAAAGAGAACATCAAAGGACAAACACAAAACACTGCAGAAGATGGGAAACTGAAACTTTTATGGGTATTTATTTTATGAGAGTCTGGAATGGACCAATAACATACATATCAGGCTGGATAAAAAAGATTCAGTTATTCTAACTTGAACCCATAAACATTTCCTGACAAATATCTGACATCAGACCATATTTTTTTGTGACTGAATAAAAGCTGGGACACAGATGGCAGCCAACAGGGAAGAATAATTCATTATAATCTGACAGCTGCTTTACAAGCTGTCATGACTGATGATTGTCCTTTAAAAGATAACAGTCAGGAAATCAGTCATTCATAAGCAGGATGTGACAAAACTTAGGTTGTGGATCAGGTGAGAAGATTATGCTGAAATGTTAATACACTTCATAATGTCTCCTTTACATTTAGGATCCTGTAAAAAAAAACTACATAGCATTTTCTGGTTCAATAAAGACATATGACAAAAGCAGTATAGCAAACAGTGAGGCAACATTTAAATCAAGTCAACAATAAAGACATTGAAAGGTCCAACAACAAAAATGGATTTTAAAGGTTTAGACGTGAAGGTCAAAGTAAAAGATTAGTCTTCATGGCAGAGAGTGGAAAAGAGTCAGGTAATTTTGTTTTATAATGGTGCTGCAAACGGTGCTATAAACTTGAAATCAGGCTTTCTCAGTAACTAAGTACTCTTTCCTTTGTCATGGTACCTTTCACAGCATTCGGCACTTGGGTTCAGGTCATCTAACGTCTCTGTGCTTTGCAGGTGCAACATTTTTAGCTCCCCTATGACTTTTTGAATTGGGTTGTCTTTTCACAAACACAATTTCTAAGGTGTAGCATGAAATTCAATTCAACCCCATGCTCCCTTCTGTTGTAAGTATTTTAGATATTAATTTTTCTTCTGGGATTGGTTTGGACATGTGTCCAGTCAGCCATCTTTCCCATGACTGTGACCCAGAGAGAGAGACCATTTAAAGGTTCTGGAAAACTCTACAGGTATTCTTTATTAATTAAATGATTAGGCTAGAATCATCAAAATGACCAGAAACAAAGGTTTGGAATATAAATGCGAGTTTCATTTTCATGCAATATTTAAATTTTTTTAAATGTACTCGTACTTCTGTCGAAGAAAGAAAACAAAATAATACTAAATCACAGAGGAACTGAGAGCCAAAGAACAAGTTTGATTTCCATGCTCATCCTGTCACAAATGATGTAATCCTGGGTTCATTAACCTTGTCACTCACAAAAAGCTGCAGAGAATCAGATCGTTTCAGAGATTGCATCAATGAAGTTCTACAGACAGCAGCTTCAATAATTACCAACAACACAGAGTAAGCTGGAATCATGGCCCATTAACACATATTGGACCATTTGAGTCAACTGTGTTGAAACTAAAACCGGCATGACACGGGCCAGACGGGACCAGGACACTCCTGACATAAACCACCGGGTTGGCAGGAACACATGCCAACAAACTGTCACTTAAAAACATCCAGTAATTCACAGCTGCTTCTCTTAGATTGTTTAGTGATATCTTAAAATAGATCACTTGAGAAAAATACAGGCTCCAATGCCCAGGGAAATTTAGATGTTTCATTTTCAGTGTTTTGACATCCAGGCCTTAACCCTGCTCAAATAGAAAATGTCAGCATTATTATTATTATTTTAGGATGGATATATTTGTATTCTTCAGTGGCAAGATTTTATTGCTCTACTCTATACCTCAACAGAACCCTAAAGCTGTTCTCTTGGGTCAGAGCTGGGCACCGAATTGACCAAGTTTCCTGTTTCAGTAAGCTTTGTTTTTTTTTATATGGCCATCAGAGTGAAACTGTTCTTTTTCTGAAATAAAAACCAAGTCAGTCAGTTTGTTACTTCACCATTTCTAAATACAATCTCCACTACATCTCCTGTAAAGTCTTCATGTGATCCATCTGAGTTGAGCAAATTTACTTTTGTCTTTCATCCAAAGAAAATGCTTCAAATCTTAGAGACATTTTCCTTATATCTTAAGAAAATGTGATTCTTTCTGCAGAAAAAGCAAGAGGGATTATTTTAATAATTGTCAGTGAAATATGTTTTCATAAAGTGTGACTGTGACTTTGTCATGTTTGAGCAATAAATCAGAGCCTTATTTCTATTTCCTCTTTCCCAGTAACATACTATCAATGAATCAGTTCAAAAGGTCAGTCGAAGCAGCTTAGATTGACATTCACATTTGCGGTGAATAATGCTACAAGTGTAATTCCACTGATTTTTGGTTGATCATTATTATTTCCATTTCATCTTCCATCTTTTTGAAGTCTCACAATAAGATTGCTTTTGCCACACGAAATAGTTTTTCATCTAGAGGCATAATGAGAACTTGCAGACAGATATAGACCATATGTTTCATAAGTGGAAAAGTTCAAGGCCAGAATGAATAGATTATCTGTGCAAAAAAAACGTAAAAAATGTTTCTTTCTGTGTAAATCTCAGGAACAAATTGAGCGTATAAATGAGCCAGCGAGAACGTGGATGCACAGAGTCACAGGAATGTCAAGAGTTTTCTATAAAACAAAAAAAGAAAAAAAGAAACTGAATGTTTCAAAACTGTTTAATATTGTGGCAGCACTTCATATTACATCTTTGCAAGAAGCAAGGCTATATGAAAAATAATTAATAAATTACATCTAATTGCCAAGATGCTAACATCCTTAATTGAGGATAAAACTCTATTGAAATTCATGTCATAGGTTAAGCCAGTAAGAGGGAGCAAAGACAGACAGAAAAAACCATAAATGAAAAAAAGACTCCTAGGTAATACTAGGGATATATTTTTGAAATAATAGTTTACTACAAATAGTAAATTTGTTCATTTCAGTGCAATGTTCTGATAAATCAAATGCGGCAGCACAAGATGATTACAGAAAATATATTGGATTACAATAAGCTCTGTTCAAATTTAAAATAAAAATCCAAATCCTTTTTTTAATTAAAGGGCTGAAAGGAAACAAGTGCCAGTTTAGCTCCTTCACTGCAAAACCAAATTAACATTAAAATAAATACGAATAAAAATGAAAAAGAAATTCAAATAATTAAAAAGAGTTTGTTGTTTTGTATAAAGAAAGATATGCACAAAAAATGACTGTTTAATAATTAAAAGTTGTAAATAATATGCAGCCGGATACCTTTTAATCAACAACAACTGTTTCTCATGATTTGATATTAAATCAGTCTTAATATTTAGGATTACCAAAACTCCATTAACCCTCTAAATCCTAAACGGAGCGGTGGCAATCAAGCCAAATTTGCAGTACCGTAATTCCGCCACGCTTCGCGCTATCTGAGAAATCCAAAGGGTTTCAGAAAGGGAAGATGATGCGCTTTCCAGCCAATGTCGGGTTATTATGGTAATTTCACCCTCATCATAGCAGGGAGTGAAATTAATCTGAGGGGCAGTTGCAAAAATAACTTGCTAGATATTGAAAGTTCCAGGTGTTATTGATAAATGGGCAAATATATTTACTCACAGGACATTTAAATAAGTGCATGCAATTAAAATAAGCAAAAATATCCAAGCAGAGATTTTAAATGTAGGACATAAAGGGTTAATAACTCTGGGAAACCAGGTAATGATGTCACAGCTTGTAAGTGTCTGACAGGTAAATTCACAACATTTGAGTTTAACTGATTTATGTAGAAGCAACACCTTAAACACAACGCTCCCTTTTGTGACATCAAGTAGGAATTTAAAGGAATCAGCTAAGATATAAAGAAAGGATTTGTGGAACTCCACAGGGTTCATCTGATTCATCCTGAAAAATTCCAGATCCTTAAGAGTCTCTCATTCATCTGCTGTCACACGAGTCTAAACACCCTGACAAATTCCACCTATCACACTGTTTACAAAGGAGGCCGCTTCCGTGTCCCAGAGATGAATGTGTTTAGGTGCAGAATTTAGGCATGAAGACTAGAACAAAAGCCAAAAGACCTTGAGAGGACTCTGCCAGAGGCTGGGCGTCATGTACTGATCAGAAAGAACAAACCCTTCACCCTAAAACCAACATGAGCTAGACTGCCGTTTGGAAATGCTGCCTAATTCCAATCATTTCATTTGGAGAAAAAAAAGGTTCAAGAACATCATCCAACTTGTGAAATATGTGAATGTTGGCATCATTTTATGTGGATGTTTTTCTGCAGAATGGGCTGATGTACCACAATAAATGGACTATGTGACAGTTAAGTGACAGTCCACAGATAAATCTCTGACATAGTTATCATTCAATTCATTAATCAATATACTGCAATTATATAAAAGCCATTTTTCTTTAGGAGTAAAGCCATTTGGCAGTCAGTGTGAAATTACAACCAACAAGTTCGGAACAAAACTCACCGCAGTTCTCCTCGTCTGCCTGGTTTCCACAGTCATCAATGCCGTTGCAGTGCAGGAGCTGTGGGAGGCAGACTGTCAGATTGCCACAGGGAAAATATCCAAGTGGGCATGTACCCTTCTCTTCTGTGGTATTGAGTGCTGAAATCAAAACAGAAATTCACAAAAATATGACTTAAATCAAAGTTTTCGCAAAATGTTTTAATTAAAAGCTCTAAAGATTCTTTCTTAAAAAATTATTATGTTGAGAAGAACTGAAATGCTCAGTTTTACGTAGCTCTTGTCAAGCTGTGCTTTATCTTACAGTTTGTCTGGCCAAGCTATTATACATGCTGCAAAAAGAAGTAAATACATGTAGGGCTGAAGCAATTATTTGGATTAATCGTGATTAATCTAAGACTGAAATAATAGTCAACTAGTGAAGTAATCAATAAATCAGGTGTTTGAAGACTCAAAAGGCCACTTCTTGAAAGAGCGCACAGACAGCCGCAAATAAACTAAAACTGAACCAAAAATATATACATTTAAGATTTAAAGGCTTCTGTCTGTAAATATGTTCTACCCAAAACTCGTCAAGTGGCAATTTTAGCTTGCACCAGTTCTGTACAAAAAGAAAAAACTATTAAGCCCCCTTTGCTGTCAAATGATTAATCAAAGCAGTAGTCAACAGATTGGCTATACACTTAATCTATAAAACAACTGCAAGGGCAATCTTCATGGTCATATAATGTTATATTTTATAGGTTGTTCTGTGAATTTTATGCAGTTACTGCCATGAAAAACCAGAGATGACAGAAAATTGAGTAAAGATTGACAACACTGAAACGGCACTTGCAAAAACCTTCAGCAACAGCTGCAATAAATTAAGAGGCTTCGTCAATGACAGATAAATCATCTCCTCCAGTAGTGACTCCTAGTCTCTGCTTTTTCTGCCTTCTCAATAAATTTGTTGTGTTTATGGTTAAAAGCAGAGAAAATGTATAAAACCCAACAGCCCACCAAAACATTAACTATAAAACTTGAACTGTTGATTTCTTTTAATAAAAGTGAGAAATAGCTCTGCTGACGAAATATTTCCAAATACAGTACTTGATTAACTCTTTACCTGGATTAGTTAACAATTAGATGAAAAATGAGAGAAACTTTGTAAAATGCCCCTCCAGCAGAATGAAGTGCATTCTGGTTAATTAGTACATCCTCACATAAACAGCAGCATAATCACCTCATTTGATTTTAGCCCAAGTCTCTCGTGACGGTGAGTGAAAATTAAGTGTTGCTGAGGTTCTGCAAATGAATAAACTCTAAGCTTGAAGTTTAGAAATGTCTTGATGCAGAACAGATTATGAGCTCCAGAGAGAGGAAATCAGTCTTTTTATGATAATCCAAATGGGTCTAAGATCCATAACCAGCCAATTTTTTAAACCAGTTATTAATTTGAAGTATTAAGGTTGATCTGCTGTGTGCGTAAGAGATTGTTTGCACCCAGCGCTAAGAAGCATTCTGATAGATCTGATTATAAAAGAGGGGATTTTTAAAAAGCTGTTTTTATATTTTAAGAACATCTCTGCAGCACAGAGATATTATACATTTCTGTGCTGCAGAGATGTCATTCAATTATATCACTATGTCCTTATTTATACTAGAAATATTGTATCACCAGTGCACTTTAAGTCAGAAGGTTATGTAAATAAAAATTATAATTCTACATCTTTCATTGGCTTCCTAAGTTTTAATCAACACAAAGTACTAATATATGAACTTAAATATGACTACGGTATTTTTATGTAAATCTGTCTGTAAGTAGGGCTGGATGTTCAAAGCCAGGCCAGGGCCTCAGGCTATCTGCTTAGCAGTTAGCACATAGCTAATCTAGCTTGGTCAATACTCAAGCTAGGTACTTGATCCAACCTGTTGATCCAGACTAAATAAGGTCTAAATTATAATTACTTAATTTCTTTTTGGAATCAAGAAAGTAGTTTAGAATCTGAACTGCAAATTCAAATATAATTTGAATGTGCATAATTCTGATGATTATTTTGCTATGGTCAAGAGAAGACCCAAACTGTTGCCTTCACATGAAAAGAAACTATTAAATTAGTTGGAATAATTACCAGCTGAAAACTTTTACATCATAAACTTAGAGGTGCCAAGCAGGAAATAAGATCTACTCACACGTTCAAGCTGAAACTGAAATGTGTTCGTTCAAACAAAAAATGTTAAGTGTTCCCCGTTTGGTCACTAGGTGGAGCTGTAGGCTCCAGTGTATCAGGGGAAACGAATAGCAGGCAGAAGGGGAGGCAAGTTTTAACCGCTGTCCATGTTGTCCCAACAAAACCCTTGGGACCGAGTATTACATGCCAAAACAGGTACAACGTTAGCCGCAGAAGCTATGGAGCAATACTTCACTAGTAAACTCCTTTGAAAAATGTCCATTGCTACGTTCCTGCTAATCGGTAGGGCGCTATTTTATAGTCGAGGAACTCAGTAGAACGTTTCCACCATCAGACTTTCACCGGGCAGGAGGGGGTTAAAACCCAAACGCCTAGCGCGATGACGTGACGCAAAATGTGACGCACCTGCATGTCTTTTGTTGATAAAAATCAGGGATTTAGTTCTGTTCCCCAATCAAAGCGACTGTGCTATAACACCAGTAGCTCCACGCAAACGATGACCAGTAACTGAAGGCAACGCAGGGATGGTGGGGTACGGTTCGGTTGTAGGCCCGCTGTAACATCCCAAGCAGACAAAAAACAAACAAACAAAAACGTACCAATCTACACCCATTTGTGCCTTAGTGAAAACAAGACATAGGCTTAAAAGGAAACTTTGAACCAATACCCACTCTATTAATACTACTAAAACAGTGTATTAATCAAGAATTATGTCTGAATCTAATTAATTCTTGTTAAATCTTTTAGCAAAGGTTAGCCAAATATACGGTAAACATATTTGAGTCCATAAACATAACCTTACAGTGGGGATAAATTTATAAAAAGAATGATTATTTTGGATCATATTTTGGTTTTAATGACATCATTTCAGAATTAGCATTTTACACAGCCAGAAGCTTGCAAGTAGGATGATAAATGAATAATGTTGCACAATAAAGTAATGACTACTTCTATGCATCAATTATCTAAACAAAATGTGTTCTGGATTTTGCTATGGTTTCATAAATAAGTTATGGCAGCTTTGGACTCAAAAAGCCAGCTTCCTGGATTGAGGCACTGCAACCACATCTACTTGTTCACATAAGTAGCAGCGGGGGTTTCTGTGAAAAGCCCGCCTGTTTGTTTGGACTTATCTTAAGGCACAATATGTGTTTGTAAAAACCAGATAAGCTAGAAAAAAAGATTGTATGGGAACCTGGTTTCTTGTAAAGAGCAACAAAAGGCAAAGAGGTGGTTTATGTTTGCAGAATATATCCAAAGCCTCACCAACAAACACTGAATGTGACCTGAGCTCTGGAATCTGAATGTGTCCTCAATGTGTCCTGAATGCATTCACACCTGTACTCTGCTGTTTACTTGTAATTAGATCAAGCAGGACTCATGTCGGCCCCAGACAGAAACTGCCTGTAAAGAACACAGTGCACTATGCAAGCTGTTGTGATTTTAAACTACCTTGAAAAATTATAAGAGAATGGCATCCTCAACCTTGTTTAAATGTAAGCTGCTGCATTTTTTAGCTTAAGAGGAGCTGATGTTAAAAATTACAATAGACCTGCAGCCACATGTGAGGCAGAGCTGAGGGAGACAGCAGGGAAACAGCTATTATATTGCTCCGATGCTGAGCCAGCTGAATCTTCATTTTCTATACAAGCATCAGGAAAAATCTTTCTATAGGTTCATTCTGATTTTACTTAACTCATGATCTAAGCCTTAAAGTATCCTTTGATTCTAAGGATACTTTAAACATTTGTGCATACTAAATGGACAAAAAGGAAAAGAGTTCTTATTTAATGACCTATTGGGACATTTAAAATACCCCTTGAAGCAAATAAAATGAGGAAAACCCAGTGTAAACTTTAATGTTGCTGTCAAAACACTTTTGCTTTTCAAAACCTCATACATCAAATAAAACACAAGGAATTGTTGTGAATAACTGGCTTCCATCTAACTGAAATTCACAATTCTTCGTTTAAAATGTCAAATATCTGCACTGGCTATAAAACGTACAATCATAAAACTGAAGGAAAGAATAATTCATGGTCACTCAGCTTTAAAAGCCTTAGCCTCCACAGCTAACTATCATGTAGGCTTATTAAAGTTTCTTTAAACATCCATTATTATTTAATAATACAATTAATGTTTTCATGAACAAAAAATAAAGCTGCAAGGTTCATCTTGCTACAACTACCTTGTAGTTTTATGACAGAAAATAATTTTGGAGTCAGCAGGCACAACACAGAAAACAACCATTATGGGTTAGATTTGTCTTGACCTAAGGAGTTATTAGTATAATCAACCATTTCAGTAGCTGTAATTTACAGTCCGTACTGCATCTCTAATAAAGCTGGTCGTGTTTTAACCTTTGCAGAAGAAATGTAGCTATGAGAAAACAGACAAAACAAAAATGTCCTCAATGTCTGTTTAGCAGAAACAATTTTCTCATCCCTGCCTTCCATTCTGACAGTGTATATAAAAAATAGAGCACTATTTATTGTAAGTTGAGATTCATGCTTATATGTGTAGAACTCATGCTGTTCTCAATTGTTCTGTTTTATTTCTAAACATTTATAAAAGAAATAGAAGTTTTAAGTTAAAAAAATGTAATGAATCTGGGCAATGTAGAAGCCTTCTATATGGTCTTCTAAAAAGGTTTTAACTTCAAGTACACAACACCATGAGGCACATTCTGTACTGTAAGCTGAAGTAGCTTTTTAGGGGGCTTTTTACAACCCTGCTTCAGTTCCTTGAAAAATGTCGCTGTGCACAGATATCTTAGGTTTCCAACGCAACATTTTGACATTAAAATCTGACGTGACACACACCAGTTTTGTTTCCAGGTAAAGGGGGAACGGGTTGCTCAAAGGGTTTGGTTCATTTGACACTGCAGTGTGAAAGCAACAGCAAGTGTAACAAATTCTGCAGTTTTGGTACCCGGACCACCAGGTGTGAACACATCCTGAGACCCTGAAATATTAGCGGCTTAGCTGATATGAGAGATGATAAATCTACCAGGCAACCTGTGGTGCTAAAGTGACAGACAGATTCACTATAATATTTATTTTCCTTGAAATATATGCTTTTCTGTCAGTTATCCAACAGGATTATTGCTTTTAATGCCTAATGCTATCATGTAAATTCTTGATTTTATTATCTGGACAAAACCTAGAGTGATATGGCAACAAAAAAAGCTAGAGATTTAACTTTTATGTCGAATATGTTGATAAATGTTTTAGTTATCACCTCTGAAAGAAAGCAAACTGTAGGAGAAAAGAACAAGGTATAGTCAGTATAAATGTTTGATGTAACCTGGAAGTGGAACGGGTTATGTGTCTGACTCAGCTGCCTCACAGTTGGAGGTCTGGCAGAAAATATTCTTTCACTCTCAAAGAAGCAAAAAGAAGAAGGTGAAAAAGAAAGTCCCTAAAATAATATGCTAATCAACATCTTTTGCCGTGGAAGAAGGAATCTGTTAAATCTTGTTAGCAAGATTGGAAATTAAATCCTGTATTGATATGAATGGTTAATTGCACCACTACAAGTTTCACTTGTTTTTGTTGTTTTTCCCATTAGAAGTTTGATCTGTTTTTTGTTTTTATTCTTCCATTACAGGTTTTATCTGTTTTTGTTATTCATTTTTTGTCAAAATTAAAATTGGGATAATTAGACTAAATTATTTTCTTCTTGTAGACATTTATGTATACACCATTTCCACAGAAGAACATGATTTCTTGTGGCTTGCTTTTACAAATAATGCATTAGACTCTGTATTTTTGTGTTTCCTACTGTCTCTCTTCTAGGAACTGTTTCTGCAGTTGTTAGTTTCATCCCATATATTTCACAACCGACTCATTTGTGTTTTCATTTACTGAAGCCACTAAAGAAAATAATTTTGCCTTTAGCTCTATTTTTTCTGTACCCTTTACGCTAAAGGGTTTCAGAAGTAATTTCCACCTGAAGACAAAATAATAAAATAAAAAATGAAGAATAGCTCCAGTTATCAGATCAAAAATGCAAACTTTTGGTACATGTGTAAAAATAAGAATGTTTCGGTGGTGTCATCATCACTAATGTTGCTGTTAACCTACCTGATTTATTAATAATTAAACAGTAAATTAGAAAAAATGTAAGCATCTAAGTAAACATTACAAAATACAATAAAAATTGTTTTCCATACACAAAAGAATGGCTCAGACTTTTAAATCTATAAATTGGTTAAAACTTCATCAGATTAGGACTGAATCAGCTGAAGCATATTTGCTCTTCAAAGGTTTTAGTGAAATATGTACCAAGCAGAGCTGTCATTTTTAACCCAATTTGACCAAAAAGTGTCTAAACTGTCCCAAATGTGTTTTTACTTCATAAAAGAGAGCTGATTTCCAGTATAGGACTCTTTCTGTCTTTGGTCACGGTGTCTAACTTGTTTATTGTCAAAATAGTATAGAAAACATAAAATAGAAAGAAAATAAACTTAAGTGAATCATTTTTTGTCTCCAACTGGAGAATTGTATTAAAAGAAATTGAATTGGCCAAACCTTTTAGGATACATTGATTTCATTCAAGTATGAGTGACCTGATTAAGGTCTTAAACAGAACAGAGATAAGTCCAGACTTTGATTAGTCCTCTAAGAGGTTGACTTGCTGATTTGCTGATTCTGACAAATTATCTAAGCAACACTCACTAAATGACTCAAGTGAATAGATTGGTTAATGAGAGATAAATTCAAAACAATTTACCACCTCTATTAATCACAGTTATTTTATGTGTTAAATTTATCTATGGGGCAGGTTGGGTGGGAACACGTTGTTGATTCATTAAAAAAATAATAATTTGAAGGCCTTTGTTTTATTTATTCAGCTTATCTTTCACTGATATGAAAATTTGTTTGAGCTAAAACATTTCGGCAAAAAGCTAAATTCAAACAACGAAAACAATAATAGTAGATGTTACTTCTGATACATTTAATGAATCATCTTTCAGTTTCTGACTTGTTAATCAGCAATTTCCTTTTAAAACCAGAAAGTTTGTTTCTGATGTCTGGCTGATTTACAAAACTATGTAGAAAAAATTTTGTTTATTTGATCAACTGTAACCAAACAAAAAAACTATATAGGCACCCTTCTGTCAAAATTTCATCGGGGGATGATTGATGAGTGATTAATGACCCTTATTAATTGCTTTTAATTCATTTAATTCATTCTCATGACTTTTGGGGGAAGGCCCCATGACAGTGCTGCTCACCAAGCCATTTATCTGTATGTGTTTGTGTTGGTGTGTGGGCGTGTGTGTGCGTGTGTGTGTGTGTGTGTGTGTGCGCATCCCTGCGTAAAGGTAAACCCATACCTCTACAGAAAACCTACAGTTTAACTGTTTTAGTGCATTATTTATGGTAGCACAATTAGTCAGAGTTGATTATGAGTTTGTGATTTCCTTCATCACTTAAATTTTAAACCTTTATAGATTTTTTTTCTATAACACTTGCTAGTGTGATACAATCTTAAGAATATGTGACTGGTAGTTAACAGGCCTACGTGAGGTTACTCAAATTTAACTTTTATTTTTCCGCAGTTATAGTGGAAGACAACCTCTTACATCACTTCCTTTCCAGAATTTGTCCTCACATCATTGTAAATGCTACTTTCATTCAGTTTTTTTCCTGCTGCTAAATCAACACTGATCTTCCCACTGCTTCATGCTTTCTCCAAAATAGTAAATGTTGGTTTAAATACATTTGAAACTCAGAGATTTCTTTTTGTAAACTAAACAAGCCTAGGGGAGGATACTCATGTGTATCTTTCATACGTATCATAAAGTTGAGAGAATTTTTAAATTACACAACGACACTCCAAGAGTTGCTCCAACATGGGAAATTACTCTAATTTCACCTTTAAAATTATCCACTACTTTTGTATATTGTTCAAAATCAATGTGCAAAATGGTTTAATATACAGCCTCCTGCTATTAAGAATAATTGATCTCCTGAAGATTTTATATTTCAGATGGCGAGTAGGAGTGTTGAACCAATGACCTTGGCTTTACGAGCACCCTACTGTGACCTGCTGAGCTAACCAGCCACACACAATGTTGAGTTTTCATCAATGTTAGAAAAACTTAAAAGATCATGAGCCAACTTTATGACTTTATGAGCCAATTGGCACTGGCCAATTGGCTCATAAAGTCAACTTTCCAAAATAGCAGGAGGCTTTAAATTAAACCATAATTTATGTTTATTTTGAAAAGCTTTAGAATTTCACCGCTTTTGTCAAGATCATGTAAGTTTTTCTTACATTGATGAAAACTCAACATTATGTGTGGCTGGGTAGCTCAGCTGGCCAGAGTAAGGTACTTATAAAGCCAAGGTCATGTGTTCAATCCCCCCACTGGCCAACATAAAGATAAAAAATTAATAAAATCAACTCTTCAAAATAACAGGAGGCTGTATATTTAACCATTATGCACACTGATTATGAAAAACATTAGAAGATGAGCTCATTACTCAAATCTTCATTGTGGTAAGATCACATAAGAGTTTCTTATGTAGATGAAAACTCAATATTCTTTATGGATGGTTAGCTCAACTGGTCAGCGCTCTTGCTAAGAATACCAAGGTCAAGGGTTCAATCCCCAAACTGGCCATTGAAGCAAAGTCTTCAGGAAATCTATTTTGCATTATTGCAGGAGGCTGTATATTAAACCATTATGTACATTGATTTTGAAAAATATTAGAATATGAGATCTTTACTCAAATCTTCATTGTGGTCAGATCATGTAAGTTTTCTGAAATCCATGAAAACTCAACATTATGAGTTACCTTGTATTTAGGAAAACTCTGTCCAGCTGATAGCTCAGCTGGACAAGGTGTGGTGCTTGCAACGCAAAGGTAAATGGTTCAATCCCCTTACTGGTCAATGGAAATCTAAAGTCTTTCAGACAAACAAAACTTCAAAATTAAAAAGGGTGGAAAATAAAATCAACTCTTCAAAATAAAAAAGGTGCAAAACAAAACCAATACTTCAAAATAAAAAGGTTCAAAATAAAATCAACACTTCAAAATAAAAAAGGTGCAAAACAAAATCAATACTTGAAAATAAAAAAGGTGCAAAACAAAACCAATACTTCAAAATAAAAAGGTTCAAAACAAAATCAATACTTGAAAATAAAAAAGGGTGCAAAATAAAATCAATACTTCAAAATAAAATATTGCTGGAAAATACACTTTTAAGCATGTTGATTTTGAAAAGCATAACAGCATTTCTTCAAATCGCCATTGTAGTAAGATCATGTACGTTTATCATATATTGACAAAGACACAACATTATGTGTGGCTGTTTAGCTCAGTTGGTCGGAGCGTAGTACTCATGAAGCCAAGGTCATGGGTTCAAGCCCCGCACTGTACAATTGGCTCATAAATTCAACTATTTAAAATATCAGGTGGCTTTACATTAAACCAAATTTCATGTTTATTTTGAAAAACTTTAGAATTTCACCGCTTTTGTCAAGATCATGTTAGTTTTTCTTACATTGATGAAAACTCAACATTATGTGTGGCTTGTTAACTCAGCTGGTCAGAGTAAGGTACTTATAAAGCCAAGGTCATGTGTTCAATCCCCCACTGGACAAATTGAACATAAAGTGGTTCATAGCATCAACAATACAAAATAGAAGTATGCTGTATGTTTAGCCATTATGCACAATGATTTTGAAAAACATTGGAATATGAGCTCCTTACTCAAATCTTCATTGTGGTAAGATCACGTAAGAGTTTCTTATGTAGATGAAAACTCTATATTATTTATGGATGGTTCCCTCAACTGGTCAGAGCAAAACTTCAAAATAAAGAAGGCGCAAAATAAAACCAATACTTCAAAATAAAAAGGTTCAAAACAAAATCAATGCTACAAAATAAAAAGGGTCAAAATAAAATTCAATACTTCTACATAAAAAGGGTGGAAATTAAAATCAACACTTCAAAATAAAAAAGGTGCAAAACAAAATCAATACTTGAAAATAAAAAAGGGTGCAAAATAAAATCAATACTTCAAAATAAAATATTGCTTGAAAATACACTTTTAAGCATGTTGATTCTGAAAAGCATAGCAGCATTTCTTCAAATCGCCATTGTAGTAAGATCATGTACATTTATCATATATTGACAAAGACGCAACATTATGTGTGGCTGTTTAGCTCAGTTGGTCGGAGCGTCGGACTCATAAAGCCAAGGTCATGGGTTCAATCCCCGCACTGTCCAATTGGCACATAAAGTCAACTCTTTAAAATTGCAGGCCATCACCTCGGGGAAAATAATAAAACAGCTGTTTCTTCATTTTGGGAGTGAACAGAGTTGTCAGAACGCTGGTTTGTAATCTATTAAGAAAGTTTGACTGACCTATCTGATTGTTTTGTTGATATTCCCTTTAGCGCCGCTCCATTTAATGGATGCAAAACGTAACCCCAGCCTCTACTGTAGCGTCCATTCTATGCGCCTTATAATGAGGTGCGCCTTATAGTGCGAAAAATACCGTAAGTGTTTAAGATTTCTTAAATCCATTTTAGCATGCTGAGGTCATGAGACATCCTGGGGGGTGGAGGGGCATCATGTGACCAGATTGGGGGTGGGGGGAGACCGGAAATTAAAATCAATTAATTAGGGTCATTAATCACTCATCAGTCATCCCCCGATTAAATTTTGACAGAAGGGTGCCTATATAGTTTTTTTTCCAAACAGCAATGTTTAAGATGAAGCTCTCCAACAGAAATATGTAAAACAGAAATGGAAACATAACCCTATTAAACAGGTTGCATTATGACTTCCTTGGATGAACGGCCAGTCTGATAACTCCCCATTGTTAGCACATGCTGAAACCTAGTAAACGCTGATAAGGAACGTGGTACACACATTATTCAAGTTACAGAGGCAAGCTGACCACAGATGCTCCCCTGCCAGTCGAGATAAACCACTGCCACTGTCTTGAGAAGTTCTGTAATATTTAAAGAAATTAATCTGTTGTTTCTATCAATGGATTCCCTTACTTTCTAACAAAAAAGAGCAAATATAACAAACTGGTTTACAAATTGTAGAATAAACTGAAGAGTTTCAGTTCTCTAGTGGTTTTAGTTTTAAATTGTTCCAAAGCTTTTACCTAAAGTGAAACTGTACAACAGTAAATTGTATGTTGGATTCCCCTTATCTAAAAACAGTAGCTTCTCTCAGTAACACAGAATCCCACTGAAGCAGTAGGACAGTAACTGAATGAAGAAGGTTTCCCTTTACAGCTAGAGATGCTTCATTTCACAGCTGATGCTACAGTATGGAATAAATACGTTTATATCACATACACATCTAGCAACAACAGATTAGCCTACCTCAGAAAATCCACAACATAACAGAAAAAAATGGGATAAAACACAAGGCAAACATTTGAATGAATGTACATTATTATCATCACGTAAAGATAAGCGATTTACACACACACACACACGCACCCACATATATATATATGTGTGTATATATAATGGGATGGAGCAGCGCTTCAGTAAAGCTCAGGAAAGACAATTTACACCATAACTGAGATAAATGAAAAATCGACATATGTTTACAGTACCATCCTTCGGTGCAATCATGTTCCAATTTTTCAGTTCTTTTTTATTCTCAACGCAAATGTGAGACGATTTAAATTGCAAACGTAAACTTAAAAGAAATGTCCTAAAAGAGTTCAAATCATAATCCGGTCAATTAAGTTGCTGAACTTACCAGACACTCCATAAGCGAATATCCAACACAGTCTCACTCCCGACTCGTCATATATTGACGCATGGGCAGGTTCCCTTAGCGTCACATGTTGACGCGTCGGGTACCCCCTTCGCGTCAATAATTGACGAGAAGGGTTCTCTCTTTGAATGCTGTACCGCTCCCTAAGCGTCCAGAACCGACGATCTAGGAACAAATAAGATAACACAATTCGTGCATAGCTGATGTATTTGTAGGTTCTTAACAATTTAGTTAATTTTACTTCTGTTTTAAAAGATCCTCCGGTTCTCTGAAGCCGCGATTTTAGCACCCGCTTCGGATGTTATCATCCCATAGAATGGCGATTATCAGTGGTTATCAGCCCCATTGAATGGCCTCAGTTGGTATATATATATATATATATATATATATATATATATATATATATATATATATATATATATATATATATATATATATATATATATATATATATATATATATAAGCATATAATGAAATTAAAAGGTATATTCTAGAGTTATGTAGTGTTATGAGTTGTCCAACCTCATAGCCTTCCACTAGGTGGCTGTATGTACATCTGAAGTTGCTTGCAATCTTATCAATAATGATAAGAAGAAGTTATCTTATAATTTTATTTTTAATTAAAAAGTTAAAAATAAAATACGGATGGATTTGCTCATATGATTATATGAAAATCTGTGTTTGTACCATATGAAAATGTTTAATATTTGTATTAGTAGTAATAATAATAAATTACGGATTGCACCCGACAAAACATTAGAGAAGAAGAAGAAGCTTACGTCATTCGACGCGACACTTTCCACGGTCGGAGCAGGTTAGAAGACCCTGAATCAGTCAAATAAAAAAGTAGTAAAAAAACCATCAAAAGACCTAAAGTCAACATATATAAATCTGCTGACGGTAGTTCTATGAGTTAATGTTAAGTATGTGGCACAGCATGTGTTTGTACAGATTTAGACACGTTTTTAACCCTACTTGGTAGTAAAAGGCTACTTTAGCTCGCTAAAGTAGCCTTTTAAAAGCCAGTCAGGTTCAATAGCTGTCCTTCATACCTTTAATAACAATGTGCTAAAATTTTGTTTCATATATCTTAAAAACCGTATACTTTTCAGTATACTAGTTTATATCAGTATATTGATTTAATGTTAGGATTCTGTCATACAGTTCATTACATTTCATCGTTTCCCACAGTGTATTATAAACCCTGAGGCCATCATTCTTTATTTGTTGCCCCACCAGGCTAAGCATTGTTTATTTATTTAAGTCTTTGTAAAACGTTTGCATTTTCTGTGACTTTATAGTTATTGTTCATGCTAATTATACAAGCTATGCCAATATAAAGTCTTTGTTTTCATTTTTAGATCCGGATCACATACACAGGAGTCACTCATTGAAGATGAATCACAGTAAGTGACAGAAATTTGTACTCTTCTATATTTGAACAACAGTTCTCGCCTCAAGTAAAGAAACTGTGCGTTGTTTTCTTGTTGTTGTAGTGGTTAGGCTGGACAGGGATCTTCGAATAATTGAGAGACACCATGGTGTAAAACGAAGGTGGCTCCCTTCGGATGGCATTTTCCAGAGAACACTGAGAGATGTTGACCAGGAACTTAGAGGTCAGCTGATACGACGAGCACAAAATGAAGCAAGGGAGAGGGCCACTCTTCTCAACCTGAAAAGAAGATGTAATGGTAACACTACTTCTTCTCTTGACTGTATGGTCATTAGCAAAATTGAAGCTCAAAGGTCTTGTGGTAAACCTAAATTTAATCTTTATGTTATCCCTGCACCATGCATATGTTCACTCTAGGTACTTAAGCGCTTTATGCAGTGTAAGAAGTGACTGGTTTATTCCAACTTGTCCTTTGTCATGGGTATGTGCTTTTGATGTGTATGGTTATTTATCTTTGGTGTATGAATATGTTTCTTGGGTGTATCCTGTCTTTCACCAATGCCCGTTGTAAATAGGCACAGATAAGTGAGTATTGTAATACATCCATTTTCTAATGGACATTCAATGATCTTATACATTACGGCAGATATTGAGTCACTGTAAGAACTATCAGTCTTTATATTCTGAGGATAACTTTTTTAAGAGTACAATTAAAATATCATTCAATTATTGGCAGTAATAGATTTTGACCTACAAACTGAGATTTCCTTATGCGAACTTTAGTGTCATGTTGAATATCTTGTGTAGAATTGGCTGCCACTACTTGTGTTCACAACATCCAAATTGAGATAAACACTATTTCAGATGTCAACCTTTTATTATGTTTAACATACTTCCATAAATGACTACTGTATCATGTTTTCATATTGTGCTGATTGTATTATTTTTACTAGTATTTATATTTCTTCTTTCTTTACAGATGGACAGGGAGTTGTTATAAGGCTGTCCAAGCAAGTGAATGCCTGTAACAGGAAACTGAAGAAGATTGTTACAGAGTACAATAATCTGCAGTGGCCTCCACAAACTGGCATCTTTCCATCACATTTAGAATTTTGAGAATTGTGTGATGCCTCCTCCCAGCTGTACACATTGTTTGATGAAGAAGTGAGTAGAATTGATCTAAAGGTTTTATTCAACTTTCTACATGCTGTTATTCACTTTATGTTGCTACTACATTTAACAAGGTTCCACTTGCAATTGTTCTCTTATTTAAAAGATTGAAGATCATGGTGTTGTTCCAAAGAACCTAAAAAGTCGAGCAATAGAAGCCCTGCATTTGAAGACTAGAGCAACTGAAGAAAAGCTTCTACTTAAGAGAGAGATGAACACTGTCATTCTTCACCTTCATCAACAACATGGACATTTAAGTTCAGCTATAAATGATACTGCAGATCCTGGTTCAAAAGCTGTACTTCATCAAAACATTATCATGTTAGAAAAGAAAATGTACAGTGCAATGAACATGTTCAAGAGGTTTATCGAAGTTGGTGCCCCTCCTCCAAATCATCACCTACCAGAGTTTAACTCTTATTCTCAAGCACTTATGTCTCCAGATCTATATTACATAGACTATGATGAAAGCATTGACGATGGAGAGGATGAAGCAGATGATGACGACAATGTTGACGAAGGAGAGAACAGCATAGATTGTGAATCATCTTCATGATTTATGGCCACTTACTGTTCTATGTGAAGAGCACATATTCCAGTATAAAAAGTTCATTGATGATTTTCATATAAGCTTTTTGTTCTAACATCTCAGTTTATTGTTTTTGATATTGTTGAGACATATCTGTTTTTTAAGTCAAGCTATATATAATCAAGGGCATTTTAATTTTACTCATTACAGCTTTGTAGTCTTTTTCACATTTATTAATGTTCTTGTTCAGTATGACATTGTTAATGACTAAACTTTATTTACAGTTTGAATTTAACTCTTAATCTTGAGATGCTGCATAATCTGCTTTACATAATATCTTTAAATTTGAGCACAACAATGAAATAACTAAAACGTAGTGGACAAATATTTTGTGATGTTGATATTTGAGAAATATTTGACTGTTATCCAAGAATTACATTATTTTGAAGGGCACTACTCTGTATTAAAAATTCATTAAGAGCTATGTCAGTGTTTCTGTGATATTTCAGACAGATTTCAAAACTTACAATATGGACTATTTGTAGCCTGTGTAGGGACTTACAAACTGGATGATTTGATTTACCTTCCTGGTTTTAGTAAGAATGCCAGCAGCACCATAATGTATCATCTGCAGTTGGATGATTGGCTACTTTTTTAGGAGACCCCTCACACCAGCATCCAGGTTGAGTGTTTGGTGTCTAAGCGCTCCTTCCACTGCTCCACCACTCAGATGGCTGCACAGACTAGTGAGAATTATCTTACTGTTAGATTTGCATTTAGTTTTGCAACTGTAAGGACATGTACATTCCTGGTTGTTTAAAATGTTATAGAGCAGTTAATATTAGTGTTGATGTTTGCGTTTTTCTGGAGGGCAACACGAATATTGACATCCTTCACACCAGATATTACATTAAAATTTAAGCACACAGCAGGACGGATCAGGCAGGAATATAAAGACAGAGAGTCTGAATAACACCAACTGTATGTCAGAAAATTCTGACATGTAGTCTTATGTGATTTGTCTCTGCTTACATAAAAAAAATATATGGGCCACTATGGAAAATGGTGACAAACCATTTTGGGACCAAAATGTCTGCCCTCTTTTTTCCCTTATGGGGCCCACCTAGGTATGCCGGCTGGGGCATTATGACATAACTGTTTGTAACCTACCTGAGAAAGCGGCAACATACAGTCATATGAAAAAGTTTGGGCACCCCTATTAATCTTAATCGTTTTTATGTATAAATATTTGGGTGTTTGCAAAAGCTACTTCAGTTTGATATATCTAATGGACACAGTAATATTTCAGTATTGAAATGAGGTTTATTGGACTAACAGAAAATGTACAGTATGCATTAACAGAAAATTTGACAGGTGCAAAAATATGGGCACCTCAACAGAAAAGTGACATTAATATTTATTAGATCAGCCTTTTGCAAAAATAACAGCCTGTAGTAACTTCCTGTAGCTTTTAATAAGTTCTTTGATCCTGTATGAAGGTATTTTTGACCATTCCTCTTTACAAAACAATTCCAGTTGAGTTAAGTGTGATGGTTTCCGAGCATGGACAGCCCGCTTCAAATTATCCCAGATGTTCAATGATATTCAGGTCTGGACTGGGATGGCCATCCAGAACATTGCAATTGTTCCTCTGCATGAATGCCTGAGTAGATTTGGAGCGGTGTTTTGGATCATTGTCTTGCTGAAATATCCATCCCCGGCATAACTTAAACTTTGTATCAGCTTCTTGAACATTATTCTCAAGAATCTGTTGATATTGAGTGGAATCCATGTGACCCTCAACTTTAACAAGATTCCCAGTACCAGCATTGGCCACACAACCCCAAAGCATGATGGAACCTCCACCAAATTTTACAGTGGGTAGCAAGTGTTTTCTTGGAATGCTGTTTTTTGTTTGTTTTTCCCCCGCCATGCATAATGCCTTTTTTATGACCAAACAACTCAATCTTTGTTTCTTCAGTCCACAGGACCTTATTCCAAAATGAAGCTGGCTCGTCCAAATGTGCTTTTGCAGACCTCAAGCGGCTCTGTTTGAGGCGTAATTGCTGAAAAGGCTTCTTTTGCATCACTCTCCCATACAGCGTCTCCTTGTTAACACATACTATCTGTAATAGTGCAGCTAAACTAAATATGAGAAAAAGTGAAGCCCTGATCATAGTTTAATACACTACAATTACACTCTCAATGACCATATACATTACTTTATAACATCCTCGCACTTACAACTCACAAGGTCTTATTGTCGCGGCAAACGTTCAATGTTTGAAATGGAATGCCCCATCATTGACACACGGGGCCTTATTGTCGCGGCAAACGTTCAATGTTTGAAATGGAATGCGCCCCATCATTGACAAACGGGCGATGTCATGATTAAACTCACCAGTCTGAGTGGGTAGCAAATTCTGTTAAAGTAAGTAAATCACATTTTCCAGTCATAAACTGAACTTATCAGACAGAATGAAATCCTAATGTCAAATCGTATTAATAGTTTTCATTAAGCGGCAAAAGTGTGTAACTGGTCACGTGGCGTGTCACCCATTGATAACCAATAGTAACATGTGACGTTGTGGAACTACTGCATCCCACAATGGAATCTTCTCCAGCTGTGTCCTATCAACATGCCTGTCCCAACGATGTCGCGAAGGAGAAAGTGCCTTTACCTGAACGTGTCGTCTTCTAACCTGGTCAATTTGTTTATTTAAAAGGAAAGATCTTACTCATTTTTTTGCTAAAGGGTATTATTTGTGCTACCATGTGGAAATTTTTGAAGTGCAACAGTAATTAGTTCAGCTAACATGCTTACTGATGTGTTCGTTTGATACCCAAATATTTGTTACTATGTAAAGCACTCACATTTGACAGAATATCTTTTCAATACAAAAGCTTTTATTGATGCATTATACATTTATCAATTGTTTAAGACAAACTACAGGAAATGCTAACATTGACAGCTTTCGGATAAACAAATGTCACAACTGTGACCAAATTAGAAGTGTCTTTTTTGCAGTCCCAGTGATACATAATACATTTTGAAAAAAACATGTTTAATGACAGATAGCACAACACAAAAATACATCTCCAATAAAAGCTTGTTTTACAATTTTGCTGAAAACAGAAGTGAATGATTTCACAGACCTGAAGATGTTGCACAATGGAGATCCATGGCTATAAAAAGCCAAAAACTACTTATATCATATGTTAGACACTATCTTTGAACATACAGATTTGAACATTTTGGACAGTGAGACACCATGTCATTATTCCAGCAAAGAACCAAGTAGTACTATAAGACAATTTTTCAACGTTAAACATGTTAATGTTTCACCTTCGCTCTGAAAGACTTAATATCTGCCGTAATGTATAAGATCATTGAATGTCCATTAGAAAATGGATGTATTACAATACTCACTTATCTGTGCCTATTTACAACGGGCATTGGTGAAAGACAGGATACACCCAAGAAACATATTCATACACCAAAGATAAATAACCATACACATCAAAAGCACATACCCATGACAAAGGACAAGTTGGAATAAACCAGTCACTTCTTACACTGCATAAAACGCTTAAGTACCTAGAGTGAACATATGCATGGTGCAGGGATAACATAAAGATTAAATTTAGGTTTACCACAAGACCTTTGAGCTTCAATTTTGCTAATGACCATACAGTCAAGAGAAGAAGTAGTGTTACCATTACATCTTCTTTTCAGGTTGAGAAGAGTGGCCCTCTCCCTTGCTTCATTTTGTGCTCGTCAGATCAGCTGACCTCTAAGTTCCTGGTCAACATCTCTCAGTGTTCTCTGGAAAATGCCATCCGAAGGGAGCCACCTTCGTTTTACACCATGGTGTCTCTCAATTATTCGAAGATCCCTGTCCAGCCTAACCACTACAACAACAAGAAAACAACGCACAGTTTCTTTACTTGAGGCGAGAACTGTTGTTCAAATATAGAAGAGTACAAATTTCTGTCACTTACTGTGATTCATCTTCAATGAGTGACTCCTGTGTATGTGATCCGGATCTAAAAATGAAAACAAAGACTTTATATTGGCATAGCTTGTATAATTAGCATGAACAATAACTATAAAGTCACAGAAAATGCAAACGTTTTACAAAGACTTAAATAAATAAACAATGCTTAGCCTGGTGGGGCAACAAATAAAGAATGATGGCCTCAGGGTTTATAATACACTGTGGGAAACGATGAAATGTAATGAACTGTATGACAGAATCCTAACATTAAATCAATATACTGATATAAACTAGTATACTGAAAAGTATACGGTTTTTTAAGATATATGAAACAAAATTTTAGCACATTGTTATTAAAGGTATGAAGGACAGCTATTGAACCTGACTGGCTTTTAAAAGGCTACTTTAGCGAGCTAAAGTAGCCTTTTTTTGCTACCAAGTAGGGTTAAAAACGTGTCTAAATCTGTACAAACACATGCTGTGCCACATACTCGCTAACATTAACTCATAGAACTACCGTCAGCAGATTTATAAATGTAGACTTTCGGTCTTTTGAGGGTTTTTTTACTACATTTTTATTTGACAGATTCAGGGCTACTCACCAGCTCCGACCTGTGGAAAGTGTCGCGTCGAATGACGTAGCTTCTTCTTCTTCTCTAATGTTTTGTCGGGTGCAATCCGTAATTTATTATTATTACTACTAATACAAATATTAAACATTTTCATATGGTACAAACACAGATTTTCATATAATCATATGAGCAAATCCATCCGTATTTTTATTTTTAACTTTTTTAATTAAAAATAAAATTATAAGATAACTTCTTCTTATCATTATTGATAAGATTGCAAGCAACTACAGATGTACATACAGCCACCTAGTGGAAGGCTATGAGGTTGGACAACTCATAACACTACATAACTCTAGAATATACCTTTTAATTTCATTATATGCTTATATATATATATATATATATATATATATATATATATATATATATATATATATATATATATATATATATATATATATATATATATATATATATATATATATATATATATATATATATATATATATATATATATATATATATATATATATATATATATATATATATATACCAACTGAGGCCATTCAATGGGGCTGATAACCACTGATAATCGCCATTCTATGGGATGATAACATCCGAAGCGGGTGCTAAAATCGCGGCTTCAGAGAACCGGAGGATCTTTTAAAACAGAAGTAAAATTAACTAAATTGTTAAGAACCTACAAATACATCAGCTATGCACGAATTGTGTTATCTTATTTGTTCCTAGATCGTCGGTTCTGGACGCTTAGGGAGCGGTACAGCATTCAAAGAGAGAACCCTTCTCGTCAATTATTGACGCGAAGGGGGTACCCGACGCGTCAACATGTGACGCTAAGGGAACCTGCCCATGCGTCAATATATGACGAGTCGGGAGTGAGACTGTGTTGGAATATCACAGCCACGTAAACTTGCATGATGCCTCTGGAAGTTCTTTGTTAAAATCGCGCAGGTGGGAGAAAGGAGCAGTAATGATCTCGTCCCACTCTTCCCAGGTGTCAAATTCTCACCGGAAGTTTTTAAATGAGACGCTGTGCGGTAGCAACCGCACTGACGGTGAAAATACTGTGGTTAGATCCGGAGAGCAGCAGCAGGAGAGACCTGTGAACGCTTCTCAGGATCGAGGCGGTCTGTAGCCTCCTCCCGTTTGGGGGAACGGTTTAAAGAGTTGTCGTGTTCTGACGTACGGGGAGAAGCGGGCAGCACAGGTGCGGCAGCGCGCGCAGACACGCAGCATTCACATACTACCAACTCTGAGCGCGAGCTGCTCAATAAATGCGCCTCTGTTTAATTAGGGACACCAAACTCCCCTAGTGCGGTGCTGTGAGCTAGAGGACTGATTCCTCTAATGCTTTAACATCCCACAAATGAAATTGTTTTGTTTTGTTCTTTGCTCAGTCTTGAAATTCAAAAGATTTCAGTTCGGGTTTAGGTGTTTTTTGTTTCACACTTTTCCTATGAGCTTCTCTCATTTTCTCTCCTTCTGTCGCACCTGTCATGTTCTCTGTCTGTTACGAACATTTCTAGTTTCACACCGAATATTAAAGGTAATCTCTCTTCAGTCTTCTAAAGGCAAGTATTATGTTCAGTAGGCAGGTTTCTTTCTATTATCGAGGAAAGCTGCTAGTTATAAGAAAAGCCGGGTGCTTCTTTTACCTCAATGCTATTACAGTATCAGTTCAAATCTCAGTTGCTTTGATTGGTTTTTGCTTTCATTTTATCCTGCAGCTGCATCAGGAAAAAACAACCTGACCCAAAGCCATCATCCTCATAAACTCAGACAACATAGCAGAATTTTTTTACTATTTCCCGCTTTTACCAATTAAACCTAAGTTGACCAGAGTGTATTTGAGATTGAACCCATTTTAGTAACTGATGGGACTCTGTATCTACAAAGACTCAGAGTGGAGGAGCTATCTGTCAGCATTATCCTTTCACATGGATGTAAGCCTCAGTCAGAAGGGAATCGATCCCATCACAATAAATACCCTCTGGACATTGTAACAGACTAAACTATATTGGGATAAAACTTTGTCTGTCCAACAATATTGGCTAGAATGCTTAGAGTCAAATAAAGAATATCATATTCAACAATGTCTATTAGAAGACTCAATACAGTCATTATCACCCATCATATTGATTATTGATGCATGTGGAGAAATATATGCAAAGAAATTTTACCACTGGACCTTTTGCACCAATCTTTGAAAGGATCTTTCAGCAATGTCTTGAGATGCAGTCTGTATGACGGATCTAGGATGAGAGCACAATCAGTCCCTTTCATATAAGCTGCTTCTGAATGTCAATAAATTTGAGTATTGATCTTGACTGAAAAAAGGAAAGAAAAAAAAAAAACTGAGATACAAGGAATCAGCAAAAACCTCTTCCAACATAGGGTGAACACAAAGACATAAAATTTGTTTTTAAGTTTAAAACCGTTGGGGAGTTTCTTTTAGGAGTGTAAATGTCTCTATTTGTCTTTAACCCCAAACTTTGAGAAAATAAAATCCTTTTGGGTATTAAAAAGTTCATCTAAGAGTCCATGAACTAAACCAATTATATTTGAAGTATTGAGTTAATTAAGCATGCATTTCATCAACTACACCATTTCAGATAATTTTAGATATTTGTAAAGTTCACATTAATAATTATTCATCTCCAGTTCTGATAGCTGGGTAATACAACACCACAGGTTAATTCTCTTAAAAAGGCTCAGTTTGACCATTTAGATTCTTTAATTAATGTGCTGTACTGTTTTAATATCTATAATAATAACAAATAATTGGTCCCTCACTTTTGCAAAAATTAAACAACTTTTTAGTCTAAGCTTTTGGAACCTGGTATGATCAGATCTGCTGGGGATTAGTTACGAAATGAAGCTGCAGTATTTGGTAGTCTACCTCTAAATGCATGCAAACACACCCTCTAATCTTTTTTGTTCATAGAAGATGAGATAGAATATTTATTTTTAGGCTTTTCTGCTTGGCAAGCATACAGATTGGATGCATGATGCTGGTCTGATTTCACAGATTCAAATCCAGATGGAGCAGCGGAGACATATGAGAGATGTGAAGTGTGTAGTACTGCAGAGTTCGAATGACTATTTCCTGTGTGGTATCAGTCAAATAGAGTTTAAATTAGGGTGTAAAAATGGGTTTCATGCGTGCACTGTCTGAGTTAAGAACGCCACAGAGCCTTCATAAAGCAAACAGGTTATCTCTCTCAAAGTGAAGATGAAAATGGATTTTTCACCCCTTAAACAACAAGAAGGTTATTTAGGGAGGGAACAGATTCTTAAGGAATGCTGATAGCAGGATGGTCTGGGCTTAAACCAGAAAAGATTGGTTCAGGGAGCATGAAAATTCATTTTCTCACTTCTAGTGGCTACCCCAATGTTCAGGCACGTAATCCTACTGTAATCTTTGTAACTTTTGTAAACTAACCATTAGGATATTGTATGCATTACATTTTATTTTATTTTTTCAAAACAACATTCAGCTTATTTTCTGTTAAAGATCACTTGGAAAAGTATTCATAATGTTTGAGCAGAGTACCAAAACAGGAGAAGGTCCAGTTATTCACAGGTATCTTTATGTGACCTTTCAGATTTCTTTTCTTTTTTTTTTTCTTTTGCCAGATTTTGTTCTGAACTCTAACTAGACGAATTTTATAATTGTATCACTGGTTCCCAAGTGAGCTTGAAAGCAGGGAGATGCTAAAAAACTAAAATCCGTCTTTATCTTCAGCTGTCTAGCAGCAACCAGAAGGTCAGTCAGAATTAACTGGTATTTAGAAGGTTCATAAGTTTCCACCTTGACAAAAAGTCTGCTTCCATCTAACTTCCATCCTAGGATTTATTAACTGCACTGCATTTTTTTCTTGTGCAGTAAAATTGTTCACCACTCACTTCTCCTAACTGATGTCTTTGTATAATGACACCTTTGTGATCCAGTGAATATCTACTAGGTCTACTAGATAACTAGGTCTGGTTATCTCTTAGTCTTCCCTTTTCAAGGTGGACTTAGCCACACTCCTGTAACAGTGTGCCTAAAAATTGTCCCACTGTTACAGGAGTAGCTCATTTGACTTGCAGTCACAGAAACAGCCCACAGCAAGACAGAGAGCATTCCAGCAGAATGTAGAAGAGATACTACTTTCTCTCTTTAGTTATTTGGATGGTCTGTTCACTGGCAAGCAAAATAAAAAAAACCTGTTTTTCAGTCAGCCAGATTTAGTTGGTTTGGTCAGCAGCAGTTAGTATGAGCGTTTACACCTGCTCACATGAAGCAGACAATCCATGAAAAAAAATCCTGGTCTGTTTAAAAGGGACCAAAGGTTCTATTGTGATTTTACCCAAAATGTGGGGAGGGATCAAAAGCACAGGAGCCCAGAAAGTGTTCGCTTCGCTTCAGACTTTTAAAACATAGAAAGACACATCCAATCCAGAGTCAGCAAATAAATGCTTTATTTTCAACTTTCACCTCATCTTGAATGGGAAGAGAACACAAGAAAAGTTTTATGGTTTTATGGTTTTTTTAGTGATTTGTAAAAAAAGAAAGAAGAAAAGAAAAGAAAAGGGAAAAGTGACAGTAGTCAGTTCTTTTTTAAGCTGAAAAGTGGTGCACTTGTTGCCTCTCAATAAGAATAACAGCCAGGGGATTTCTGTGTGGAGTTTGCATGTTTGCCACATAAAAGTGGAGGTTTTCATTTTGTATAGCTGCCAACTGCAGGTGTCTCAGGTAAATTGGTCACTCTAAATAGCCTTTAGTGTTTGGATGGAAGGTTGTTTGTGCTGCATGACTGGTTTCCCTGTGATGGACTGGGAATCTATCCTTGCCAGAGCTTTGTATCACCCAGTGACAATTTAGCAGGTTTTGAAAATGAAAAGATGCTCTTTATAATTTTATCGGCCCGTGTTGCAAAACACAAGTTCCTCTGCAGTCAGCTGTCAGGACAACAGCTTTAGAAAGCAGAACAAAAACTGACACTGATTGAAAGAAGCTGACTACTGTGGTTCCATATGAAAAACCATCCATAGAAAGAAACTTTGCATAAATGCAATGGACAATGATACAGAGTCTGGTCTGGTTTCACTTTAAAAGAAAATCTATAAACAGACCAAACAAAGTGTAAACTCAGCCTGGAGTGTTGGCATCTGTGAGTCGTACTTCTCCAAATGAAACACTGAAGTGCTCCAACAAAGTATTTTATTCTTGAACATAAGATCAGATAAAGTGCTTTTTGAAATAATGTAAACAAATAATATACATATATATTCCTTCACTGCACTTATGTGTCCAGTCATTAATAGTCTCTTTGGGATTGCCAGCACGCCTTACACACCACTATAGGAGTGTGTGTGTAAGGAGCCAGTGATGGTGAACATTTTTCATTTAGCATTTTCAGTTTTTTCATTCCTCTTGGATCAATTCCTGCACTCTAATATTTCACAAAGCTACAATTCTTAGATACAGCAAAAATAACTGGAGTTTAACACTTTGCTTATCTGGTTTAAAGTTCCTAAAATTTTGAGATAAATATGTGAAAGATGCAAAAGTTAGATCTGTGTTAGATTTGGGCAGATGTGCTGGTGGTTAAACATCTGTGAAGGGAAGGAAGCTGAAGCTCAGGCTGTCAGTTGGTTTCCATCAGTTTACTGCAGAAGTCTGAGATGTTTGCCAGGCACAAAACTGAATTAAATGAAATCTGCTATTTGGGTTGCTTTTAAATTGTAGTTTGTTTTGTTATAAACCCAATAATTTTAAAAAAGAATGAATTATTGAAAAGCGTGTGAAAACTAAAGGACAACTAAGTAACAAGAAAAGAAAGCTCAGAAATGCTGAATGAGAGCTGTAAATCGTGCGTGTGCATGCGGGTGTGTGTGTGTGTATGTATTCTTGGGTTGTATATTTCAAGTCACATTAATTAATTTTAGATGTTTAAGGTTGTCTGGTGGGATTTCTTCATTTTACATTTACTCAGTTCAAATATTTCTGAATAAAAATTTTGATTAGTTGTTAATTTGCATGTTAATTTGTATTATTGCTAATTCTTTTTATGGTTCAATTATTTTAAATCTGAAGCACATTTCTGAATAATGCAAAACACTTGTAGAAGGTCATGGGTAATTAAAAACAGTAATAATGAAGAGCATCTGTTTTTAGCAGTGAACATTTTCTGTAATATTGACAGGTAGCTGAAACAAATGCAAAAGTCTGTTGATGTAAACTTCTACATATTCTTTAGTTTATATTATCATATTTGTATATTTTTCAGAAGCCTAAATGAACAGCAAGGTTTTTTGTCATTTAGGTGAATTCTCAACCAATCAGTCTCTTTCAGAACAACTTAGGTATTATATCTTATAACCTATTAAATTTGCAGTGGTGTCATTTTTTTAATCAGGAATCTCAAAAGTACACTTAAAAATGTAAATAACTTTTTAAAGCAAATTTTTTTGGCAGTAATGTGATTAAATTTCAGACCCAAGTAACACATTGGAATAGGAAATTAAACTGTTTTTACAGCTTGCAGACCTTTCTTACTTAACCCTGGAGGTAGTAAATAATTGGTTTCACATTGTGTCAGCAAACATTGATTTGGGATTTCCTATTACCATATCTCGTTAAGCCCTTCCCATACTCTGAGTGACCTGGGTTCATCTTTTTTCAGAACTGGACTTTGTTTTTAAACATAAAGGAACTACCTTCTGTGAAGAAATATTTAAAAGTACCTCAGATTTTTTTTCCTTTCTTTTTTAATCAATCGTAAAATGCTTTGAAATTTTTCCATCTGATTTCAACAAAATGGTTTAGAGCAACCTATTCATAGGTCCTTCCTTAAGTGTTCAGAGGCCTTGCTTTTTTCCAACTTTTGTCACATTATAATCACAATCTTTAAGCACATAGCGAACAAAACAACATCTTGAAAACTAAGGAAAACAGCAGACAGGTTAGGAATAAAAGTATACAGGTTGTGGTAAAGTCTACATAGGGCTAGTAATACAGAAATAACTGAAAATTTGCATATCTCATTCAGGACTGTTCTATCCGTCAAATGAAAATGGAAAGGGAATCACAGAATGACATAGAAGAGCTTCAGATGTCCACAGCTAGGGTGGGAGAATGTCAACAGGAAAACGATTAGAATTTCATTCCACAAATCCAACTTTTAAAGAAAGCCCTTTCTGAAAGAAAGACCTTTGAAATTCAGTTTCTAGTGAACTTCAAGTCGTACAGGGGACACAGCAAACCGTCCACAGAAGCTGTTTTGGTCAGGTGAGATTAAAATTGTACTTTAAGTTTGGAAAACTAACCAAAAATCACTCTCACCATTCAATCCACCTCTACCTTGAAACACGGTAGAGCCAGATCTAAAACTGAATTGTTTCTGCCATGGAACATTCATGTGGTGGAATTGTCCAGTTAAAGGCCAGAGCTGAATAGTATCTGTGGAAAGATTGGAAAAATAACAGAACTACTTAGAAAAAAAATGAAACAACTTTAAAAGGTAGAGAGAAAATAAAATAAAAAAAGTGCAGAAAATTCTGACTCATATTATGAAAACAACTGTGGCTAAACAGAGTGCTTTAATAAAATACTGAGAACTTAGAGGGCAGGTCATGATTAGACGTATAACACAAAGAGAGGTGAATTAAGTCTAAAAACAACTACAAACTGAGGGCAGAAACAAACTAAATCTAAATGCACAAACAACAGAACATAGGCAGAAACTGAGAAACTAAACACAACAGAAATAACTAGTGAAGAAAGACTAACAATGAACACAGGGAACTGAGCTCAAATGGCAAACAGAAATAAACAAAGAAATAACCAAAACAAATGAAAATGAATGCCAGTAGTTTGTGAAATTCAGTCCTAACTGCAGCAAAAAGAGGTTCTAAAAAGAGCTAACTGTGCTAATAAACATTTTTATTTTTATTTGTAAAAAGGTTTGAAGACAACATAATTTTTATTTTATTTCACAAGACGCTATACCTTGTGCACTGACACAAATTCAGTAAAAATGCAGATGTAACATGACATCTGCATTTGTCATGTTACAAATGACAAATTACAAATGTCATGTCATTTTTCAAAGAAGTATTCTTTATTGAAGGCTACTTCTTCAAAGAAGTAGCCTCCTTAAACTGCTGGGCACCACCCTTCTATAAGTAAAAGCCTAATTGAAACATCAGTATGCGTTAGAGTATTTTTTGACTTCTTCTGAAATTAGTTTTGAGATGACGCCAGGTGGCTGCCACATTTGATCATGTGTAAAGGAAGAACCAAATAAAAATTATCTCTGGTATTGATTGCGAATTTGCCACTGTCTCAACATTTGATGAATGGCGTTCCACTGATCAAAGCTGACATTAAGTTTTTCACAGTTTGAAGTTTCAGTCCCACAGGAAACATTATCAAAAAGTGATTATTTTACACATTTAAACCTGATCAGAAGCCTAAGGACATTAGTGTTTTGGGTGAAAAGACATAGAAAATTGCAGGTCCTCATTCACCTATCTGTGGAAGCTCAACATTGCAGAAGGTAATGAAACGTTCATTAGTTGTCATTTAATATAAATGAAAGAAGCAGCGGTAAAACATTAAACTGCATCAATCTAATAAATCACCAAACTAGACTGCCTTCATTATCCTTAAAGCCACATCTGGTGTTAAAGACTTAATGATGTGAGGTAAGTAGGTATGGTGCCAAGAACAGAAATAAGAAAAGACAGATGACTTTGGATTTTATCAAGAGGGTGGAAATGGTTTTGAAGATGTATTTCAAGAAGAAAGAGGAAGACTAGTTGAAGTATTGGACCTGAGGAAGGTCACGCAGATGGACCACACTTTGCACTTGGTATAGTGTTACTGAGATAGGAGACAGAAAATTGGTTTGCATGGAAAATTTAGCTCAGTAGTACCTACTTTGAAAAAATAAAAATAAAAGGGTGTGAGTGAAAGCAAATGCAAGGGTTGAAATTAGAAAGTTTAAGAACAGAGAAGGTTGGTCAAAGTTTAGGGAAGAGTTGAGACTGAAAGTTATAGACAGATGGTACAGGATTCTGATATTTGCACTTCATGCAGCAGGACCATAATTGGGTTGTAAGTTGAGCTTTTAAAATGCAAGCAGAAGACATGCAAAAAATGACTAAATAAAACCAACTTACAGTTCCAGGAAAACTGTTTATCCACTGCTACTCTCCTGCCGGCTCTGATTGGTTGGTTCTGATGGTGTTTTCTGCAGATGGCAGTAGGACCACAGAGGAAAGTGTGTGAAATTTGGTGAAAGCAGCTTCACAAAGGGCATCCATGGTCTGGAGCTGATCTCTGAAGCAACATTGTCCTGTCTGGATCGCAATGCAGCCTGCCTCCATCGCAAAGTAAAACAGAAGTCCTAAGTTTTTGTTCTGCACGTCCTTCTCTTACAGATATCTGCTCTTCTCCCAAATGTTTCATTGCATACACCATAAGGAAGACACTAGTTCATTAATTTTCTTTCATTAGGTATAATATATGGAATGTCGGAAATATTACATCATTCTTACTATGAGATACAACGCCTTAACTTGAAGCAACCTGATGTAAATATGGAATGGTCTTGGAAATATAGGTCAGAGCTACATCACACCATGAGCCAAGAAACATTAAAACCACCTGCCTGATCTTACATAAATTCCCCCGAGCAGCTGCAAGAACTCTCTCTTCAAAGAAGTAGCCTCCTTAAACTGCTGGATGCTTCAGGGAAAAGAGTAAACAGATGGAATCACATTTTATTTTTACGCAATACGCATTTGCATTATTGATTTTTTTGTTCATAAACTACTCTTAGGTCGCTAAGCAACACACAGTGCAATCATGCAATACAAAAAATGTCCAATTGATAGATAACAGTAATTGGAAGAGTTATATAGTGTCATCAGAAAAATAATGTCACATGTTAAATCTTGACATGCTCTTTGAGCACATCAGGTTGTTCTATCTTAGTAGTTTTCACAGCATGGTGGTGCACATCGTCCTGCTGAGGGACCACTGTTGCCATGCCATCACTGACTTCATCTGTCACTTTCAATGTAGTGCCCACTGAGTGTGTAGCTAATATTCAACAGGGGGTATTTGATGTGCAAAACTCACTTTTCACTTTTCCTGTCACGTTTCCATCCTGTTCTTGATCTCTCTGAAGCTCTTCTTCTTCCGTTGTTATGTTTGACACCAAGTTTTTAATCTGACTTGTTCAGTCACATGATTTAATTAAACTGAGTGGTTTTTATTAGGAGATTCACTACAAAAACAACTGGATACAAAAATGAAGAAGTCAGTAAATTAATAAACACTATAACAAAATAAATTGCATTAAATTGTCCATGCAGTCAGACTGCGGGGAAGTCCTGCGCTTTCTGTGCAGTGCAGTCCTCAGAAGCTTGTCGATGCATTTATCTGGAAGCTGGAAAGTAAAAACATTAGTTAATGGCTGGTTTAGTACCCAGATTCAAAGAGTTATCTGTTTACAGCTGTTTCTGGCCTCTCTTTATTACTTCTCTCTGGTATTTATTAAATGTCAAAGACATATTCACCGTTATATCGTTAATGTCACAGCTTTATACTGTCTTCAGAGTTAATATCTAGTGGTGAACACTATTTTATAGCAAGGAGTGAAGTCTGCTTGTGAGCTATAAAAGATTAAATATATATATGACAAAAACAAGAAATACTTAAATTTATTCTAATTATTTACAGAACTCTGAAAATATATATATAAATATCTCTACTTATGGACAACCCCAATAGGAACCAGATATTTATATATACTACCGGTACATAAAAATACATTGTTCCCCCCCTCATCACAATCGGATGTTAGATCAACTTGAACCTTTCCTGTTTGGGTCTGTTGGGATTTGTTAAAAAAATCATCAACTACATAAGTTTGTGTTGGACAAATAAATTTGAAAAACTTCCATATTTCTGCATAAATTTGTTTTATATACACAAAATATAGATTATGCCATTGCTCTGTATTACCAACAGGAGGACCATGCCTCTGTAGCATCTTTGAACTTTTAAGGAAAAGAGAGAACAAAATAAAAACTATTATACCTTATAGTTGCACCAATAAAATCTGAAAATGAATCCTGGAGCTCAACTGAAAACTTGTGGGGTACATAACTATATACAATGTTAATATTTCTGGTTCCATAAAGCCTTTGGGTTCAGACGTGGAGTAAAACTCAGCTATAACCGTAACATATTAACATAACAGGATTAGTTGAACCTACAGAATATTGCCATTTTGTTGTGAAATGATAGAAAAAGACAATAAATCAGAAACAAAAAGATAAAGGCATCTTTTAGCAAATTAACTTTTAATTGGCCCAAAAAGGAAAAGTATCAGCAGGCTTTTCCAGTTAGGTATTCTCATTGTAGTGTGTGACCAGCACTGCAATGTGTGAGAAAGATACAGAACAAGCCTGGTCCGCATTAGCATTTCAATGATTAGCCATTTCACTTTGATATCTGTACTTTTAATTTACAATTCTGTTGAAGATTATGTTGAAACTAAAAAAAAAAGAATTAAACATTAAATTCTTAAGTGACTTATTTCTCTCTTGCTTGTTAAGATCCTCTCTGAGATTATAGTTTCATCAAAAGGAAAAAATTGCACTTTTGTAAAATTATAATTAAATTGTAGTGTGCAGCGGAAAAATCAGCTTCGTGGAGGAGAACAAAGTTTAGAAGAAGCAGAGGTTTGTTAAACTTGTTTTTGCTGGAGATTGGTTTGTTGTGGAGAAAAGCAGCTGTAACCTCTCTTCTTCAGCAAAAGTTCAGAACTCTTCTGGTTCAGCAGCATGAGATGAATACAAAAACACTTCAGGAAAGCAGTTAAGCTCAGGAAAATGAGTGAGCAGCCAGGAAAACAGTCTCTCAAGAATCAGGAAATTGATTTTAATCACTTATGACTTGATTAATTTAATAAGGAAATTGTTTGTTCACCAAACTAGAGGGTCTGTGTGCTTAGTAAAAAAACATCTGAATTTGCTTAATTAAATGGAAACATTTAATTATTGCCTTGCAAAACTATCTATTCCAATTTAACTTGTTCATGTTTTTAATTCAAACTATCTTTAGCTCAGTCACTGTGGAGTAACAGCATCTGTAAACATTTATTAAGTTAGGACACAAATTTTCAGTCAGATTTCCTGTAGTTCTGGGCTGTCAGCAGTAAAAACGCACTTTTATCTGTAAAATCAATTAAACTTTATTTCTTTAGTTCACTATTATGCACTACTTTTTGTTGGTCTATCACACCTCAATCTTTTTAAACCCTAGTTGCAGATAACTAGGATGTTCCAATATAACAAATTATAGCTTCTTATTTTTTTCATGTTAAGATTTTTGAATAATAAAAAATCAGCAAAATATATTCCATCACCTTTTCTGCTCAACTAAACAGAATTCATTGGACCATTTATTTTAATATAGTTAAAATAACTTTATTTACGCTTAAATATAGTTAACCTTTTGTGTTTGCAGCTGTATAAAAATCTCTCTTGTAAATGAAGTAAAGAATCTAACATTTTATATAACAGTTTTTGCTACAGACAATTAAATTAAAAATGAATATTAATGGACAGCAGCAGAGTAATAGGAATATCTTATTGATGTCAAAGTCAGCAGTAAGTGTTCGGAAAATGTATGGTTGTCTGAATATGATGAAAGATTTTCATTGAAATGATCAATTATAATCTGAGGGAATCTGAGTCTGTAGTCATCTCATTATGGACTACTCCCTTTGTTACAGAGCGCTGTGCAAAAACCACACAGGAAAAAGGAAATTATTATCCAACATAGACGACCCGGAAATTCAGCCACAATACACAGTAAGTACTGAGCTAAAAGTAGGTTGTTGCTCTGGTCTGCAGTGGTGAGAGACGTACAGGAGAACAGCAGCCAAACAGCTGGTTGTTGACAGGAGACTCTGGGGTGGCAGATACATCACAGAGGGATGACGCAAAATTGAAAGATTTGTTCAGCATGTTTCCTAAAGCATGGAGTGCCACTAATGTAGCATAAAATATGGCTGCAGCGACGGCCAGAAGGTAATCCGGAATGACAGACTGAGTTCGGTACATTGGCTGTGTTTCCACCAACCATAAGATTGTATGAAATGGAATCACAAAATATTTTTCAACTAAAAAAACAAAAGGTTTTTACCCTAGGATGAGGTGGGTTCTCAGCAGTATCAAAATGTGTGTATTTCACAGAACTGCAATGAAAACACCTATTCCATCATACAAGTCATGCTACTTTGTATGCAGCAGCAAAGCATTTATTTGTAGACCCTGACCTCGGACGAAGCACTGCTGGCTCCACCAGAGCTCTCACAGCACCACACTGTTCCAATGTTGAGTTCTCCATTTGAAAGTGTTGAAGAGAGAGACAATCAGGTGGGCTAAATGAGGCTGATTGCTGAACAGAGGCTTGGCAGGAATAACCTAAAGAGAAAACATGAAATGCAAACAAGTCAACCTTCAACACAGACATGGTAAAGCAGAAGTGTGAATAACTTCAAATACAAAACCTAAGCTAAGAAAGGACTATATGTGGTCAGTACAAAATAGTTGTCCCAAAATTATTTGGTTTTATTAGCATAAGAATATGCGATAGTAAAAACACAAGTAGAAGAAAAATGAGGAGGAAATTTGTAGATCTGTAAATAGATTGAGGGTTCTGAAGTCAGCCAATAAACATATATTGATGTATGGTCACCACACAAGCAGAATAAATCCTTGAGTTGTAAGAATGTTTTTTTTCCCCTAAATGACAAAGTTTCCTATCCTGCTCCATTCCTTCCTCATAACAACTCATTTCCCCCCAGACTCATTATTAAACACTGTTATGAAATAAATGTTCCAGGAAACAATCCCCCTTTTTCTCCATGTGGAAGATAAACACAATTTATCATATCAGTTCCACATATAAAATATTTCTTTATTTTTGAATTTGCTATAGTTTGCTATTTGAATGTGTAAATATACTTTACTATAATTCTGTTGTTTTGTTTGCTTTTGTTTTAAATTTATTTTGCTTGTATATAACTTTGTTTGTCCCTTTATTACACTACGTTCACTAAAGTCAAACTACAATACTATTTAATTTGAGTGAACTAGGAATACTGTTCTTATAGAAACATACAGAGCACAAACTGCCTGTCACAATGAGATACCGCTGAGAATAGGAACGCCACAGCTCTTCTGGGACACATCCACTTTCATTCATCTGAATAAAACAGCTAAAAGGTTGAGAGCAGAAGCAAAGGGATGATTAAAAGTGTCACAAGTGAACTAAAAAATGTGCCAGAGAGAGTTGTTGATATTGTTTCCTCTTGTTTGGCAGTATAATAGTTTGAGACTTGAAAATTAGTTCTTTAGTTTAACTGTCTAGTAGACAGCTGCCTGAGAAACGTTAATTGAAGGATCACTGAAGATCTATGGAGACGGGCTTAAACACTCTACAGAGAAAGAAGCATGTACACTTGGGAAATTAATGAGTAAGTCTTTCATCATCATGACCTTTTTGTTTTCCATAACTGTCTGATTCTGCTGGAAAATATTTCTGATTTGTAGGTCTTTCATGAGTTTAATAATATATGCTTGTTGAAAGCAAATTAAATTCTGAATCGAATCAACAGTTGTGCTTTTTTCTTTTTTACTTTGTGCTTTTCAGTTGCAGCAGGTCAATTACCAGAACTAATGTTATCTTTATTCTCAATCCCATGTTTTATACTACTGGTTCAATGCAATCACAGTCAGACTACAGTGTGAATTGTTTATGAGCCCAGATCAACAAACATTCATCACTCATCAGCACTTTGTTTACAGAAGTAATAATGGTGAAAAGCAAAGGCCTTTTGTGGAACATTGACCGCAACTTCTGTAGAGAAGTTTGCAAACCAATTTTCAAGACAAATATACATGAAACAGTTTGTGGCATTGTGAAATTGATTCATGAAACTTCAGCATAATCAGACTATTAAATATTTGACACAGAGTTTCTCCAGGTACCACCAGGAACCAGCAGACTTTTAGTTGGATGGAAATTTTCTGTTAAATGGACTTGATGTAGTGGTTAGCTCAAGTATCATGAGATGTCATCTTTGGTTTTCATACTGAAATCACATTCATCTATTCAACGTAAGAAGCTTGTTTTAATATCAAAACATTATCATAAAGAGATTTATTTACACAGATTTAAACAGTTGTTATGATTAAGGGTATTAAATAAAGGTAACCTTAAAGTTGACAGTAAATGTTTAAATACCGTGCTCTTCAGAACATTCTGCAGTTTACATTTTGCTTTCCAGTCTCAGATTTAGCATGTTTAGACTTGAGGCTGTGACGCAGATGGAAATGCTCCTCTTCATTCATTAAGAAGACATTATGAGTTTGCCCTGATGATGTCTTCTATAACTTTCTTAGAGAGACATACAGCCTGTCAGGTTAGCAATTCTTTAATTCTTCTGTGGATACTCAGTGTGCCAAAAGTCCCTACTGTGTGCCTGAATTAAGCCATCATGTTGATAACATGTTTTACACAAAAAATTGTTTGACTTTTAGTCAAAACAGTCAATTAATATTTAAAATAAGAATGTCATATTATGACATCAGTCCTAAGAAGAATGAAAGGGTTCATATTTCCAACTTTTAGTTTAATTGTTACTCTGGAATAAGATAAACCGATTCATCCACCAACTGCATGTGGCACTCAGTATTTCTTCTCCCCTTTCAGTTGATCACTAATTCACTAAATGACTTCATAAATAATATATATATATATATATATATATATATATATATATATATCTGAATATATCTAACATATTGTGTGATAAAGAAAAGTAGTGGATGAGTGTGAAGTTTCTAACCAGCAAACGGTGGATGGTAGACCCAGGGTTATATCATCTATTTTTATTGACTGACATAATGAGGTTTCAGCCTTAAATTTCATTTATTTTTTAAATGGCTGTTTTGATTTGTGGTGATGTTTGGACTGAAGGTGCGGATCATTCATGATGAAATGTTTTAAAGTACAAATGTGTTGTCTGTTATTGTTCTTCTGTCTTATTGATTCCTCTGGTTGGTAAAATGTGGAAGCAGTTTGTGTATAAGCTGCTCTGTTGTTTAGATTTTAGTAAATAATGGATTGATGCTGCTGCTGCTGAGTTTGCTTTTGGAAGACTGGTAAAGTCCAACACTGCTGATGCAAAACGGCCAAAAATATATACAATGTAAATCTCAACCCCTGACATTTTGTAAATTAAAATTTACTAAAAATGCATTAATACAAAAGATTTTAACATTTTAATATGAAACATTTTATTGTTTAAAATGCAGTGAATTCCTTTAGCTCGATCAAAAAATCCGTCTAACATAAACGTGGAAATCTGAATTCTTTCTGCTTCACTTATCAATACAGTTGTAGGCTTAACCAATTAGTAATTTGATAAAATATGTCCTTTATATATATTTTTCTTTTGTTTTTCTTACAGAACTTGAACTGCATAAAACCTGAAAAATATATTTGAGATGGAGTTTCATCTTTTTACCTCTTTACCAACTGCAGCAGAAAGTTGATTTGAAAATGCTTCCATCTAGTTTATCTTTAGAAAGTAATGTATCGATATTGGGATACGTTTTTTTTCCCTCAATATTAATCATCAATTATTTTTCACAAATGCAATATTTTGTATATTGTGCATCTGTTTCACTAATAGTATTTTTCAATCTCTTCATTGATAAAAGCAGGACTTGCATTTTGCAATAAAAACTGTAATAAAAAGCAATGATTTCTCAAAAGAACAAAAATTACAATTCCACTCTTATCCCAGCCAATAAACTACTATATCCTGGGTCTTTTTCCCCCCAGATTAACTGCTATCCAGTTTCTCTTTAGCATAATATAAACCAACCTTCAACCACAGCAAGTGAACATCAGAAAAAAGCTTTTTCGTAGCAGTAACGTCTGACTATTTCAGAAAGCAATGAAAAATAATAATCCTGACAAAATGCTCTCTTTGATCTTCCCATAAAGAAGTCCTCGCCGCCTCTGGAGGACTCGCTATTATCAGCATCCACAGCTACTGCAGCAAAAATCCAGCAGAGACAGAATATGAGTAAAGCCTGATAACATCTTAGTTGTGCACCAAAAACCTGTCCCACTCAGCTCATTGATGTCGTTACGGATGATTATAACATTTGGTATGACAGATATGATATAGAATTTTAATATGTTAGTGGCATGTAATGTTTTGCAGCAGCCACCATGATCCCAGAGGTCAGAAATCGGACAGATTTTGACCTAAACTACTTCAGCTCTGTGGCATCGAGCCTTTTTTCAGAGCCAGAGCTGCTCTACATCAAAGCCAACCTGTCTGGTCCCTAACCAGCTTGGATTTAAAACTAGGCCTGCAGATGATGGGATCTGTATTGACTTTCATTCACTAGGAAAGCCCCCCACAAAAACCAACTTTGTATTCAGGACCACAATCCACCATGAAACGTGCAGGTAAAGTGAACCTTGGGAGCTGAGGAACTATTTTTAAAAGATAAGTATAAAACTCTTTGATCATATAAAGTGTTTGCAATAAACCATGAAATCCCTCCAGATGATCACTTGTACCAATCTATGACATAATCTGTAATGAGTGAGTCAGCTGTGGTTAAAATTACCCAAATGTTGTTTTTGAGCTGGTTGCAGAAAACAGTTTCTATTGCATCCAAAGTCTGCAATAACTGGCTTTATTATGCTGCTAGCAAACATTTTTAAATGATGCAAATTCTAATGTCATCATGAAATGTGCTTTTTTTGAAGTGTTCAGTGACTGAATACTGTATGGAAACATAAAATGTATGAAAACATAAAGTGTGACAGAATATGTGTAAAGAGTATGGTGATAACAGTTGAGTTATCACAACAGTTAAATGACTGTTGTATGAATGCTGCCCAATGTCGTGTCAGTTATTTTGTTCCTGCTTTTCTTTGGGACTTTGTGAGTCTTTGCAGTAAAACTGTTTTATTTCTGTTCCTTTGGCTCAAACTATTAGCACCATGGATGGTACTTTCACCTTTAATCCCTGTGGTTAAATCGGCTCATTAAACCATCTTTACACACAACTACATAAAAGCCTTCAGTCAGCAGCAGCTTCTTGTGTATAAAAATGCTTTCTGGTAAAAAATGAAGCCTAGGCGCAAATTCAATCTGGAAGACTCTTTTAGCCCCACCTGCATCATCCAGCCGGAACTTCCGGCTCATCACCGTTGATTGCTCAACGCCGGTCCAAGACTCGTCACGTCCAATCACCGTCCAAGCCCCAGCTGATAAGGACCGCCATCCATGGCGTCGTGCGCTTTCCAGCAGAGCTCAACCCACCTCCACCCCTTCACCTCCATTCGCTCAGCATCAGACCACATCCTTCATCGCCTCCACCACCAGTGCCGGGTCCCGGGGGATGACGTTCCTCTCAGCATACGGAATGCTCATCCAAGCCCATCGCAAAGTTTGCGATGATCAATGTCCTTAGCCGGGGCCCAGGCGCCAAAGATTTAAATCATATTGTCATTAAACTTTTCTAATGGTTTCCCTTTGTCTGTCTGAGTCTCTACAGATTGAAATAAAATATATATAATATATAATAATGAACACAATGAACACAAACTATATGCTAAAGCACAGTAAGTTGAATAACTAAAAAATAGTGACATAGAAAAATATCTTACCCAAATTTATTTAAGCTCCTGCAAAGATATTAAAGGGGACTTGATAGGTTGAGTTGCAGATAACTGAGTGAGACCATAACCTTTTCAACATTTATCTTTATGCAGTGATCTGTAGCATTTCAGTATACTTGATGAACAGATCACGCTTCCATAAAAAAAGCTCTTTGACTGCAGAAGTTCATAGAAGATGACATTTAATCAGGACGCTCTATAAAAAATATCAAAGGAAGCTTTAAAGTATAAAGTCCATACAAAAGTTCTGCTTTACGATTCATGAAGTTGTGGTTTGTTGAGAAAGCTGCACAAGACAAAAAGGAAGTCTAAGCCATTCATCCATCACAGGACAATGTAGAAACAGTCTGATTACCTGAAAAAAAGATTTTAAAAGAAATATTCAGACAGGAAGAGACCATCAGAGATCGCCCCAGGTTGAGATTAGCCTTACCTTGCAAATCAAAACTGTGGTTCAAAACAGTCATAGGCACATATAATAACAATAATAACAATGAACAATATGTGCAGCTTTGTTATTTCTAAAAATGGTGGAGTTCTCAATCCAATCCAAAACCAAGAACCCCAGTTTGTCTTTTTTAAACTGATAAAATGTAAGAATCCTTTAATGAGAAGAAGCTTTAAAATTGTTTTACTGAATAAACCTAAAAGTAAATCATTTTAATTTGACCTAGACAGATTTATCTTAATGAACTGAAGAAAACAAATTAAAAATGATCCATTACTATATTTTATATTTCATGCAACTAGATAAATTAGAATAATTGTTCTAGACAGTAATACTGATAATGATTTCTAGGAGTGCATCAGGGTTCTTTTTGAACAATTTTTTTTATCAAGCTTCAAGGAGACATATTCTGCATATTTCGTATTCCTAAAAAAAGATTTTGTGTGGTACAAGGTTCATAATTTCTCAAAACAGAAAGCCAGTTTACTATGATGCATTATCCCTCTCGATGCATTGCCTTCAACATCTGAAAACCTGCATGTGCATTTTTAGCTTATTTAGTAGATACAGTATGTCTTCTCTTTTTTTGAATAGGAGAAAGAAAATGAGATGAACAATTTTACGTTTCAGAGGCTTCAAAGAACGGTATTCACCAACAGATGCTGAGCACACCCATTTTAATAGTTGATCAGCACCACAATCACAGAAACATATCAGACAGCTTCTCTTCAGAAACACAATGTTGTTTTTCACATCATTTATTTGGTTAAGATTTTCTGCTTCCATCAACTTAATTTTCCTCTGAGATAAAAACCCCTCATCATCCTGATGGCATTTACTAAGTGGAGACTACAGGGAATATTAGAAGCTGCTTTGTCTTGTTAGAAATGAAGATCTTAAATATAAAGACAAATTTAATGAGGAGAAATTTACAGAGACTGTTTTTAACAACTGTTTTAAAGACTGATTGAGTATGCAATCAAATTAAAGTTCACTGGTGGCTGCTGTGGACAAGTCCCTCAAAATGATTTGAGTAATATTATAGGTGTAAGGTTTTGAATTATATTGAACGTTTGTTATTTAGGCTTTTGACTGATAAATTTCAGTTTGAGTTGGTGCAAATATAAACTTGTTTTTAATCTTCCAAGATAATATTACATAAAAGGCTCTAAATGGATTCCTATTGAATTGCTTTAAAATTAGGAGAATCACTGACATGTCATCAACATGCAAAATTTTGACAGTTTGAATATCAAAAAGTCTTTCCATATTTTCCCCATTATGATTCTTGATGCTAGAATGTTGAAATATAAAAGATAATTAGCTAAACATACTAAAAAACCTAAGTCCATAACTCAGGGGTTAAAGTGTACTTTGTGCTTAAATTAAACAAATTAAAACTACAACATACTCAAAATAGTTTCTTTCAAATACATAAAATGTAGAAAAATAAATCAGAAAGATGATAGATTCAAAGAATATACTTAAAACAAATACTTATACATTTATCTTATGTCATCATCAAATGTAAACATACAAATATAAACCACAAATTCATTTTATTATTATTAGCTAGGTTTTAACTGTTTCCATATTTTTGTATGAGACATCTAGATTTTGTCTAAACTAAATGTCATATTATGCCAGTGAGAATGCATTTGTGCAAACATTGAGTGATTAAAAATATAAAGAAACCTCAACAGTTCCATGTGCCATCATGACAAACTAAGTCTAAAAATGAAAAAAAAAACAAAAAAAAAACCACACACACAAAAAAACACCCTTTTTCAATTAAATTATTGAAATTACTTTTTGGGGGATTTGCCAAAACTAAAATGAGAACTCTAATATTCAAATACTCACATTTCTTCTCGCCGCCTGAAGGAAAGAAATCTTCTTACTGCACAATTTGCCAAATTAGGCCTCAGTGGGTTTATGCTGCAAGTTTTAAAGTTTGATATGAAGTCAAAGTAAAGCACTGGATCTTGTTATCTTTGTCACAATATAATTTTTGCCAGTCTCTTAAAAAATACCAAATGAAGGAAGCTCTTGGGGAGTTATTTGTCATGGTAAAGAAATTCCCACCAGATAGAGTCCGTAAGTATGTTTTATTAATTGCATCTTTAAGTCAATGACCGTAGAACTGAAAAAAGTATATATACAGTAGACTCAAACTTTTGGCTTTGAGGTTTCAAGTAGATTTACTTCAGTCCAAGCTCACGTACATTTGTGGAGAAAACACCCTTAATAAGAAACTCCTCAGTGCAGCATGATGATGGACTGGTAATTGGAACTGAACTAATTCATATTATATAAAGTCTTATTCAAACTAACATATTACCATAAATTCAATCCAAAATCTTTCTGAATGATGGACTCTCCATCTTGTTTTAATCAAACAGTTAAAGACATGGTATCATTGCCAGGCTAAGGATTTATTTACAATTAATCAAACTAGTTACATAGAATCGAGAATGTGATTATGCTCATTATAAATCACATTAAGGATTATTTCCCTTAAAAGTCAACAAAACAAAAAAATGTTTTTTCAATTTACAATGGAAGTTTATTTGTTAATTTTTCAAAAATACTAGTTAATAATAGGTTGTTTTATTAAAAATGAGACATTAATTGTCTGGTAACCCTAAAACTGAAGGATAAAGCACTTCCCTTTCTGAACCACCCAGCAGGTTAGTTTTCCAGAACCTGAAAATGACCTTAGCATAGCATAGCAAATATGACCTTAGCATACCAAGCACAGAGGTTTACTGGGGTCCAGATCTTTTCATGTCACTTTTCGATGAACCAGCCTAAAAGTTGCTCTGCGGCAGGAGGCAGCAGATGGCTCTGGCTCTGGCTCTGGGTTATTACAAGTTTGTGTTATTTCCCACTTTAGATCAGTCTGGAACCTGAGCAAGACAAAAGACAAATAAAAAATTTCACATAAAACTTTCATGAATGAAAAAAAGCAATGTGTAAAAAAACAGAATTAAACAAAAGTAAGTCTGGCAAATTGAACAGGCTTTGTTTTGACTAAGCTAAGCTAAAGAGTTCCGCTGGTTCTGTGGTTCTGTTTCTCTTTGTGTGTCTCCAAACAGCTGAAGGTTTCAGGTAGATGGCAAACAACATGAGGTTACGTTGTCCCAGTCATTGAGAAAGGAAAACTGACAAACATTTCTTTCTACAACTTTTTAAAAAACATTTTAGCTAGTAGAAGAAAAAGTACAAAAATGTTATTTTATAAAACACAGCCTGGCCAAATTTTTTTTTAAAAAGCCTTCCACCTCGATCTAGAAAGGGAGAATATTGTGTATTTTCCAGGCACATAGTGTCATTTTATAGCATAATTAAATAACTATGCTACCAGAAAAAGCAGGAGCTTTTTAAAGAAACAGAAAACCAATTTCAAGGTGTTAAATTGAGAAGTCTAATTTCATTTAAGTAATGCTCAATATATACAGCATTATTATATCAACTTGATTGCACTATGAAATGTGTCAGGAAAATACACAATACCGCTCCTCTAATATTGTGGACTATGTGTAATATCAAAAGGATTTTTGCAACACCACGGCAAAGGACAGCCAAATTGACAAAACAAACATTCAATCATTTTCTTCTCCTATTCTGATGCATTCTGATCAGCTGAGACCACAGTTGTTTGAGGCTAAATTGAAGATTCAGTATATTATAATTAGCAACAAGAGAGATAAATTATTTGAAAAGCCAAATAAATTAAAGTTCCACAAATAAATTTGGCCTTTTTTAAATCTAATGAAGAAAAAATATTCTTTTGGAAATTACTCAAAATAAGTGCTGATTTATAAATTACTAGTATAATTAGACTGACCTGTTTTAATATTTTCATTTATAAATACATTTTGAAATGTTTTAGTAACCGTTTTCGTCTTTGTATTACAAAATGGACCTTTTTTCATTACTTCTCATAAAAAACTAATGTCACAATTGTCAAGCAGCAAAAGATTAAATGTGTCAAACTGTGTCAGTATCAACAAGAGAATAAAAGGTAGGGACAGTCGTGTCATCAGTTGTCAGACAAGTCAACAGACCATCATAGACGTGTTTATATCCTGCACCTGCATGATGGCATGTCATTGGCTAATTCAGTCACTTCCAGACTTTGTGAAGTGATAAGAAATGTAAATATGTAGCTCATTTTCATATTAATAAAATATGACAGACCATGTTTGTTCTATATATTGGTACACTAGAAGTATTACTGTACTGGCCACAGATTCAGTCATGTTTGTATCTACCATACACCAACATGTCTGAGGTAGAATAACAATTGCTCTACTGTTTACTGTAAGTTTTGATTGTCTCCCTTGGTAAATGCATGTTTAAGATAAAGAAAATGAGACTAACTATACAAACTTCATTCTTTCCTTTAAGGATTCAGTTTCTTAAACTTTCTGAAGCAGTGACTTTATTCCCAAAGAGTTTTAAGTTTATTAAACTGAGAGGGACAGATGTCTCGCCAGCGTGTATCAAACCCGATCCTTTCAAGAGTTTCCAGCAATCTCACTGATTAATATTGGACACGCAGTCCATCTCTTGCTTTTGGTCTCTTTCTGTGTCTCGTGTGGCCACCACATTTTTATCAATTCTGCTTCTGAATGGGTTCTGTTAAGATGAGAAAACCTTTATGAGCGTCTCCCTGCTGGGACTTAAGTTGAGTTCAGATTAGAGTAGAAATTGATTTTCTTTTGTTGGGTAAAAAGTAAAAAAATAAAAAATAAAAAAATAAAATTAAAGCATGAAAAAGAAGAGGAAAAAAAAATTGTTCCAGCCCACTAGGAAGTCTGTTCTTTTTACGAAATGATAGCGTTAGTAAGGCTCCCACAGAGATGACATTTGAAGCTTTGGCTGGTCATCAAGGCTAAAACTGGTTTCGTCTTTTAACTTTCCCCAAAGTGTAAAAATGTTTTGTTTTTTTAAGATTAATTGTGTGCCATCAGCTTTTCTTATTTTGTACAGGATTTTTTGAGTGTGGGCATACCCCTAGTAAAAAGACAGTATTTTATGTAATAAAGTAAGAAACAATTTTAATTCTTGTTTACTGTAATAAATTACAGTCATAAGCCATTTAGCCTGGGCATTGCATTCCATTCAATTCTCATCTCCTTTCACTGCTCCATCTGAGATTTCTCCCATTGAGCTCAATTTCACCGGTCAAATTTCAACAGCAGGAGTAGAAAATGATAATACTGATTTTCTGCACCCTTTTAGAGATGTAATGAAGGCAGAGGAAATCTGTGTTGGCCACTCTTCCAAATATTAACATTCACATCAATCCTGTTCAGCTCAGCACTTATCTCTCAGCAATGTTTTTTTGTTGTTTTCTGTACAAGTGTTTAATGGGTTCTGAATATTTCCACAGCAAGTCTGAAAGACTGAGGCCTCTCTCAAATAAACTATCCAAGCCTTGGTTTAAAAAACCCCCCAAAAAACCCCCAGAACTCTTTAGCCTTGTGGAAGAAAGCCTAACGCCAGATTAACCAAATCTGAACTGTTGTGGCGTAGTGGATCTAGGTAGGTTAAACATCACCATTTTTCTTCAGGTGAAATAAGGGTTTTTCTGGAGCAGCATGAAATTCTCAACAACTCAAACAAGTCACAGAGCAGAATATGAGGGATTTTAACATTGTCACGAGTCTGAGCACACCCTAAACAAAAACAAGAGTTTTATTCAGAGAAAATTAAAGATTAGTGATGACCCAACCAGAGCCCAAAAATAAGTCTTAAAGGGAAATGTGTAGGGAGAGAGAATATTACCATGTGCCAGGATGTGACTTCTTACTGAATAATAATACATAACACTTGTAGTACATGTAGTGATTACTTTTTCTCTGTGGAAAACAAAAGGCACAAACTTCGGTCTGAACCTAACTCAGTGTGACATTGCCTGCTATTCTAATGGATTTGGGGCTTTCCTGGAACAAGACCATTAGTCTCCTACAAGAGGAACCGTCATATGGAAATAAATTTGCACAAGCCAGGACCACATCACTTCCATTTCTAATATTTACCTTTATGGGATGGAAAGATAGCCTTACTGTGTTACGACAAATGATGATACAAATAGTGTAGCTGTCCAAAATAAAACTAATGATGGCTAAATAGGAAATAATACTCTGATTCATTTTGGAATGCAATAATGCTTTAAATGACAAATGAGGCATAAGGTCCCAAAATCCCCCTGAATGTATTCAGGGGGATTTTCCATTTGGCAAATAAATTTTTAAATTTAAGACAAGAACAAATAATCCATCCACATTTTAAATAATGGATATAAACAACACCACATCTCTAAATCTGATGGGTTTCCACACGGCCTTATTTTCTGTTTCATTTGTAATTTTCTTTGAGGTATTGTACATTCTTCTACAAATACCTGTTGGGGAAAATGTATAAATCAAGATCTCTCCCTTGGTATGTCAGACTGTTTTGTTCTCTACAGAATAAATAACAGATAGTTATTTATCTAAAACTGTTTGATGAAACAATATTCCTATGCTAATAAGTTCATCGACATTCAGGAAAGAAAAACATTAAGGGAAACTCTTTTGTAAATATTGCATTAATGTAGTAATTTATAAAAGATAATTATCGGCCTGCTAACAGATGTATACGAGTAGAATAACACATGAGGACATAACATGAGCAGCTTGCAGTGACATGTTCACATTATGCATCAAACTCATGGATATTCCTTTAATCTGGTTGTTTCAGCCTTTGATGGAAATTCTTTGATGGTTTCCACTAGACAGATTTCATGTTTATTTTACAGATGTGTACCAGCAACATCTGCTTAAACTTATAACACAGGAAAAATTCAGTTTGATGTGTTATTCATACATTTTTTAACCATTGAAGTCGCCATTTAAACATGTCTTATACATTCACTGGCCCTACATCTTGCTTGACTTATTGTATGTTGGCAATGTTGAGGACCCAAATGTAAAGATGAGCACTGGAGGTGGTGTTCCTAGCTTAACGGTAACTCAGCTCAGCAAACCCCCAAAACAGGCTGATGGCAACAGTAGAGAATCTGACAGTAACTGAGAAAAATCAAGAAGTCCTTACGGTTGGAAGTTTGATTGCTGGAATGCTAAATGGGAGTAAATGAGCAAATGAGAGAAAGTAGGGGAGACCAGGGAGAGAAACTGAGGGAAGTGATTGGGCCTCAAACACACACAAAAATCACTAACAGAAACTCAATACGACTGGTTGTAACACACCTTGGGCATAACTATTATTTTTCCTGACCTAGATTTTAGATATTAGACATTCCTCAGATTTTGGTACATCAGCGTCACTAACTCCATTTCCTAGATATTAACAGCAAACAAGGTTGTCCTGACATCTGTCTAAATCACAATACACAAAAAGTTCAGAATAAATATTTTCTGTTCACAGCCTCTCTTAATAATAATAAAGATAATAAAAAATCTTCTGGTTAGTGTGAAGTTCTTTTCTAACTGTGTCATTGGACACCCAGCATTATTTCTAGAAAACTAACTGGGTCAGAAAACAGCAAAGATGGGCGCCAGACAAACATACAATGTTGAATCTATGGATGAAGAGGAACTGGGAATGTCTGACAGACCTGGTTACAGACATCTTCAACTCACACCTCTCTGATGTTCAAGAAAGTTTGGGGGCCTGGAATCAAACTGGACCACGTTTAGGACCTCCATTTAAATCATGGGTTCCAGGAGCAGCAGCTTGAGACACATTAGTGCCTATTACAATTATAATCACAACACCTTTTGAAGGACAATAGCATTTAGTAAAACTGTGCGACTGACTAATTATTTCTGTGGAAAATGACTCCATGTAGGCACTGTTCAGCGAGTAAACAGGTTAGAGTTGACCAAAAGTACTATGAGTTCTGTGGTCTCAGAAGAAGTTGAAGAGGCAGTGGGTAGGACATTTGATTAGACTTGAGACAGATCAGGCAAACATTCAATGACCCAGGAAAGGAAAACTAGGTCCATCACAGGACATGTTTGATTTCAAGCTACATAACTGGACCAAAGATATTGTTAGTTTATTGAAGGAGCACATTGAGGAGTTTTTGAGAAAGGTCACCAGGAAGATAAAATGCAGAGTCTGAGTACTCAGGAGAGGGAGGGTCAGTTTGTCATTTTGGCGAAGTTCACTGAGGTAGTTAAAAGGCTGCCTGGCAGCAGGGCGCAACCGGCAGTGGGCAAAACTCATACTGTGATGCTGAAGACTCAGAACATCATGACACTGCTGGGTTGACATGCCCTCTGAAATGTCACACAGAGGACAAGGACAACATCTGTGATAGAAAGGCCTTTTCACACCTATATCTGTTATTGCATCCCGTGATCTGTCATGGTGTTGATAAAAGCAATAAATATGAACTAATCTAGATTCATGGGTGTTTTTCTATAGTAATCTCAATGTAGTGCAGCTTAGGAAGTTGAAATATTTTGGAGTAATGCTTCTTGCTGTTATCTGGTATCTGCAACGCTGCCAATAAAGGAGCCCTATTAATTTTCCTTGGCACTAACAGGCTGTACCAAACTGAGAACCGGGGTACACTCTGGACAGGTCCATCACAGAGTTTAAAAGAAATGTTAATTTAATTATGTAGTGCAGCTAACACAAATGTCTATTTATGGGCCTGACTTGTGTACTCAATATGAGATCAGTACGGAAATTTACAGACTTAATCAGTGCCTTTATTATCCTCAATGTTGAAACAGAAGATTATTTTCACCTTATTATCTATGCTCAATTTGTTATTCTGAAAACCCACCAGAAGTTAGAGCGTTAATAAAGCGTAGAAAAACAAACTTGTTTAATTTTCTCTCCATCTGCTCAGCTCACCTGCTGCCAAGGTTTCTTACTGTTATAACCCCATTGGTAAGTAGGTTGACCCCCATTTAATGCTTTTGGCAAGTCTTCTTGTTTGATAGGCATTTCAGTTTTTTTCTCTTTTGCTTGTTGACTTGTTTTCACAAAGAGATTGTAGTTAGAAATATTACTGGAAGGTGAGTGGAAGCAAAACATGTGTAAAAGGGATAACTGCAGCTTTGAGAGGATTGGGAAGCAAAGCCAATTCAAGACTTTAGGGACAATACACAAGTTGTGGACTGTAGCTGAATTCAGAGCCATATCAGGCACCATGCACAGACATATTGAGGCCATGGGCAGTAACTGTCACATCCCATGTGTTACGACATTCCTAAACCAGAGACAATATTAGAAGTGTCTTACCTGAGCTACAAAGGAAAAAAGCCTGTTGTTTTGTGCTCCCAAGTTTCAGCTATTGAGAAATAATTGTTTCCTGAAGCTGTGTACTTAACACACCTCCAGCCTTAACATCTGAGAACAGTTAAAGCCTTAATCGCCAACGTTTGCCCAAGACATATGTAATGCACCAGTTTGATGGTATGAAGCTTACCAGAAATTGCCTGGGCTGTAAACTACCACCCTCCACTGCAAAGAGAGAAGGGCTTTTGTGAATTTGTTGATAAACATTTTTATGAGGTTAATATTCTTGTACCTCATTATAAAGTAAAACATCTGAAAAGGTGCGTGTCTGCTGAAGCTCATCGTATTAACTATTTCTCTGTTCAGCTGTCCTAAGAGCAGCTGTACACAGAATAAATGACGACCACTGTTGTGATGATGGGCTGAAGGTGTTGGAAAGAAGAGAAATCAGCCAATTTCAAAGTTTGGCCAAAGTGCAAAGTCTGTGTCATGTTGGGTGATAGCTGGGTTACCCACATGCAAGAACACACCAAGAGAAGCGATATGAAACAACAATAATATTTATTTTGGGGAAAGGAAAAGGGTCAGGGGAAATAGTCCTGGAACCTGGGACTGGAGGAAACTGGTCGTCAGACTGTATATGAGAAAAAGCGGAGTGAGACACGGGATGGGTCAAATGGAATAATTCTGAGAATCTTTCGGAGGATGCTTACTTGAATGCGGAGGTTAGTATTGTCGGTGGTGGCGGCTGGAGAAGTGGGTTACCGTAGGAGAGCGAGCAGGTAAGCCTTGCAGCTGGAGAGCAGAGTGAGCTGACTTCCGAGCGGGGTTTCGACAGTTAGCTCCCGGAACATGAAACGCCGGCAGGCTCAGCCTGTGGCGAGGCACAGGGGATCCACGGGGAGGGAACAGGGAGGTAAGGGCACGGAGGAAGGCAACCGATTGGTAATACCAATGGCGTCGTGAGGAACACAAGGAAATCCAAGGGGGAGCGCTTGTCCACATCCAGGAGTCACAGGGCGATCACAAGGAAATCTGACGGGGAGAACACAAGGAGCGATTAGAACACAAGGAGCGATTAGAACACAGGGAGCGATCATAGAAGGTTTCTTCCTAAGAAAAACGTCTACCAGTGAAGGCAAACACTCAGGCACTGGAGTGTCAGCTAGGTTGTCCTTATGAAGCACCTCCTCAGCTCTCGAAAATTAGACACAGGTGCGTCTACAGGTTGGCCGCCACACTTCTCCAGGGGCTCCGCTCACTGGTGACATCTGATGGCTGTTAAAGGAAACGCAGCTTCCCAGAAAAAACCCAGGACAGAAGAGGAAAAGAAAACAAAACAGAAAAAAGAACCCCAACCTAACACAATGTGCTGCATTCCATATAGTTTGCACTGCATAGTTAGGCAATGTATGAGAAAGTTGAACAACTTGTTGGAAAAAAAGCACACTAAGCAACATCCCAGTTGATCAGATGTTTCTTTAAAGTTTTCAAAGAGATTTAGGCTTGGCCCTGAAAGTAATCAACATATTTTATACTTCCTGCCTTTTGAAGTCACCAGTGCATGAGATAATAAACATCAAAACATTCTTTCAAATTTGATGATAAAAAACACAATGGCCAAAGCAACAAAAGTGAACAACCAAGGTGCAAAAAACAGAGGCCCTGCAGAACCACTTTGAAACACAAATGATAAAATCTGTTTGCTTTGTTTTTGTACCTTGAACCTCCAATTTGTCTCTTTGGGTCCAGATGTTGTGACTGGCATGATGAAATATGTCTCACACAGGCAATATGGAGTTTCCAACTTGATTCAGACAGGAAAATCCTGAGACACAAGGATTAGAAGGCAGTCAGCAATAATGCAGAAGTTGTTTTTCTTTGCCTTTTCTAAGAATAAGACCCCACCCCCACAAAAAACCTAAAATATTGTCGATGCTGTGGAAATCGGCTGAAGTGAAATTATTTACTCAGTGCTCATTATAAGAAAATGTATATCTGCTTTGTACAGTAATGACTCTTGTATCCATTTTTTAGTTTTTAATGTTTTACAGGTAGCAAAGAGGTTGCAGAAATATGGTCTACTAAACTACGGTGAGATATTTTGCTTTGTTCCAATTTTTTCATGAAAAAAGAATATAAAATTCACTTCAAGCATAGTTAGTTGTTAACATGGCCACCTTTCTATTAATGACATATTTTATTTCCCCAACCTAAAGCCACTAAATAACTGATAAACTGACAACATCTTTAGGGTCAGTTGTATTGTTTAATGGTGCATCTTATGGCCAAATCAAATCAAAATGCGCCACAAAAGCTGGAGGGAAGATTTTTGTAATACTTAAGGACTCCTTGATAAATATGGAGGAAAAGGTTTAACAGCATTTGTCAAATTGAGAGTGTACTCTATACAGCATGTACTCTGTCAATAAAAAGAAAGATGTATTCAAGCCAGATGTCATGGAGAACTTGGAGGAGACGTGTAACTCGAGGATGTTGAGATGTAGTGAGAATTTAATGAGCAGGGCTAAATGGTGCGGAGACGGTAGGAGATCCAGGGGAAGGTGAGTTTCTCCACAGAGCTGAGCTTGGAAGATACTTTGGTGATTGATGATCCAGCAGCCGCGTCCTCTCTAAGCTCTTTCTGATGAGTCCCAACAGGCTGCACCTGCCGGTCATACCCTGAAGAGAAGGAGGGAAACACTAACATAACGGCACAGTGCTCTGTGGACATGACAATTGACTGTTGTGATTTTCATAGTTATGGTGATAAGAATGAAAAATGTATATTTTCATATACATTCCTTTTTCTCCACATTCCACACATTTATCATTGTTTTTCTACTTTCCACATTTGGATGGACTGAACAATTTTTCTGTTTGGACCAGTCTGTCCTTTGACCTTTGACATTAACAAAGCATTATTTTCCACATGACTGCTGCTTACTGATCCAAATAGATGGTTCTTCATTGCTGCAATCAAAATCACAAGTCCCATGACTGTGTATTTCCCTGCTGCAGAGTCCCATTTTATCAAGCAACTATGTTAAATTCGGTTGTTATAAGCGGCTATATATATAAAATATCACTTAATATAAATTTGACTTCATAACTTTTGCTGCTAAAGTGTTGAATATTGAAAACTCAAAAACAGAAATATGTGTTTTTATTCTGTTATTCAACCACCAGACTGGTGCAAAATGCTATTCCACCCATTCAGGTTTGGTGTTTCAGCCACTCCTGATCATTCATGAAACTTCTGTAAAAACATGGACTGTGGATGCTGACATCAGCGATGTCTGTGCTGCTGCAATACGTTTAGCAATAAGGTGCCATTTTAGCTTCACTGATAGGCTAACTGCTTCTGGCAAAACGTGAACACTACAATAGTCCTTTCCAGTATCTCATCAGTTTTTTTGAAGCAGAAATTAGCTCCCAGTGAGCCAAGAGAAGCAGCTTTGTTGATCATCCCTGCTGTTTGTGGATGTTGCCTGTGAAATCAGATTTACGGGCGTACCAGAAACATGCCAATACAAAAGATCCATCTAGAACTTTAGTATGTATAAAATATGACTAATTAAATAAAAAGATGGAAGACCTTCAAATCTGTGAAATTAACCAAAATCAATGTTTTAAAGTCCCTGCCCAACCTTTATCACATTTCTGATGCCCTGTTTGCACTGTCACAACTCTTCCTCACCACATCTCAGTGTCTGAATGCATTGAGATGCTGCCATGTCATTAGCTTATTTTCAATATGTTTTAATGAGATATTGGATAGGTGTACCTAACAAAGTGGCCTCTGAGTGTCTCTGTTGGCATCAATGACGACCTTCAGCTCTTGCAATCAAATGCGAAGTAGCTTGAATGACTCAGGTAAGTTAAAGAGAATTTCATAATGCTTCACTGGTAAAGATGATAACATGACCTTCTTTGCTAGCAAAATACTGCAGTGACAGTGATAATATTAAGCTCATAATGATTAACAAGGTTTCGTTTCTTAGCCTCAGAGGTCAATACCAATCATGTCTGCACTTCTTTGGCTTCTCTCCAAGTAGCACATCGACCCAATCTGACAAGTCATTCTTTGCTAGATTGATATGCCTCTAAGAATTGTGAGTAGATTGTCATTTTGCCTGTCCTTTTTGATTTTATTTGAAATGTGACTTAACTTGGAAAGGGGAGAAGAAAAATACTTTTTGTGTCAATTGTGACTAGCAACTTTAGTTTTTTTCTTTTTTAAGAACCTACTAAGATTTCATCATTATAATCATTATTGATCAAAAAGGCCAAAAACAGTAATGACTGAAAAACAGTTTTTTTCCCAATGATCTTAAAAAATTTACTGACTCAGGTTAATGTTACTAAAATGTGGGATTTAAGTCTCCATCAAGTCTGACAGCTGAATTAAACGTGTTAATTTTCTGCATGATCAGTTAAATTCAGGAACTTTTCAAAAGTTGCTATTTTCCACTTATATGGGTGAAAAATTTCAACCACCAGTATCTGTATCTTTTGTGCACATATTTAATAATTTGTACAAATATCACACACAGAAAAGGGACAAATAAAATATCTGATTTCAGCATATAATTCCTAATATTTTCTCCAAAAAGTTGATCTAGGAGTCAAGTAGTGTTTGGATTTCATAAGAATTGTTTGTTTTCTTAAAAGGGTCTGAACAGATCTGCACTTCATACTTTCAGATTTCTAGTCATAAAAATTGGGAATACTACACATCCTTTCTCATTCTACTTCATAATTATTTGCTGCTTTGTGTCACATTAAAGGGCCATAAAACATATTGAAGTTTATTATTATTTGACAAAATGTAAGAAAGTTCAAGAGGAATGAAAACTTCTGCAAGACTTAGTGAAATAATTAACCTGTTGGAACGAAACCCTGAGGAAGTATAGTTTTTTATTTTAAATTTAAAAAATATATAAAGTCATCTGGTTCAGCACTACACTACTTTTCAGCAGGTTCCTGCTCTGTAGAACATGAAGGCACAAACATACATTACTGCCATCACCAGCTAATACTAAACATTATAGTTTTGTAATAGCAATGACTCAGATAAATTCAACAGAGTGAAGCAGCTCCAGAAGGTCACATCCAAGTGACCACAGCAATAGTTGTCCTTTAAATAGCAAGCATGGGACTTTATCAAAAGTGTTATTGTTGGAATAGTCTTTATGCGCTGTGGGATTATATTACAGCCTGGAGTTAGGACATAAAAGAAAGATTATAAATATGACAGCCATAACTGTGATAATTATGCATGATTCCATGGACACAAAGAGCTTCTCAGAATTGGACATTATCTTAATACTCTCACTCTTAAGGAGTAAGGAGGTGTGTGTGTGGGTGTGTGTGTGTGTGTGTTCCATATATGAAAGCAGAAACAGCTTTGCTTTTGTCATCCTAATATAGACAGAGCTTCAGGGCTTCCAGCCTCAGGCTCTTAAGTCATGTCTGGGGGACACTTTTTAAGAGTATTATCAAAAAAGCATCCCATAACATCTGATGCTGACTGACATTTGCTCCTAAACTTTAAGTTATTGTGACCAAGTTACAGCACCGAAAGATACAAGATTCAACTAGGGTTTAATGAAAAGCATGAGACATATTGCGAAATGAAACTTGAAAGTAGGAACATAGACAGTAGGTCTTAGTTGAGCCCTGGAGGAGGCAGATTTATTCAGAATGATGGAAGCCAATGTGGTAAAGAGGCTTGAAAGCAGCTGAATCATAGTTGAGCCATTAGATGCAAGGTAGCCCTATTAATAATGAAAGTGGATACTATAGATAATGGTGGAACAGTGAGGAATATTGTAATAAACTAGACTGATACCTCTCATCTTTCAACAGCTTGTAATTTTACACCTTAAATGACCAAAGGCTATAATCATTGTTCATAAAACCATGTGCCGGGCTAAAAGAAGGAACCACCCTCAGCAGATTGCTGATGTGAAGCAAATCAAACAACTAATGATGCTCACTCTCACCCCTGAGATTCTAATATGCATAATTTTTAGCATCTGGGAATAGGCAGACAAAGAATGGTCTCTTAGGTTTATCACCCAAAGAAGATTTATACATTAACAATAAATTATATAATTAAATAATTTAAACCAAAATAGGGTAAGCTTGAAAAAGAAAAAGAAAACCAATTTGGAAAAATAAAAAAGCTATCCTATTTTGAAGACTTTATACTAATATACCTAAAATATATTATTTGAAAATACATCAAAACTATACTACTCTTACATTATTATAATAATTTTAATAGAACCTGCAACTTTGTAGCACAGTATAATGAAAAATATACGCTAGGTTAATTATGAAAAAAAAATCCACCCATGCATCGTCTATACTAGTTTCTCCAGCAGGTATACCCCCTACAAAATCAAAACACAGTTACGACTTAGTTCGCCTCCCGTTTCTGCACTTTTATAGCACCTGTCGCAGCTATTACGGTTTGGTAGGCTGCCACCCAGTGGTAGAAATATGAATTACACGTTCATAAACTTGTTCAAACACACACGTTACATTATCAACATGATTCGAGGCCCATTTCCAACGGTTTTAAAAACACTTTAAATTAAATGTGTTTTGTCGTTGCAAAACGGCAGATTTTAAGTGTACTCAGCCTCAAGCATGAATTATTATTGCTTAGAAATATATTTAGTTTATATTAGAGGAAAATATCTCTAACAAAATTTTCATGTAAAAGAGAATTACATAAAACTCTGGTGTGTGCATCATTGGTATATTACAGAAGAGGTGCAATAGTGTGGAAGGTAGTGGGACCAGAATGTTGCTTTGATCACAACAGAACCATTTCAAGGCATTTCTTGACAAGTATTTCCTCATCACTAAATTTGACAGAAAACTGCAATTGAAAAGGCTAACCATTGTAAAACATAAATGTATGTAATTTTAACCTTTTCGAACTGTAACAGATAGAATATGCTCTTATTTAAGTCCAGTAGTATAGCTTTCAGTTTAAACAATACACCTATATGTGCCCTGAGTGTTCATATGCACTTTCTCTTAACCACTCAGTTCTTTGGCAGCATCTACAGACCAAGGTAGAGACCTAGTTTCAGCCATGTCCTTGGTTAAAAATCTCTGCAGGACATCAGTGGGGGGTGTGGAGCTGGAATTATCTTGGAAATTAAAATGTAGAGCATATGACAGAAAGGAGCGAGGATCCTATTAATGAACTGGTGAATGGAGCAGAGGGACAAGGGTGAACAGAAAATGGATGGATGAATGGAGCAGCTTTTTAACTACCCTTTAGGGCAGAAACAGCAATGCATCCCATGAAAACAATATTTGTTTGCAATGAATCAAGTGAACAAGAACAAATCTTTGTTGTGAGCAAGAAAAATACAATACAATGTTTTAAACGTATGTCTACATTTAAAACAATGTTTAAATGTATATTTAAAACATTGTATTAGGAATGTTGCAGTTGGGAGGGTACAATGTGAAAAAGTCAAATTTTCTATTCAAAATCTTAAATTCTACAAAAGAAAATCTACAAACCGCTGTGATGTAAGAACAGATATGAGGAAAAACTGGCCATCAGGTTTTCTACATTTCACCCATTCCTCCCTTGGCTCTGATTAATGCAACAGTCCAGTAATGTACTGGTAAATGAAGCAGCTGGAGTCTCAACAGAAATGCAGACAGTGAAGATGGAAAGCTTTGGCCATATATGTGACCCAAAGCCGCTGCACTCTGCTTCAACTAATGACATTTTTATATCCAACAGCATTGGAGGGAGGAAATGCATTAAACAGGACGTCTCTGGACATTACTGTATTCATCTTTCTACCCTTACTAGTCTGCCAGTTCCTGCTGCAGTAAAACATCCCCATAGCATAATGTTGCCACCACCATGTTTCACTGTAGGGATGGTGCTGGCCTGATGAGCCATGTTTGGTTTCCTCATCACATGATGCAGAATTCACAAAGACTTTGTCTCATCAGACCAGAGAATCTTTGTTCTCATGGTCTAAGAAACTGAAGTCATCTATTCAGGTTCCTTTTGGTAACTTCAGATGGGCTATAATATGCTTTTCTTTAGGGAGTGGCTTTCCTCCAACTACAATACCATACAGGCCTGATTGGTAAATAGCTGCAGAGATGCTCATGTTTGTGGAAGGTTCTCCTTCTTTAGAGTTCAAATGACTGAATTTCCTCAGTACTGAAGTAATTCAGGAGGCACTCAAGTTCTAAAAAGTCCTGCTAATAATTACTGAAGCAGAGACAAAAGTCAAAGTTCCAAGACACTTGACTGGAATTTAAAACCAATTATGCATTTTGACTTTAGCTCAGACTGTGTGTCTTTGTCAGATGACAGCAAAGTTGAGCATTATTCCAAAACATACAAGTTTGGATCAATGTACTGTGAACCCTTCCAGAATACTCAATTAAAATTTAATAGTATTGATTGGAGTTTCAAATATGATTTTATGTTAATCATCACCAGTTGTATAATGTAATTTGTCTATTCCTTTTTAGAATCTAAAAATGAATAGAATGGATTTAAATCTCTCAAAATGGCTCATGGTTTCCATTCAGCTTTTGGAAAGTTAACTGCTAGAAAATTTAAACAGAATCAATCAATCCAAATGTCAGCTATCTCAAAACCTGACTTATCCAGGACACTTTCATTTCCATCATGTCAGTTTGTGGCCATCAACTGAAGCATAAATGCCAAACACTACTTTACCAAAAACAATGTTTTCTAGGTTAATCTGAGGGTAAAACTCGACCTCCAATCAGACTTTAACCTTTTCCAAATAAACTTGACATCTCACACATTTTCTTTCCTTTGCAATAAAACATTTCAGTCTAATTTATCAAATATCAGTTATTGCTTAAGAAATTAAAATAAACCTGAAGACGCCCCAATAGGTACTGAAGATTTGGAGCATGAAATTTGATTCCAGTAGGAAAAAAACCAAAAACAACTGCATAATATTCAAGTTATTTTAATAGACATCACAAAAATACAAAAAGGATTAATGCAAAACCCCACCAGGTCATAATGTAAATATATGTGCAATATTTTAGAACAATCTTTAAAGGGTGATAAAGTGTCAAATGTGGGTTTAAGATTAAGTGACTAAAAATATTTTCAGCTACAAATATACCTTGTTTTCAATCTTAGAGTACAATTGATTTAGCTCCTTGTAGACTTAAAATGAATTCCAAGATCTTTTATTTTAAAAGTCCAAATCAGTGAAGGAAAGTAGACTACAAATGGGTCATTTTAGCTTTCAGAGCTTTGAAATGGCAGTTAGTACAGAGCCAGTCAACACTACACAGGTAGCAAAGCAGAAGATGAGGCCGTTCATCAAACCCTGCAGAACAGGAAACAGATTTGTCATAACTATCCTCTGGAGAAATCTAAGCAAAACCATTTGACATTTCACACCTTACCTTAATCTCTCTGAACACCAAGGATCCCCACAGAGCTGCGACCAGACCGTAGCCCTACAGAACACAAAAAGCCATTTACCACCCATCTTCATAATGATAAGACTTCTGTTGCTGTTGCAGTGATCATCAATTCCAGGCTTCAGGCCCCCCTGCTTTGCATGTTTTAGATGAGTTTCTATAATAATGATAATCACCCAAAGATTCAGTCCAGGTGGGAGGCAGAAGGAAACACCTAAAACATGCAGGGCAGGGAGGCATGAGGACCAGAATTGAAAAACACTGGTATTGCAACATCTATAAATATAGATGTTTTTTGCCTCAGCAAAAGTTCAATATTCAGTCCAACAAGTGTAAATAATTTGTGTCTTATTTAAAGCGGTCAAAGATCCAAGGATTAAGTCTTAAGATGTATAGAAAAAAGGTCAATATGTTTTTGGTCCAGTTTCAACAAATTAACATATTTGACTATAGTAGTGTTGGCTGTGAGAGCAGACCTAAAACTCAGTCATATATTATATAATAAAAAGTCACACCTCTGGTGGAGACAAAATTAATGAAAACAACTCCAAACACTGAGGGGACATGCAATGTGGCAACTGAACCCCAAACAGAAAGTGTTTGCATACACAGTAAAGCAAAACCATGTCAAACTGGTTTCCTTTAGTTTTATTGCTCCTTCTGTTAAACTATTGCAAGTTTCTTCAAAGCAATTAACTTTAGAGCACCAAATACTAAAATATTTAGAACATAAATTTCCTTCAAATTAGAAATTTTAGAGAAGAGTAGAAACTTAAGAAATACCATCTTCTGGTTAACTCTGCAACTGCTTTGATGAAGTGCAATTACAGAAAAACTGGAGAAATGTTCAGTGAAGTGGGCTCCAACTGTACATAGCAAGAAATTTAAAGATAAAAAAAAAAAAAAAAAAAAGCATATTTGTCAGGACATGATTCACTTACTGCAGTGACAATGGGGTAGGTAATAACAGCACCCAGGTAGTTGGTGGCCAGGAACCAGCAGTATGTGCCCATCGTCCACATAAATCCTGACAGAAATCCTGAAGTACAGCCAGAGGAGAGAGAATATTTTTAAAAATACAAAAAGAAAAAAGCTCAAATACTTTACACACCCATATGGCTTAAAAACAAAAAAACACCTTCTATCCCAAATAATTAGCCAGAACTTGAACACTGAACCCTTGCATGACTATATGCGATTATATGCGAAGCGATTACATGACATTTTCAAAACAGCAGCCGATTCTGTCATAGGGTCAAACTGGAGCTATCATTAGATCTTTTAGTGGCCTCTTGGGTACCATGTTTTCTTGATTCTTAGAAAAAGAGCATGTGGAAAATGATAAGGGCATAAGTCTTGACATTGGTTACACAGAATTGCAATGAGCTCAACTACATTTGGTTTCCATCTTCAGTAAGCCACACCTGTTACTTCAGGCTGCAAGGTAAATTACAAGTGTGAGCAAACAGAATTCTGCATATAAATGAGCAGTTTGATTATCTTGGTATTGAAGGTTAGTCATTTGTGTTTAAACATGATATCTTCACCGTTAAAATAGGCCTGGTGAAAGACTTTATTAAAATGAGCTGCTACCTGGTAATATGGCTCTGGGGTAAACCCTGGGTTTGTTTTTCATCACGGCACAGTAGATGGTGAAATACACTGAGCTTGCAAGGAAAACACCAGAGGTCTGTGCATGAACATAGTCAAGATCTGCAAAAAAAAATAAAAAAAAATGTCAGTTTAAGCAACTTCTCAGCAGGGGGAGAGATCACTGCTCTTCGTGTCTCGATCAAGAGTGGGAGCAATCTTGATAGAAGGCATGACATTTAAATTTTTCTCTTTTATTTCATGCTCATTTGGGAATAGCAGCAAGTTGAAGGTTCAAAATTAGGAGTCTTATCAAAGACTAAAAAAAACCTACCGTAGACACTGGCTCCATAAAAAATGCTGTCACGACACGTTGAATGGTTCTTTATGTAGAGAACTGGTATGAATGAAGAGCCGTACAGCAAGCCTGCCATAACGGCAAGCAGGCAACCACTGATACAAAGAGGATACAAAGGGTGAAAAACTGTATGAAAGATGCACTTTTAATCTCCTTTGAGACCTTGCTCAATTTATATGTTAATTTTAACATTTTTTCGTACAGAACTGATAAATAGAAATGGAGCCATGCCTAGTCACACAATTTAGCAAAGTGAATATTAAACATTCACTTCCAAAGCCAGTCTAGTACCAAAAACATACAAAATCCTTTTGCATCTGATGCTTCATGGTAAAATTCCTGCCTGTCATTTTTCAAAGAAAGAAATCTCTTTCAGATAACTAAATATGCATTCTTGGGGTAGAGTCAGCTTTCCAAACAAAAGCTGCAGTCCTTGACATCCAAGAAAATCTAAACTTTTGAGTTAATAATGCAAGTGAACATAAACAGCATGTATAATTATTGTAGTGTCAGAATGCATTATGCCCAGTGGTGGTGATTCATTAGATTACCAATTTGTTTTGTCACCCAAATAAGCACAAGAAAGCTGTGAGATCACACCAAGGCAACGTTTGACCTTACATGATTCGCCTCATCTTTGGTCCAATGGCATCAATCCAGTATGCAGAGGAGTGGTATACAAAACTGCCAGAAATGGATCTCTACACAAAAAAAAAAAAAAAAAAAAATTCACAGTTTCACAATTAAAATTTTTATTTTTATTTTTAAAGAAATCACTCACCTTGTCAATTAGTATAGGGATCGTTTCTGACTCTGGATGGAGCGTCACATCACTTCTCACAAAGAAAAACACCAGGCCACTAAAGGGAATAAAACCCAGACCGATTATACAATCATGACTGCTATGTTGCATCAAAAAAAAAAAAAAAAAAAAAAAAAAAAAAAAAAAAAAAAAAAACAGTGACATGAAAGCTGCTGAATGTTGCATAGCTCACCTGAGCAGACACAAGCCAGCTCCACAGTAATTCAGTATTGGCCTGGAAACATCCTGAGCATCAATCCCAAACCACCCAAATCTGTTTCAAACAGTGACATCCATTTTTATGTTAAAGATTCCCATCAAAAGGCAGAAAAATCAATTCAGAGATTCATGCAGTCACATTTTGTACCTAGAACTGGCCCAGCCCATCAACAAACTGGATGATCCCCAAATTAAAATTCCAAGACCAAGCCCAATTGCTTTAACAATGGTAACAGCTGCCACACTTCCTGTGAATGAAAAAAAAGTTATTTGGTGTAAAATATTTGACTAATAATTATCCACAAATTTTTAAAACCAATTTAAAAGACTAAAGCTTGAGGTGTTAAAGACAGTTATTGAATTTGTGAACACTTAAAGCAGGCCCTTATCATACTGTGAACAAAACAGGAACTAACCGAGTCAGAAAGCAAAAATTTCTCCTTAGACTTTAAAATATCCCACAACCTTTCAGCAACACAAGAGCATGCCTAAAAAAGCTCAGAAAAATGACAATTCACATCTTCTCTAGATACAGTTCTAGCCAATTACATGGAGCCGCAGTGAGTTATGGTGAAATTTACTCAGAACTGGCCAGTTCTCACAGTAGAGACCATTATTTCTTTGATTGTATATCTTGAGCCCATCTTCTGCACCGTATGATGCCAAACTGCAGAAAGAGTTTTATTTTATTTATTTTTTGCTTCAAGTTGCAATTTCCAGAAACGTTACCTGTGGCCCAGATCATTCCACCAAGCATTGCAAGAGGGTGGAATTTGGGTGTCCGCAGCAACAGATCGCCAAAAAGAGATACAACCCATATTGATGCACAGCTCACAAAATGATAGAACATACCTACAAAAAAAAAAAAAAAAAGGTTTTGCATTAAGTGTGGAAAAATAAATCTTACACCAGATTTCTTCCACTTACCATCTCCTGTTTCTACTCTTTTGACTGGAACAAAGGTGCTTCCATACAGAACCACAGCAGCCATGTTTGCAATTAATCCATAAGCAAAATTAGTGACGTTTGTGGAGTTACTGGAGACAATGGTTTCCTGGGAGTAATTCCCAGTTTCATTACACCCTAAAACAAATTTCAGAGCAAACAATTTAATAAGACAATTTACAGCCAAAGAAACAAAAAACACCACAAGACTCAGTGAGCTCCACATTAATGACAGATCAGTTCAAAGACTCGTTAACCCACCGTCAGCGCAGAGGCATCTCATCATCAATAACGACGCGACAAATAAAAGCAGAGGCGAACATTTTATCAGAGGCATCATAAAAATGCAATAGGCCTACTTGTTTTTTTCCCTCTCAACACAAACTTTCCACAACCTTAAAACACCACAAGACGCCACGCGTGGGAGTCTGCAGAAGCCCAGAGAGCAAGCAGGTGCCGCCAGTTATCCAATCACCCGAACCTGGCACATTAAATAAAGCCGCGGAGCATCCGGGGAGGCCCAGCACGCATGACGACAAGATGACATCAGAGTCTAATTTAATTTGTGTAATTAGTTTTGGATGTAAATTACTTCTTTCCCAGTGTGAGCACCCTGAATTGAAATGTTAAAACCCAAAGATTAAAACCACCAGATGTCGCCTAAACCGGTGGAAAATAGACATGCCCGGAAATGATTCCGCTTTCATAATTAGAAGAACATTTTAGAACTTATTAAATTGAACGGTGTCAGTAAAACGGATAGTTTTGTTTTTTCTTAAAAGACAATGTATTTTCAGAAAGGTCACCTTCTGACAAATTTTATTGAGAGTAACAATAAATTGAAAATAAAAAATATTCTTAGTCATATGTATGGGATCTATATTGTTATGATAGCCTATAAAATGTTTGAATGAAATATTCAGAATGTGACTTATCATATGAATTATTGCACGGCAACCCATGTGAATTATGGTTTTTAAATTATTGTTTGAAGTTGGAAGTCTGTCTATTCTTGCTGTCTCTAAACTTTAAGGAAGCCTTTCCTCCTAGCTGAGTTTCAAACTCGCGCTCCTCCCCAGTTTGAGCTTAGTGAAAAAACACTTTCAGCTTTAATAAATTGCAATGGGGAAGTACCGCGTCCACTGGTGTTATTTTCCCTTTCGAAAACTCACCCGTAACTTTAGGAGGTGCTCTCCCTCCAAAAGAACTTTGATTATAGCGATTCTGTGTTTGATCAACTTGTTATTTTTGGTTTTAAAAGTTGGGCTTTTAGAGCAACCCCGGAGCAGAAGGAGTAACGAGGAGCAGAAGCGGAACACCCGCGGCGAGCATCACTTAGACGGTGAACTACCGGCCACTTCTGACCTGCAAACCCAAGCTAGTCTGGAGGTCCCGACCCTGTTTAATGTGGTCTACGTAACACTACAGTTCAAGCGTCTTAAACCAGCAAATATTCGAGGTACATTCCGACCAAAGCTGAGAAAGAAAGTGAGAAGAAAAACAATCCATCCAACAATTACGCAGCGCAAACGATTCAGCGTGGAACGGGAAACGGGCCAAGCAAACCGCAGCACTGGACTTAAGAGATCGAGGAAAGGGGGAAGTCTTGTGGACTTCTCCTTAAAGTATTATAACGATGGAACACACCCTCGTTTTAGTAGCATCCGAATTTACAGCGAAATGGCACCTCCGTGGTTCAGCGCACAGGACGTGAAAAGCATGCGCTTTCTTGCAGATGCCAAAGTTTTGCGCATAAAAGAAATCCCTCGTTTGGACGCACCGTCCCTCGTGATATTTGAGGGTGCAGACATGGACCGTCTGGTCAGCAAAAAACACTTGAATAGAAATAATATATGTGGAGGCCAGTGCGGAATTATCCACTGCTCCCTGGGAAACACGGAGGTATTTGCTTTCCATTTGGACAGGGTGCTTGGTCTCAATAGAACAATACCTGCGGTAAGCAGAAAGTTTAGCTTTTTGAACGGTAGGTTTTCATTTTTATTTAGATTAGATAGAATCCAAAGGTTGTTTATTTATGGTGGTTTGAAAGCATTTCTTTCTAAAACATTTCTGTTAAACCACCAGCATGCTTTCTGTTAATTGTTTTTCATTTTGCATGTTTTACTTTGTTTCACTAGAGAATGAACATCTTATATGAATTGGATTTTTAACATTTTGTCACGCTGCAATTACAAAACTACACAAATGAGCTCTTTGTTGTAAAGTAGAAGGAACATGATGTGTGGTTTTCTAAAAATTTCCTTTAGTTTGAAAACCTCAAATGAAATCTGACTCTTTAGGAGCAACCCGATTGAATCAACCAATGCTGTCACAAACCCAGAGGTTCTGTGAAGGTTCCTTAGAGAGTGTTGGTGAACAAATAGTTCATAAAGACAGAGGAACACAGAAGACCAGTCAAAGAGAAAAATGAAGGGCTGCAAACCCATCAAGACATGGTCGTCTACCAAATGTGGGAGACTCTTAAAAATTCTGGCTTTTTTAATTGTAAAAATACACAATAACAAAAATAATTAAAAATTATGAACAATTTCCCCTTGCTTAGCAATTATTCAATGCCTTTTTTGCTATATAACATAAAATATATGACTGATTACACAACAGTTCAGGTATAAATAGTTTCCCCAGGTTCTGCACTTATTTTATTCATACCACAGAGCTGAAACACGGTTCAGATCTTTCTAAATGCAGAGCTATTGGAAGCATATTGCAACAGGAAGCAAGTGTTTTCTCTTTGTTTTTCTACCTTGCATTACAATAATCCTGCCTGTGACTAATATCTTCATCTGTTTTCATATTCGTGATGGATATGAAAAATTTCTAAATACGTTAAGCTGAACCAGGAGATACACATTATTTTTGCCCTGAGCTTTAGGTTCAGATATCCATGGTTGCTTCTGCTGTTTAGTTCACCTTTTATCCTTGTTTGGGAAGAAATAGCATTAAATCTTTTTTGATACATCACATATGGAAAATTACAACATCAGTGTTAACAGACCTTAGAGGACTGTGGAAACATATGAGTCTTATCTTGGAGAGCAGATTGTTTCTCTCTCCTCTGCCTTTATCTGCTCAATTATAGGGTTCAAAATGAGTTTTTTAGTAATTCTAGTGAACTGAATTGAAACAGAACAGATATCTGTGGTCCATGAAGGTTTAGATGTCACCTGTGCTCCAATCCAACTATTTAATCCCTGTTCTTTTGTCACTTTAGATGGCCAGGCCTGCCAGGTGGTTCTATGGGATGTATCGCTGCACCCTAAAGACCTTGCTGCAGGCCCAGTTACAGTGAGGATGACATGGAGGGAGTACCAGAACTTACTGACACAGAGGTGTTGGCAAATAAATGTCAATCCAAAGTCCAACTCTGGATGCTCTTCAATTTATCACAGTGAATGGAGCAAATTAGCTCTTTTTGACTTTTTGCTACAGGTAAAAACTCTGATGGATTAAAGCTTTAAATTTAACATCACAGACAAATAAATTGTTTTTGCATTACTCTGAATCCATAAAAATGCAGCTGGAGCGTCTCATTAGATTTGGGCGCTATGAAAGTTTTTGAAAAAAAATTGCTTCTTTAATCCTTTCTTCCACTATCTTCTGCAGCACTATGTTCCTATAGGTATAATTACTATTTAGAAGTCTTCCCATATTTTGTCTTTCAGGATAATGGATGTCTTAAATCTAATGCAAAAAGCCTTTATAGAAAATTACATTTTGGATTCACCTCTTCACCACAGTAACATCAAAAACTGAGCTAACGTTTGAGGAAAAGTGCTACTTAAAGTTATTTTATTGTTAACATTCAATAGGTCTCTCATCACATTCATGCTTTGTTTTTAATTTACTTTGAAGCTTCCAACATGATTCCTAAAAAAACCCCAAACTTTTTTCTTTTGTCAGTCAACAACACAAAGCTCTAAAAGCTGCATTTAATAACCAAAACAGTTCATCATCCATGTCCTGTCCTGTTGCTCATTTCCTGTCTGTGAGGTCTCTCTGGATCATATTTTAGCACTGACAGCAAATACTCTATTTATAAAGAAAGCACAAAAAGTGGAAACTGGATTTGTTCAAAAACTCTCCAGATTAGTTTGGAAAAAAAAAACATTTTATTACATAAATGTGTGATTAAGTTTACAATTTTTTTAAGAATAAACAAACATCAATTAGTATCATTTATTCTTTATACGTTTATGGATTAATGGTACACTTCTGTAATATTTGCAAACTCATATATTAACTAGTCATATTTAACTGAAGCAGGTTTACAGGTGGAGGTGCATTTAGAGAGGAATGTCAGCTTAAACAGGAATAGCATTGTGAGTATTTAAGTGTTTTTTCTAGGATTAAGCAGCTGTTGAATTTTAGTAGGTTGTCGGATTTTTTCAGTCTGAAACCTTTCTTGCATCATGTTGTTTTGTTTAGAGCAAAACATGAATGAGTGCTTAAATCTAATTCATGGTCACTGTTCCCTGTGGAGGCAGCAGGTGTTTTACAGCAGGAAGTTCTGTCTTTTTAGGCTTAAGAAGAGAATCCCCTCTGCGATGATGTTATGCAGCTAGTGGTGGTCTAATTGGTGTTCCTTTAAATTATAGAAAATGGTAACTTGACTCAAAGAGACACTAAAGAGGAATCAGCATGAGGTGTTTTTTTTCCCTGGCTAAACCTTTTATACCAGATTTTCTCATATTATAGTGGATGTTATGGATGCAAAATGGAGTGAGGGAAAATATTGAATAAAGGGTTTACCTACGTTATCAACCTCATGCAATGGAGATAAAAAAAACTGAATCCTAATTTAAAATCTGCAAACCCCAGCTTGAGCTGTTCTTCTGTTTTCTGAAGAAATGTGAACTTTCTCATTAGATTCACAACCGTCTGGATCCGAGCTGCTGCGGATTCAGACCACGGCAGGAGGACGTGTGTGTTCAAACGGGCCGCCGTGATGTGTGTAAGGACCAGGAAAACATACAACTGGCAAACATCGTGCACAGGGAACATGACCTCAGGCGCCTGGTCTTCACCAACAACAAAGGGTTCTTTGACCACAATGAGGACAATCTGGACTTCAGGCTTCTGGAAGGAATCAAGGAGTGAGTTTGCTACTAATGAACCTATGTTCAGATTTTAGGATATGATTTTACAGTTTCTTACCAAAGTTTTATGTGATAGATTGACATATCACAATATACCATATTACAACCGTAACCTTCAGAGTGTTTGATTTGAATTTTATGCGACACAACAACAAAACGTAGCATATGACTGAAAGGTGGATGTGTACATTGAATCCCTCTGTGTGTAATTTAATCTCAGTTTAAATACAGTTTGATAGATGTGCGAACTGAATCAAAACTCTCCATGTGTCTCCCTAGGCTGCCAGAGCAGGCTGTGTCTGTGTTGAGGAACAGGAAGCTGAGGGAAAAACTTCTCCAGTCGCTCTTCCTGGACCAGATGTACTGGGAAAGTCAGGGCGGCCGACAGGGCATCGACAAACTGATCGATGTGATTGAGAAGAGAGCCAACATCCTCCTCAGCTACATCAGTGCTCATGGGATTAAAGTTATCCCGATGAATGATTGATTTATATTTTAGTAATGACGCAATTTTTAAATTACATAAATCTTATTTAAAATAGTAAAATCTGCACCTAAATTTAAACAAATGTGAAGAACTAGAGAAATAATAATTTGTTACAGAAGCTTTAAACTTGACAAAAGTCAGCTTTGTCAGACAAAAACTCTTAAGAATGGTAAAGAAACACTCATTTGTTATATATTTTTGTGTATAGAGTAACAAAATATACAACTGAGTAGCTACAGTGATCCACAAAGCAACAAAGAGCTAAAACCCTGTGTACTATTTTTTCTCAGAAAGGCATAGATGCAAACAGCTTGGCAAAGTCATGGCTCAATACTGTCAGCAAAGGCAGAAAAATGAGTACTGTGGAGGAAGAAAGGAAAACAGAAAACATCAGGCAGCTAATTTCCATGAAAGCAATAGAGAAATCCTTGGCTTGGGAATCCTCTTGCACAATGTTTCACACAGCTCCTTTCACTTTTCGGTTTACCTTTTTATCTTGTGTGATTTTTTACTTCAGTTCATAACTTTTACTCATTTTTATGTAGTTTCAATGAAATCACACTAAAATTGGTAAAATGGACATTAATGGGGTTAATTTTTACAGTCCAAGTTTGACGTTCCTGTATAATTGAACAGAATATTTCCACCTAGAATACAACAATACATGTTGTTATTGCATGGAGAATTTTTCAATTTTCTCTATAAAGATGCAGAAGTTTTTCTGTGTATAAGATTATGACTAGCATAAACAACAAATGAGCAAATTGTTGTTTTAGTTTTAGCAATAAAACTAAAAAGCAAAGTCAGAAATCATTTATATTCTGCTGTTTGGGCCCTGAGAGATTAGACGGAAAGTTGTTTGTTTGGATTTGTGCATTAAGCCGCCTGTTGTTTTGACCTGCTCACCTGAATTAGATAGAGTGGATTCCATGACTTGTTGTGTTTGTGTTAAAATGACCCCTACAGTTTGAAGACAAACTCTTCTCACATATACTCTTGTATTATCTCACCAGAAGACACAGACTAAAGATGTGACCTACATGGGTGAAACATTTGAAGCTTACAGAAACAAAAATAGACAAGGTGAGGGGCTGGACCTTTACTGATGGTTTAATTCTCCACTTGAACTCACTCCCCTTCAGTAAAACTACATTGATCTAAATGCCTTATGCAGAGTTCTGCTGACCTCAACTGCAAGATGAATGTCAAAAGCAGCTGAACATCTGTTTGATGTTCAAATGAAAGAACAATGTGGGGAATCAAATATAAAAGAACTGTATAATACACATAGCACATAGTTTAGCTTTTCCTCTTTCTTGAAACAAAGGTCTGAAATAATAATAGCAAAACCTTTTCCTCTGAAGAAATTAGAATTACATTCACAAAACAAAACTTCACATGAGTATGAGTTAGCTTGTGCCCTTTTTATCCCTACTGGGTCATTTTCAACTTTATCAATTCTGCTTACTGCTATTGTTTTCTGTTATCTTTCTAATAATACAGAAAATACCACAACAGACAGAATAACAAAGCAGCCTGTGTTTATTTCAGGGACATGCCACCCACTGTTTACTTTCATACTTTGATACAGACGATCGCTGAGTTCTTTCCAAGAAAAAATGATCAGCAAAAACTATATGTGTCACTTCCAAGTAAGCTGAGTTGATAGAAACATTCAACAACTATGTGCCTGCCAAGGTTAGTACAAATGGTTTTCTCTCCAGTTTTTTTATTTTTTTTTTAGGAACAAACATTTCTAAAAGCATTATGTGGAAAGGATGTGAGATTTCATACTGAGGAGACTCAAAAGATTATGCACTTTTCCTTCAAAGATCAAGTTATCCAGAGAGTTTTGTAGCGGTAAATTGGTGTGGAGCACAGATTTCTACTCATCTTCAAAAAACAGTCTCTTCACTGCAAATAACTTTGGCCCATGAATTAGATTTAAAAGCCAAATCAAAGGATGAGGGAAGAGAACTTAGTTTGTGAATCAGATACAACAGATAGCTGAGGTGTTTTGTTTGTCAGTTTAAATTGGATCAGAAGTTAACTTTTATAGCAGTTTTACTTTTAAAGTCATTGGCTGATGTCTGTGAATTATTTTAGTAGCATCTATTGTCTCAAAGTGGTATCCATACATGCTTAGCCAGGATAATTAGATGAGTTATTTTTTATGAGTCTGAGCCAACTGAGTGAGACTGTCTGACAGAACAAAGCATTGTCTTCTCATATGTTGATTTTAACTTTGGTAATAGATGATGCACTTGTACTGATAAGGTCTTACAAAGTGAACTAGAAAAATGTCAACATGAAGTTAGATAAAGTCAAGCCACAGCTTGTTTTACTTCCAGCTGAACCTGCACAAGGCCTGGAGATGTGCTGATTCAGACCAAACAGGAGCAGAAATTATGTTAAAATTTGCTTTTGGGAGACATGCTTATCTGTAGAATAATATAATTTATTTTTCTTCAAGTTGATAGTAAGACCACTGTAATTTTTTTTAAATTAAAAAAAATTTTTTTTTTACTGCTTTTCTTTCTTTTTGGAGACCTATCCAGGACCAGGACTGAGGTTTATTGTATTGGTTTAGGTTTACTCTTCTGATTGGATTTTAAATTATACTTTTAAAGCTTTAATTGCTTTGAGAATAAATGTTACCTTGGGACAGACAATTGTTTTTGCATATTCAGGAATCTTTAAATGGGATTGACTAATTAATGAACCAGTGATAAACACCAACTTAAGTTCACCTTGGATTGTCTTCTGTAGTTTGAATTTAAACCTAATAAAGGAGACAACAGAGATGATACCACCAGATTGAGGGCATTTAAACATTTAACATGTTTAATCCTCAAAGAAAGTTCAGTGGATATAGTATATCAAGTACCTTGACCCAAGTAACATATTAAGTTTCTTGAGATTTATTTGGAATGTTATTTCTTTTTCATTCTTAAAGAACTTCAAAACCCAAGTCAGTCCCACTAAATCAGATTTCTGTTAAGAGGTGAAGGTGAAAAGCTTAAAGCTTGTCTGTGATGGAGCCCAGGAGTAAGACGTGAGTAGCTTCCTGTAGAGCAATGAGCTGTATCACTGAAAACATCCAAGATAAGATTACACAGAATGCATGCACAATATGGAGGTGTCAGCTGCAGGGAAACAAGCAGATCTAAGCTCTGCGTTTCCTGTTTGCTTTTTATGTCTGATTCTGCAGGAGGTCCACAGACAGGAAGCAACTTCTGCTGCCCAACAGCTTCACTGAATGATGGTTTAAATTCCACGTGTTGCACGAGGATATTTGATGTCCAGTCTGACATTCATTTGCATGATATCCTATTTAGGCATTTGTCTCCTTTTGTTTGTTTTGTTTTTTTGCCATAACGATGAACTATAACATATTTTTCTGTTGAAGTGAGATAATAATCTAATGTAAACAGATGAACTGAACTTTTGGCTCTATTTCTAAATATCTTCATAAAATGGAAGCTGCATTTTGTGAATGAAAAGGTTTAAGTTATTTTTTAATGAGTGAATTCTTTCTGCTTTCTGTCAGACTAATTAGACTTTAACCTGTTTTTTTGTATATTTTGTGCATACTGCCATTGATTTTGAATATGCATTCAGATGGGACCTATTTGACAGATTAAAAAGCAAGTATAAAACATAAAATTTATTAAGCTCACATTTAGGTTTTTTAAAGTTGTTTTCTTAAAGGACTGATATTCTACTTTTAAATATCATCTTTCCAAAACTTGTAAGTGGGCAATCATTGTCATCTGTCTTCAACATTTCAGTTTGTGATAAAAACCCCCAAACATTTCTGTTAAATAATGGTACCACTGTCAAGTTCTGGTGATATCACGACTGTATCTGATGGTTTTGATGGTGACAAAAATTAAAAAATTTTGCAATGCTTGCAAAATGCAAAATTTTAATGAGATACACTGACGTTTGTGTTTACAAAATGATCCTCTCCTTGACCCCCCCACCCACAGGAAAGTCAAATGGTTCATATGTTTATTTTTAGTCATCAAATTAAATTGGTGGCTCAGAGATAATATGATAAAGTCTGACAGAAAACCTTCACAATTTTAGCCACTACACATAACACTGCAAAAACTAGACGGTGGATGGATGAAATATTGAAAAGAGAGTAGTGGAATGCCTTTTTATGAGAAAATAACTTTAGTAAACATCACTAATTATTTATTTTTGGAAATATGCTTAAAAATGTTTTAACTTTGGTTTCTATAGTGGCAAAGTGTCCACAAGACTCTTAAGCATTTTCAAAAGCAAATGTCTTTTGTGTCTTACCTTTCTTGATAGTATTTTGATCAACCAGTTCTACTGAAGTTTGTTGTCAGTAGAAAACTATTGAAGTGACAGGTAAAGAAAAAATATGTCAAAACATACCAAATAAAAGTACAATAGGTATCACTGCAGGGACTCAAGGAAGTGGACAAAAAGAAAACTTTTTTCCATCGGATAGAGCATGAACCTATGAGTTGACATCTGAAGCCACGAAGCTCGATTAAAGGGTGAGTGCACAGACGGAAAAAGAATATGGTGAGGCATCTCCGTGGACTGGCATCTCGAACATCTGCTAACGGAGATATATGGGGCAATCAAACAGTTGTGGGCTGAATATGTCAAAGTCTATATTTAGAGATGCTATGATGAGCGGCATGTAGAGCATGAAGAAGAGTCTGGATGAGACGACTGCAGCAGCTTACTGTATGATTCATACACTTCCTGCCAGTGCATCACATGACAGGGAAGTTTTATCAGTGTGACATGTTTTTTAAAAATGTATTTCTGATTGCCAACTGAATCTTGGCAAACAGTTAAATTATTGATTCTAATCATTATGTCAGATTTTTCCTTTGATAGTATATTGTAAAAAAGCTCTGAAACTGTCAGGACTGCATAATTTTCCTCCTGCAGAAGATGCTCTGCTCCACTAGGTAGTGCTTCACAAACCAGTGAAGCATGTAATTTGAACAATTTTTAAAGTATCTTGATTGAGAGCCAAATTCTTCATTTCCTTGTGGAATCCTGTTCCTGTGTCCAGCTACTGCTTTGTACTGTAGGTTAGAAATATTTTACAGATTCAACAAAACTTCTCTCTCATGTAGAAATGTTCAGGAAAAACAACATATGATAAATATGTGACCAACTCAAAAGTAACAAAACTGACTTGTAAAAGTCTAAAACAGACTGTCGACAAATGAGGATGTTACGTTTGAGTTGAGCTGACACAACTACATCCACTCACAGACTGAATGTGTGTAAAGCCTGAAGTGAGAGACGCCAGACATTCCTCACGTACTCAGTTCCTGACTCATCTACTTACAGTCAAAAACTATCCTGGCAGCAGCTCTTTGAACTTAGCTGGCCATCACTTATAGGATGTAGAAATGCTGTAAGCAATGAAAGAAACATCTGGAAATAAATGAATAGTGGCTAACCAAAAGATTAGCTCTTTTTAGAAACATTATTTCCAGTTACTGTAAAATACTACATTACTGCAGTTTTTAGTGGGAGCTAATGCTAACTTCAATTGAAATTACATCTACCCTTGATTCACTACAACCCTCAAACGCCAATAGCATTATAATTTTCATGTTTAATAATGCCTTTAGATATTGTATTTATGTTTATATTTTATTTTCTGTCTGTGTTTTATTTAGGAAATTGATCAAAAACGTATATTTTTGCAACAAGAGGTTGCACGGTCTTTCATCAACTTCACAATTATGCTCTTTTTCATGTTGATCTATCCCATGAGGTCCAAATGAAAGACACTGATGTTTGCTGTAAAGTGACAAAATGTGAAAGTTCAGAGTATTCAAATCATTACAATTCACAATAGACGTGGAAAATATTCATATTATTCATGTACAAATCAAGATTCTCAAGGCTAAAGTGATCAAGTTAAATGTTGCCATGGATAATGATGAGTTATGAATTATGAAAATGTGAAAATCTTCTCTGACTCCTAACTTGACCTTTAAACATATTCCACCAACATCCTGCAGGAAAGGAAGGCCACATGCTAGAAAAAATAGCAAAAGGAAAACTTGTGTCAGTGCTTGAATCCTTCAGTGGAAAACTGAACTATAAATATATGCTTTCAAGACACTTAAGATTCATCTTCTTTCAAAGTTCACAACAAAAAATGCATCAGAATTAGTCTGAAAGAAGGAAATAAAGCCTTTCTGTTCACTGGCCACCGCCTGCCAGATCTCCACAAGAAACAGGATTAAACTGTTGCTCTTCCCTAAAATGTACTGTAACTTTTCAACATTTTATATTATGTTTATTACTGATGCTGAAAAAATCCCTCTGAATGTTCTGGAGAAATTCAAAGGCAGTGAGAATAGAGCTGGATTTTATTTCATAAAGACATTTATTATTAGTTTTGTTTTCCTAATAGAACCAAACCGATTAAACATGTTCTACAAACAAAATAAATGGCTTAAACCTGCCACTTTGTGTATATTTGTATTCATCTGACTTGTTTTTAGTTCATACTCCATACATAAATACGGGGCCTTCACCACGTTAACTTCTATGAAGCAGGAAGAGGAAAGAATGTTTCTGGGCCGAGACAGCAAAGTAAAATATTCCATGATCAATGTCAGCCATCCTGAAGAAACCCAAACAGGAACACAGCCTGGGCTCAGGCAGCACAGAGTGGCCTAAAGGAAATGAGTGCAACCAGCCAGAGGGTGCGGCGGATTCAGAATAATGGCCACATACCCTGTGACCTCACTGACGGACTAAAATACAGATTCCTGGGCAGAAAAAACCCCCCTGAAACAACACTGATAATAGGACTCATGTTTTATTGCATCACTTTCTATGAAATTTAAGTCAAGTTATTTAATTTTTTTTGCTGTCATTGTTCTTTTAAATAAAAAAATGACAAACATTTTAAAGTAAGGTTGCTGGTCACTTCTAGCAAACAATATTTTTACTAAGTTTTAGGCTTCATTTGATCCTATTTGATTTTAAAATAAGTATATTCCGAGCAATATTATGCACCTACTTATAAAAGCTAAAGTTGCATTGCGCTACAGGAGGAGGGACATTTTTTAACATAGTAAAACAGCGCCACCTAGAGGAATAAAAATGCAGACTAACATATTGGCAAAGGCACAGTGTTTCTAATGCTGCAGCTCAAGACTCACCTGGAAAAAAGGCACATCAAAGCAATGTGACACAATGGCTTTTAAAAATATTATAATTACTTATTTATTTGTCACTTATGACAGTAATGTGTAAAGTTGTATTTACACAATTCAGTATTTAAGATGAGAGCTCGCCTGCAGGAAAGCTTGGACATTTCAAATGAGCTACAATGCTGCCCTCTAGTGGCTGGATTTGGGTGGCGCAACCTCCTATTTGGAATCAAATAAAATTGAAAAAATAAAATGTGCCAAAAACCTTGCATTATTCAGAGTTATAATGGTGTTGCCACGAGAAAGGTTGTATCTACAAATTACTAATGGAGAGGTTTGTAATTTTCATATATAAAGTAAAAATCTGGAGAATTACTAAAATCATTTGAGTTTTATCACATGAAACAAGTATTTGACATAATACAAAATTATTTGGTGGATAAACTTTAATTTAGAATTACGGAGGTCAGATGTTTTCTGTAGTTCTTTACCAGGGTTTCACACACCATGCAGCAGGAGCTTTGGTCCATTCATACCGATCTTTACCAGATCTCTAAGGTTTTGGGCCTGTTGCTAGGCAACACATTTCATCCAAATGTTTTCTATTGGGTTTAGGTCTGGAGACTGACTGGGCCACTCTAGGACTTGGAAATGCAACCACTCCCTCGCTGTCCTGGCTGTGTTTCAGGTTCTTGTCATGGTGGAAGATCCAGTCATCTCCCACGTTTATTGTCTTACTGAGGGAAGGAGGTTGTTGTCCAAAATCTCACTACACATGGTACAATTCATCATTCGAGACTGTGGTCCCGGTTCTTCACCTGATCCTCCTCTCAGCTGATCTCTTTCTTTCTCATGATCACTGATTCTTGACTAGGCCAGACCTGGCATGGAGCCACAGTCTGAGAGAAACTCACAGTCATCTTGAATTTCTCCCATTTTCAAATAATTGCTCCAGCAGTTGTTTCTTTCTCACCAAGCTGTTTGTTTGTTGTCATGTAGTCCATCCCAGCCTTGTGCAGGTCTAAATGTTTTGTCCTTTGGAATCATATTTTATGATTTTATGGAATTCAATTTTAATTCTGTCTCTTGAAAATTACAGACCTCTCCCTTCTTTGTAAGTGGAGTCAAATACTTAATTTCCTCACTGTATAGCTAATATTAAATATTATATTAAAGTATAACAATTAAGGATCCAGACAACAGCATTTTGGAAAAGCTTTGATCATTTTTACTGTTAAAGATTATGTATTTAGTATTTTGCAGCCACATAGTGCCATTTTATAGCCCCATTCAATAACAACATTGCTTTCAGTTCTTATAAAAAGGCTCTGTACATAAAAAATAATGTAAAAAATGGACTTTGTGATTTGATGCCTTGAAATTGATTTCTGTCTCTTTCAGAAGCTCCTGCTCTTTCTGCCAGTCTGTCATCATTTAGCTGTTCTCTCATCAAACATACACCTGGAGTGTTGTTTGGTTCTTCCATATATGTCTGAGAAATGTTTGAATCTTCCATGACAACCATCCAGGGTTTCTTCTCAGTTCAATGGTTCTACACCTCCAAACCCTCTTAAAACTAAACTTCACATGTTGGTGTTAAGTCTTTTTACACTGAAAGCTAGAATAATTTGTATCTTTTTTATTTCTTGTGCTATAATCAAAACAATTTCCACTTTATTGAAGTTCTTCAGAGCATCCATGTTCAATCTGTCCTGCTAGCTGCACCATTCTCTGATGACAGAAATGAAAAAGACCCACGTGAACTTCTTGTGATGAAAAATGCATCATTTACACCCACAGAGTGTCTTCTCTCTTGTTTCTCGGATCATGCAGTTCTCTGACACGATGCCTCCTCCTCTGGGAAGCTGGAGACTCAAAATATCTCGACCTCCTTGTGTCAGACTCCCCTCGCCTCACAGGGCGAGGCTCTCCGGTGGCCCAGCTGACAGTGACAAACTGACATTGGCTGAATGCTCCACTTCTCATCCATAACATATAATGAAAAAGTACTTGTTTGCCTTTTCAAGTTTGAGGGAAAAGACAAATACAGACAATGAAAAATAGCTTCCTTATTGCTGATCTCGCCACTGATGCTGGAGTACGAGTTAACATGAGGAATGCATCCTCAGGGGGTTTCAAGGACAAATGACTGGACAGATTGGTATTGATTGGATTTACGAGGACGAAAGGCATATTCTAACAAATTACCGTAAGCATGTATCATTGAATTTGATGCACTGAGTTTTGTCCAAGGTTATGTTACTGAGGTCACCTTTTCATCCCAGGAAACTGTCTGACAGTTTTCTCTGAGGGTTTTACCTTACGCTGTCAAAACCAAATCTCCTTGGTGACTCTAAAAGCATCATTTAGTTTACTTTTGCAGTTAAGGTTCAAAATAGGTAGGAAATAATGAGATGGGAAAGCTGGCTGTCACTACTTTACATGCATGATTTGACATAAAATGCCTCATTACAGGAGCTGGTGAGAAATGCAAAATATCCAAACCTGAAAAGCAGTTCTGACCTTCGGGGGAAAAAAAACAAAAAACTGTTTCACTTCAGATGTGAAAAGGAGAAAAGGAGGCCCTGTCCCTGATTTAAACAGTCAAGTCTATAACTCACTGGACAGACATGGTAGAAAGTCATTAAATGAACTACACTATAGATTCATGAGGATAAATCTGTTCATCCTTTATACTCACCAAACAGACAAATAACTCTTCAATATTAATTTAGAAGTAAAATGATAAATAAATCTTAAACATTACTCTTTAAATGGTCTGTTTGACCAAATAATGTAACCCAAATTGATTGCATTATTTTCCCCTTGGGAGGAAACAATGCTTTGAACTATAAGTAAACTCACAATCTAACAAAAAAAACAACAAAACAAAACAACAACAAAAAAAAACACCAAAAAGGAGATCTTACTAAATTTAATTTAAGCTTCATAAATAAAGAATCTGAAATAAGTACAAAAATCAAAACTGCTTGTAATCCACAAATGTATCATCTGACTAGTTGGCATTTCGACGCCCTGCTGCCCCACAGAAACATCACTGCAGGATGCAGGTTTGTTCAATGATTGGAACTGTGGCCACTAATAAATGATTTAATTTTAATTTTTCTAAGCTAATTTTGGTATTGTTAAGAAAACATAAACTAGCAGATGCTGGAATTATAATAAGAGTTATTTCTTGGTATCCAGGAGCCTCTCAAGTTAACCTCAGTGCTGCTGCTAATTAAGCTTGTCAGTCAAAGTGTTTCCATCACCTCTCTCTCACCACGGCCTTTCCTCTCCACTGAGATTAAAAGCTGCAGCTGATGGATGACACAAAGTAACATTTGGATGGTGCAAAGTCAATCAAGGGCCTTCCTGCCTCCCTCATGTTCTCCGGGGAAGTCGGAAAAAATAATATTTCAGATCTTGAAAAAATAAAAACTGACAGAAATAGTTAGTAAAGAAAAAGAAAAATGTGAATCCATCTTTAATAACACAACTTGTTCCTACCTTCCTATGTATTAATATCACTAGAGCTGGAATTTCTGTATTTTAATGAATAAAAAAAACTCTAAAAGAGGTAAAATATTGTTAGAAAAAAGATATCATGCTGAAAATGGATTTTTCAAGATGAAAGTTTAAAAATAATGAGTTACTTTTGTCTTATTGCAAGTGCACTATGATATTTGGACTTGAAACTTGACAAAACACTTGGTAATATTTTGTGCTTTCAAAATGCTGTTGCTGTAAAGTTACTGTGTCGCCCTGCAGCCTACCGAATAAGTAGAAACTTAAAATCATCCAGAATAATAAAAATGGCATAAATACTCTGTGTTGCCCCATCAATTCTTAAGAAACCTGCTTTACTTGATTTGATTAAAGAAATACTACTTATTTAAAAACCTTGAAGAGAAATGTTGAATTGAGTGGCAACAGAAATTGGAGTTGTAAGAAAATGCCAGTCCAACCAGCACTGGCTCAATGTGACCTCCACACTGACCTACATTTTGCATGTTGACATGCTTCTGATAAACTCAAGCATGTTTATTTTGAGTTTCATTCATTCATTCATTTTTGGCCCTGCAGCAGAGTGAAATTTCACTGGGAAACTAACGTGCTGACCCAATAATCCATCACTTTAAATACCCATCTGGAGAAGTAGCACTTATTTCAGGTTTCCAAATATTTTTTGAATGCTAAAATTAAAAAGAAGAAACACTTAACTGTGCATTAGAAACAACTGAGATGTCAAGATTTACAGAGACTCTAATTCAGTCTCATTACACCTCATTGTTCCTGTGGTTGTAGCATTAATGATGAACCATTAGTGGAGGCATCACTTCATCAGTTCACTGCAGGATGGAAAAAAGACACTGATATAATGACTCATCTGCTAAATATGTACCACTGAGAACAGTTTGTCCTGTCTCATGCTAGGCCCCAGCTGCTAATGCATTAAATATCATGCACAGAAAAAATTTGCTAAAGACGGGATGTAAAACGAGGAACTAATGATGACAAAGATTCAGATGATGTAAGTTGAGGAGAATTTCTTCCGGTAATAAAGAAAAATGAAGCGATTTTCCAGCTGGTAATGATTAGATGTTGATGAAAACTATTTGATAAAACATAAGAATAGGTAAATAAAAATATTTTACATGTACTGGTAAGTAGAAAAAACTGTGACAGAGCATTAAGGAAAGTTTTTCTATTGTCTTAAGTGCAACAGGGAAATTTTCGACCACCAGGCTGCAGTGTTGCTCTTCAATTTCACAGTGAAAATGAACGACTTTATGAGGAAGAGGATAGAGGAAGACTAGTTAAGGGAGTGACTTCCTGAGATCTGAATGGTGAATAAGCTGAATTGTACATGTTAGCGGCGAGGCTTCAGGACATGTTTGCCTTTGAAAACAGACAGCACACACCAGAGGACAATAACAGAGCCAAATCAACAGTACATAGAGATATTACATCAGCATGGTGACTGCTGACAGAGCAAAGAATGTATGTAGAAAAACCACTCATCCATGATCATAGTGTATGTATCTGAGTTTGAGCTGGAAGCATGCGGCTTGCTGGGTTTGAAGTATACAGAGTATACATTTACAGAGATTAGATTATAGAAACAGCGACCAGTTCCAAAAAACAGCAATGAAAAATGTCAACAAACAGCAAGGCTCTGTTTTACAAACAGTTTGCATCTGTGTGTAGCTTTAGGTCATGACTTGTTTGTGGCTTCATCCCCAGTGCATTCTGGGATTGATTTGACCTCCATCTGATAATGAAAATGATAAACAACTGCACATTAACAAAGTCTATGAAAACATTTCTATCAACTACAACTGTTTCCTTTTCTGTCTGCAGTGAATAAATGTATCTTTTCTAAATAAAATTATCACAAGAAATTACTTTTCCCAAATGTAAGTAGTTTGCACTTTAATAGCACTTTATGAAGTCAGTGGTCTCCACAGGACTTTAGATTACATTCAGCCATTCACACATTGATGGTGGTGAGCTACATTACAGACTAACAAAAGCGATGAAGTTGTTATTGCCATGAAGTTGTGTGAAGTGCCTTGCCCAAAGACACAATGACTGGGATAGACAGTTTCAAGCTGGCAACCCACCAGTTACAAGACAAATCCTACTTCTGGGCCAAATGCAACTCTTAAAGTAAAAAAAATATGTTTTTATCTTCCAAAAGCTTCTCTCCAGCTCTGGAGTTCAGCTTCCAATATTTGGGGTCAGGAGGGAGCTCCTGCTTGGAAATGCTTCAGGTCTGATGTGAATCTAACAAGCCAAGGCAGAGCCATCTTTTAGCACTGTGATCTGGGTGACAATTGACAATGCAACCTTTTGTATAAATTGCGTTTTTTTTTTCTTTTTTTTTTTCTGGTTAGATTGTAGTTAACATGCAGTAGTAGTACAGTACATTTAGTGCTTTGCAAGATTTCCACAGTCCTTAAACTTTTTCACATCTTGTGATATTACAGTCACAGACTTCATTATATTTTCATAGACTTTTCATACAGAATAGTACAGAATTGTGAAGTGGAAAGTGCATAATGTGGATCTGTTTACTTAAAAATATGAAAGTATGGTGTGTATTTCTGATGTATTTTGCTAAGTCTATTTATTTCAAAAGCATTTTCAGTGCAGTAACAACTGAAGGTCTTTTGGGGTGTTTCTACCAACTTTGTACATCTACAGATTTTACTCATTAAACGTGAAAACCATGGATCAGTTTTGTGCATAACTTCATGTTGGTCTGTCACCTAAAATCTTGAGAGAATAATATTAGGTTTGTGGCTATAACTTCACAAAATGCAGAAAAGTTCAAGCAGGACAAATAAGTATCTATGTGGTTGCAGATCTGGCTTTTATGTCAGGTTTTAGACAAGACAGAAAAGTAAGGCAAACTAAACCAATATACACTTGAGTCAGATTTATATTTCTTGCTTTAAATGAAATTTTAAAGACTTTAAGAGTAGGCACATTCATCCTGACTGAGAAGCCATGGTAAGACTGGCCTCTTAACAAGAAAATAGGCAAGCAGAGAATTATCAGTGGCCTTGCTCACTTTGCTGTCCTCTCAAACTGAAACTCTGGCTCTTATCCCTGCTCTCTCTCCACCTACACATGAATTTAAGAGGAGCTGCATACAAGCCTTGCTCTTTCTCTGGGGTTGGTTGATAAGCACTGTGGGAGATTGGAAATGGCTAAAGGAGACATGTTTATAGAGTATTACTATTGATGTATTTTCTAGGAAGTAGACATTCCTTAATCACTGAAATAGCACCAGTCTCAGCAACATAGATGGAAACCAAAGCATTAATATGATGACATTTTATATAATATTAAAATTATGCAAATAAATTATTCAATTCCTTTTTACAATAACAAAATAAACATTGTGTAGCCTAAATTATGACAACACAGCCTTCCTTAATGTACATGTGGTCATTTGTTACAAAGGACAAAATGTACGCCTTTCTGCTTGATTTAACATCAGTACAGTTTAGGGCTGATCTATCGATTGTTTTATTCCTTTATTAATAATTAGATAGCAAAAGGTGCTTAATCAGAGATTTTTTTAAAGAAATTGAAACCAGGTGAAGCTAAAATTGCAACTGGAGGAGTACTGGGTAAGATACTATTTGCAGACAAAAAAGATTTTTCTCATGTTGCTTTGTTTCCTCCGTGCTGGTCCACCGGGTCCAACCTTAATTTTTAGATTTCTCCCCTACACCAACACGCCTGATTGAATGTTTAAATTACATCCTTAGCTCATCATCAAGTACTGGACAAACATGCTAATTACCCCTCAATTTAAATCAAGTGCTGAAGCCACTCTTACATTCTGAATCCAATATAAAGGACATAAGTCCCAAAGACTATTATCCATATCATCCATACTGTATGCAAGTCACTCAATTCTGCATATTATCCCAAACTTTGGTTCATTGAGGTTGTGCTATTTAGAAAGCTGTTTTTTAAAGCAAATTTTATTTTACCTGAGTTAAACCAGAGTATATTAAGCTTAAGTTAAAACACTGTAGATGTGTCCCTTCTCATCCAAACAAATTTATTTCAAATTAAATATGCCTTCTTTACAACAGGGTTCTGAGGATCAAGAATATGAAATGCTTGACAGAGATACTCATACTTATGTGAATAGCCTGACATTTTTTAAATTTCACTCATGGCTGCAGGTATCATGACGGCAGGAAACTGAAGGATTAGCCTGAAGAAAGAGCAGTAAGAGAGCGTGGCTTGGCACCACAGAGACTCTGCCCACAGGCAACCATAAAGTTCACCAAGTAACACATTGGACTCGTTTCAGAAATGTGCCACTGAAAAAACATTATATTTAATTCATTTTTGCATGGTAAGGTGTGTATTTTAATTGCCTCCTGACAATAAATCTACTTCCTGGTTTTGTATATTTTGCAGACACAAAGCCACTACGTTGTAACTGAATGATGAATAAAGAAATAATTGAGAAGTGGGAAAAAAATAATAAATGGTTTTTAATTTCTATTACTGCATGATGTGCAATGTTCTTTACTCTGATACCCCTAAATAAAATCCAGGGCAACCAATTGCCTTTCCAACTCATAAATGTATAAATAAAATTATTGTGATTTGATCTCAGTGTAAAGCTCAACATACTTTTCTGATTTTTGTTTGTAAATTCTTTAAGACGGAGCAAATATGCATATTTTTGTGTTGCTGCATCACATAAAATTCTACTTAAATTACTTGCGGCGGTAATAATATAAAATGTGAGGTTAGAAGGACTAAATATAGACTTACAGAATACTGAATACAACAGTAAGGTTTAGCAAGAAAACAATTAATGCTGCAGAGTCTCCAGCTTTTATTTGAAAAGAACACTTAGATGTCCAGAAGAGGCTTTATGGGGGTTAATGATTTCTAAATAATTACTGAGTTGTGTTTCCAGTGGTCTGCTTCAGAGACCACATTATGCTGTAAAACAGTATTTATCTGGTTCACGTTTCAATAAAATGTTATTACAAGAACTTCTCCATATCAGTTAAAATGTCCAGAGGAATTATTGGCAGCCATTTCCATGCTGTGCACATCTAATTTATGAAATTTCCTGTTGAGCAAATGTTTAAGGCTGATTATGATTCTTCATGCTGAGCCAACAGCTAATTTCCTCATTTGTAACTTTCTGTATTTTTTAATTTAGTGCGCAGCTTTTTAATTCAGCCTTATAAAGGCTATTTTAAGGGTGTTAGAAATAAGCCAGCCGTGTCTGCATGCTATTGAGTCCTTCTCCCTTTAGTGTCCTGGATATGAGATTTGAACAAAAGGAGAAACAATGGTAGGTTTATACAAAGAAGCACTCACACAAAAATGTACCGGAAATTTACTTCAAACAGAAGGAAAATTGAAATTAACCAACCATTCAACAGTGTTTACTCTATAAACTTACTTAGGTATAAACTGTAACTTAATGCCACCACAAACAAACTCAAGATATTATGCAAAGTAAAGTTATTACAACAGTGTTAATGAATAACTATATAAAAAACCTACAATAAAGATGGAATATATTTATGTACAAGTGAAAAATGAATACATTTCTAGCCACTTTGCCACAGACATACAATAAAATACACAATAAGTCAGTAACTTGACAGAGATCCAAAATAATGGCTTCCAAAAGGTTTTACCCTCCAGTACAGTTCATCACATCTTAGATCAAATCTGTCCTGGGAAGCATTTAACTTTAAAAAGGGCTGAATTCATGATTCATTTTCTACTGAGAATATTATTCAAATTCAAAGGAGTGGGTGCCAGCAAGTCCTAATTTTATGCTGAAATTTCTGTCTTCCAGCCCACTCCTGTTCTTTCAGCTCCAGCAGTAAAAACAATTCTGTTACTGAGAAATGAGACAAAAATGGTGAGAAGCACATTCATCAACTTTTTATACAGGAACACATTAGACAAATTCTGTCAATAATCTGTTCCTTCTTTTTACTGTGTATTAATATCTTTAAATGTCCTGACAAGAAGCAGTGAAAATCCGTTTCTCTTGCACCGTTTTAAACTGAAATGACAACAATAAGTTTTTATTTTGCTGTTCAGTCAAAAAGTAAGCAAATTAATTTCTCTTTTTTTGTTTAAATGTTTGTCTTTGAGTGGGTAGAGCTTCCTGTTACAAGTTTGATCAGTTTTTTGGATATAGAAAAAAAAACATCCAATTTTTTTTCCACCCTTGTCCCTTGCGGGGTCTGGAGGCGTGGTGGTGCCTCTCTCCAGTGAGACATTTCGGGTGAGAGGCGGGGTTACGCTGGACGGATCGGCAGTCTGTCGCAGGGCAACAGAGACAGACAGGACAAACAACCATTCACACACACACACACACACACACACACGCACACACACACCGAGGGAGAATTTAGAGAGACCAGTTAACCCAACAGTCATGTTTTTGGACTGTGGGAGGAAGGACCCGGAGAACCCGGAGAGAACCCACCATGCACAGGGAGAACATGCAAACCCTGGGCTGGAAATCAAACCCAGGACCATCTTATTGCCAGGCAGCAGTGCTTTCACTGTGCCACTGTGCAGCCCTTATTAGTTTTTTGCATATATATGTTAGTAAATTAACAGTCTCATTTTCTTTATAAACCTTGATTTATTTCAATTATCCAATATGTGCAGAACGAAAAGTTTATTATGTTTAGATGGTCGACATTTAAAGCTTTTTTGAAGCATTAGCAGTTTCACAGACATATGTATTCACATAATCCTGGAAAAAGAAAGAAAATTAATATTATTTTAGCAATGAGACTAAATTAAATCTTAATTTCAGCCAGAGGAATTTCAGTTATTTGAAGTCACCTTTTATACACACAAACTCACACTCACCTCCACACACGCACGCATTCACACAGAGTCACTCCCAGAAGCCTCTTGACATTAAACACCACGCATACCAACATGTAACCTTGTGGAGCTTTTGGAAAAGCTGAATTAAAAAGAAAAATGTCAAGTATTGTAATATACATACAGAGGCATCTGTTCACTGAGATGCTGCAGCTCCCCCTGGGGTACCACTTGAGCTGAAGCAGGCCATCGACAGCGCTGAGCACTCCTGACAGCTAACAGTGTTCCTTACAGCTGCTCAGTGTCACAGGGGTCCCATCCTATTCTCATGTTTGAGCTAGGTAAGAGCCTACCAGGAGAGATTTTATTCTACTTGGATACAACAGGTTTAACAATGTCAGTATGGATCACCACCTTTTTTCTGCTATTTCAGGGCCCGTATCAGCAGCTTTGAGCCATCGGATCATTTGTACTCTCTCTAACTGGGCAATATCGGAACCACTAACCCTCACATAAAATAGAGGCTGGTGGTTCTAGCTTCCATAAATGACCTCTCATTTTTAGAAGCAGTCTGTGTTCATGTTAATACACTGTTGGTCACAGAATATCGTTGAACACTTCCAGCTGATTTAGATATGTTTGTGTGGGCGTGCATGTGTGTATCTTTATACTTTTAAAATCTCATCTCCCTCAATCTCTCTTGTGCCAGAAAAGAAGATTAGTGGAGGCCAAGTTTCTGGCATTTCCTTTAACCACAATGCTAAGCTACATGTGACTGAAGCACAAAACTGCTTCAGTGAAAAATTAGTTTCATCAGAATAATCTCATACTTCACAGCCTGATGTCAAGAGACAGTACATTAAATTTATTGGTGCCAAAGAAGGTCGCGTATATGAAGATGGATGTTGAAATGACTCAAATTAAATGCTATTACATGGCACCTCTGTGGAATAAGTTTACTCAGTCTTCTTAAGCTTAACTCTTTTAGCTGTGCTTTACAGCTAAAAGATATGCACGAGCAAAAAAGGGGAACTGTTTGCTTGAGTAGCCACTTTGAAGAGAAGAGAGAGATAAATATCTTTGTTATCTTAACTTCACACTATGTTTTCCTCAGAGTTTCACTCAGATTGACCTGGAAGCATTATTTATTTGCAATAAGCTGAAGGGGTCATTTTTCATTTTCTTCAGAATTTCTGACAGAATCCACATCAGCATTTTAACTGTTGATAATACATTCCATCTGCCATTTCTTATTTTTATCCCCTGACATTATCTCAAACGCTAATTTAAGAAGAATGGTTTCATTTAAGACTCTTCAATGTCTGAAGAAACCCAAAACACTTGAAAAATATTTTACAATCAAAACATGTCAGTAAGTCTTTAAACTTTGAAAAGATGTGTTAGTTGATCAATGATGACTAAAACGGGATTTCTTTTCAAAAGACATCTTTGAAGCTTTTTGCTTCCTATTGTATATGTTTGATTCCAAATATGTGGCAGTGTGCTTGCTGGCAGAAAGCAGATATAGTAAAAATAAACATCTACAAATATATGTGAGTGGAAAGATGAGTAAGTTTGAAGTTAATCACCAGCCAAATCATCAATCTGAGAATTGACAAAAGAAAGGCATTTCTGATCATACTTGCATCGTCTTTATAAAACACAGAAAATGAGAAGCTTAGACACACAAATATGTAGAGATATTGTATTTGTTTTCTGGACTAATAAAAAAAAAGTAGCCATCTCAGCCAGGTTGTGACATATTACAATCATAATAACACATTTTTCTTACTCTTCTGTTACATTTCTTATCATGAAGCCTTTTGCACACTTTCTGATCTTTTGATCATTTGTCTCTTATTTCCCCACATTTTCCTATTTTCCTCCAATTTCTCCTTTTCTTTTTTTCACTCCACTCAGAGTCAAGTGTTAAAGTCTACCTCAGTGAGACTTCCTGCAGAGGGCTCAATGTTACATCAGCAAGCAAAATAAAAACTCATGACCCTTTGAATTTGTTATCAAAAAATTACAGCCTTCAAAACAGTCTGTTGTGACGCACTGATGTAGCAGTGATGATGAAATAACAATACATTGCACAGCCACAGTAATTTGTTTGCTCAGATTCACTTTTTCACAAAATTTCTGGATGTTTCATATTTTATTTAAATACAGCTGGGAAATTGTTTTAGCAACTAAAGGGAAACTGTCTACAAAAGGCTTTTGTGAGTTTGTGCTGCATTGAGGCGCCATCCTTGACTCATCTACATATTGTTGAAATGACTTTACATTTATGCATGTAAAAATTGGTTTGTTGACTTATGAGCAGATACAAATGCATGTCACTATTTAACCATGCTTTGTTAAGTTAGTTGTGTCTTTGTCAACAGAATTGAGATCATCTAACTTCTGCAGGAAAGTTTGTTCTGCTTTCCAGCCCACAGGACTGAAAAGTAATCCAAAATGCTGGATTCATTTGAAGTGGCAACTCCACACAGCACTACTCCTAAATCTGCTGTGCAAGTGAATAACCTTATCTCACTGTGAGCATGAAAGCTTATTAAACATTTTCACCTGTGGCTCGACCCTTTTACCTCAAACAAAAATAAAAACCTCACACCACAGAAAGAAAGGACAGTAATTGAAGTTTCATTCTAGTTTCTTACTTTAGGTAGGAGGACATTGTTCCTCAAATATTTATTCCAGTTTTTGCACTTCCTGTAGGAAATTAAAAATATGCAATCAGTTCTTCAAACAAACTCTGTCTGGTTAAAATGCAAAAAAATAAAAATAAAATAAATATAAGGAATAAAGAAAAATCATCTTTCAGTAAATAAGTAAGAGCCACAAATACTCAAAAGATTAGACAAGGTGCAAAAGGCTTCATGATGAGAAATAAAACAGAGGATTATTATGATTGTAATATGTCTCGATAACGAGACATTCTGATTTTTACTCCCTGTAATCGGAACAGACTGTTTTCTCTCCAACATTGCTTTCATAGTATATCACAGCATTTTCCCTAAAAACTGTTAATGTTCATCACATTTTGTTTTAGTCAGGTCATGTTTTAAGGTATCCAACAGTCACCATAAGAAGTTTTTAGACAGTCTCCAAGAGCCTTTTTCCCTATTTTCTATGAAATACTGCTAAACTTTGCTCACGGCAGCTCTGCTCCCATTTCAGCCAATGTCACCCTTCTCCTCTGGCACATCTGCTTCAGGACCAATAATGTCATTCTGTAATATTTACAGCTGATGTGCCTACTTAGAGCAGATGGTGTGCACATAAACCAACCCACAAGCACACACATATGAACATGGAAAAACACTCTTTTCTCATTATGTGCACACTCACATGGGTTACTTTACTGGTTCAGGCCTGAAAATATTGACCTGGACAAACAAGGAAGGGTGCACAGTGAGTTTCATTTGTATAAGACATTAGAAGGCAGGTTGCATGGGACTGTCAGCACATTTTGAATGGCTGATTGGGTTTGGTGAGTAAAGTGATGCTTTTTGTTGCCCTTCCTTCTCCAATATAGAAAGTACAAGAAACACTTTTTACACGCAGTCATTTAGAAACAGCCCAGAGTAGGACGTAAGACATGTTTCCTTTGTAACTTAAGACACAGTGGTGTATCACAAAGATCACATGACAGACCCACACTGAGTGTAGAGAGTAGAAGAGTGTTTGAAATATTAAAGTCAATGAAAAATGAGTTTTGATTGTTCCATTTATGTAATGTTTGTCTTGACATCTTAGTAACTATTGATACTGACAGAACTAGTTATACTTTCTGAGCAGTTTAAGATATTCTTACTTTTTATTTTTATTTTTAACCTCTGTGAGTTCATGATTCTAGACTGAAAAGTGCTTTAAAAATAGATACAGTTTGACTTGATAGAAAAATAGGAGAGTGAATTCAATTTTTAATGTTGTTTCTGTTACTTTGATTATGCACAAGGTTTACTTCATAATGATAAATATTAATATTAACAATGGTTACTTTCTGCTTCCCTAAATGATGTTGAATATATTCGTTGTATGTTTTGGTGCCTTTGGGGCCAGGCCTTTTTTAAAAAAGAGATGTGCGAGCGTCATCTGGATGACTGTTAAGAACAACACTACGACTACTAACAAAATTATCAAAAATCATCAAGAATATTCATCACAAAATATAAAATATATCTAATACATCCCAGTTAATATTAACCAAAGGCAACTCTAAGCAGCTGGATTCAGCCTTGATTTGAAGGAACTCTGTTTCAGCATTCTGTAGTTTTCTGGAAGTTTAATCCAGATTACTGGAGCGTAAAAGCTGCTTCTCCATGTTTGGTTCTGACTCTGGGGATGCAGAGCAAACTGAAACCATCATAATGGACCAGTGCAAAATAGCACCTATATGGCAAAAGTAAATTCCCCTTTTGTGTTTTATTTAAGATGGCAGGATTCCTTAAACATTTAAAAGGTATGAATGAATGTCCGGTGGGCAATTTTCTGGAAAAAAAAACAAAACAAAAAGAAAAAAAGTTTGAGTAGATTACTGCTAGTTTTGTTACTTACTGTGGTTTTCCCTGTGTGATGTGAAGACACTAAAAGCAAAGCATGCAGAGTGCAGCCAAGGGAGCGACATTAACGGCCATTGAGGAAAGTGTCTGAATGGAACTGCTGGTGGCGGTGCGTGAAGATGGAAGGAAGGTGGATGATTTATTGTGACGGAACAGAATGGGAGAGGAGCTGGCTGTGGAAGAAAGCTCCAGCACATGATTTTTCTGCTGTTGGAGCAGCTGTGCAGTTTCACTAAAGCAATGCATTAATGTTCAATGGAGACGAGTTGTGAAATATACATCACAGCAGAATTGTTTTTCATGCACTGTGTTTTTTGGGGTTGCTGATGTTTTGAGGACATAAATCTGTTCACAGTTTGTTGGGACATTGTGTCTCCGACAAACACGTTTCAGGGCTGTTGATAATGGACCACAAGCTCTGAATTGTTGAAAGTTTTAAGCAATTTCACACAACTAATAGTTTGATGGTGAGTGTTCAAAATACTGGGTAAAATCATTTATTGCCTCAAGTTATCAAAATGTTCTTTTAATCTGCTTGTATGATCGTATATTTATGCTGATTATTCTATGCATTTATGCAATTTCCAATTAATGTTGCAACTGCAAAAGAATAATCATTTCCCAAGGACACTTTGCACCTGCGACTTCTCATACAGTACATGGCTATTTGTAATTCCTACCAGATAAATGTTTTCTACTGGGCTATAGAAATGATTTAAACACATTCAAATGTGTACCTAATTTTCATAAATATCTTATATGGCCCATATGCAAATTATCAAGTGAAGATTATGTTTAGCATAATTTCCACGCTGATTAACCACAAGATCTGAATAAAACTCTTTCACTTTTATTTCTGTGGTGTCAGAAGATGGCTTAATCCTTTCAAACACTTGAACATGTTTGGCAAAGGAAATCAGAAACCAAAAATAACTGAAAAAAATCATTTGAAATACATATATAAATGTTACGTCAAAGGTTTGCTGCTAATTTTTATCATCACATCAATAAATTTTCCTAAACGCAAGATTTATGAGATAATTGATTCTGTGAAGAAAATATTTCTGGTCATGTTCAACTTTAATTCAAATTCATGAGCTTTCTTACCTAAACCAACTATGACTATGGGTAACTGGCTTTGTCTCATAAGCTGATCCCAGTAACTGTAAAATATAGAAAAAACTTTGTTACAGTTTGAACTGTGTTCCATTTCCTTGAGTTCTTGTAAAATAAAATGTGTTAATAATCCTTTGCTGAATGTGTGGTATTTTGTTTCTTAGGTTAGAAATCCCCTCACCAGAGCAGCAGAGGTGTTTACAGGGCAGTGAAAGAGGCTGGTCAAGTTTGTACAGACACGACTGATGTCTGTCATGCTGACCGCTATGCCTGAAGCAGAATATTCTGTCAGTTTAGGTGCATTTGTTTTTGTTCAGCAAGGAAGTGTTGGTGCTGATCAATCTGCAACATGTGCTTAGTCAGTACTTAACGCCTCACAAAAATAATGTTGGAAGTGCTGCTTTTCTTTCACTTGCTCCTAAAGCCTTTGAGGAAACATGAGCTGTTTTCTACTACTTTCTGGATCTGACTTCTAAACGTGTCAAAAAATTTAAATATTACTTCCTCATTTTATCAAAACTTTAATGTTCTTCCAAGAATTTACAGAATGAGTTTCATGGTTTAGAAACTCAATGTTATTTGGGTTTTAAGCCAATCTTGGATAGTTTCCTACCACATAGGATGGAGGGTGTTTGTAAAATTCCCAAATAATAACAAATCTTCTAGGACTACACACATTTGCTAATTTATTGTATGATTTACAACAAAAAAATGAACAAACTGGTTCCTCTGTCACCGTCTCTTTCTGTGATGAGGTTTTTCCACTTTTCTACTCATTCACAGTTTTTATTCTGTCTGCTTGTTACTTTTTCCTCCTCCCGTTTTACAGGAGTTTATGTGCCTGAATGAACCCAAAACTACAGGCAGGCAAAGCAGCTCAATCGTGGAGCTGCTCAGCAGAGGAAAGAGACTACAAAGCTGCACTAATATCGTACCCCTGAATATTTTAGACACAATTTATTTTTAATCCTCAGGCTGGAAATCTGAGTGATTCAGTCCCATATTGTAGCCCCTGAGGGTGTTTCGTCCCTCATACTTTTTTAATGACCACACTTCTTTCCATCCAGAGGGAGGGGGGGCTGGGACTCGGTAAACTGGCCTATAACTTGAGATGAGATCCTATAAGTTGCCAGCTGGGAGTTTTAGTCTTATATCTGATTGCCAAGTTTTACTCTACATGAATATATAACCTAAATTTAAACCCTGAGTAAGTTAAATTAGCTTCAGGAAGATTAAAATGAAGTTACTAAACATCTAAAAGCAGATATGCAGTAATAAGTCATAGACATTATGATACATAACAGTATTTATGTATTTATTTATTTAAGAACATCCCTGTTCTTAAACCATATCAGATATACAATTTCACTGTTTTGTCTTCATTATGGATCTCATAAATCCAAAATGATCAGAGCATTTAGATTACTGATGAAACACCAACATAAAATGAGGATAATACATTTTGAATTCCAGTATCCATCTATTTGTGTCCAAAAATCAAATCTGTTGCTTGGTGAACAGAAAAGGTGGCCTTATATTATTGGAGTTGTGAGTGAAAATTGTGTTCATGTAGCCTCTGCTTTTAGAATAATTTAGTGAAGAGGCAAATTCACTGGATGATTAAAGACAATACAATTGGCAAAAGCCGCTAAATTTGTTTCACAAGTGTTCATGCAACATTTGTAGCTTCCCAAACTTCCCCCTAGTAAAGCTTTTCCTCTTGATGCTTCTGTAAAACCACATATTGTTCTCACGGTTGCATCTTGCATGATGAGATCATTCCAGACTGTAAAATGCCTCATGTGTTGGGGTTAATACGGCAGTATGCTGGAAATGTCAGCTTGGGGGAAAATGAAATAACCCTACCTCATAAATAAAAAGATGTTTTTATTATCTGTCCATTGTTACAGCTGAGCTGACGGTTCTGTTGCTGGGATCTCGTTTCATGTCAATCAGCAAGGCGTCGCAGCTTGTTCAGATCTGGAACCGTTCTCTGCTAAGTGCAAATTCTGCAAAATTAGACTTTAGATATCTGGGTTATGAATTAAAATTATGGGGAATTTGGTTTGTTATAATTTTCCATTTATTGTAACAATGTTATATGCGTTGTTTAATGGGTGTCATAAAAAGCAAGATTAGTTAGCTGTTAAATAATCACTTTGCAGTCGGGTTCGATTCCAGCTCCCTCCCTCCACATGTTGATGTGCCTCTGAAAACACATTCAGAGGTAAGGCATGTGGGCCACACATGTTTGTGAGAACGGACCATTTAGGTAAAACAGTGTACAGAGATCATAGTGACTTTAAGCTGAACATATTCAACATGAACACAAAATAAAGATATTAAGGAAAATACTTTTTGACAAGGAATATATTTAGCTACATTTTAAGAGTCAAGAGAAAGTAAAAACAACAGCAGCTCCCTTCACAGTCCAGGTGAAAACATCTGGATCTAGATCTTGGGACAGCAGGTGGGATTTTAGTTTGACAATCTGAGGCTTACAGTTCAGTGACTTTAACGTTTCCAGGAAACAAGAATGAGCCTGAGTATACAGGTCACTAAAAGTAAAAGTTATGACTTTACAATGATAATCCAAACCAAGGACTCTAAAACAGGAATGATGTGAGTTTTTTAAAGTCTTGCTGCAGAGGGCCACCTGAAAGTAGTTAAAGGCTATTCTATTGAAAACTGTGGAAAAGTCTAAAGAGGAAATAAAAACCCTGTACAGTTGCTGTTTTGATACCAATCTTATTCATTTGAAATGTTTCTCAAATGATAAAAAAACAGTTGCCACAAAGTATTTTCAATTAACTTAAAACGACTTTGATCTCCAAATGTTTTAAATTTGTCTCTGTGGTCTAGTTTAAAAATTAAGTCTTATTTTTTTTGTTTGTTTAAAGCAGATTTTTTCCTTTAACATGCAGCAATATTTCAGAAATACATCTGATGAACGATCAATGATCGATGAAATGGCTCAGATTCATACAACAGGAAAGACTAGATACAAAGACTTTAACACTAATTTATTAATGCAGAGATTAGTAAGGTAGCTCAAAATAACAGAAGCCTTATTGTAATATAACTCTTTAATGTAAGTCAAAATACATTTATTTGGAAGTACAGAAACAGAACCATTAAGCCTGTCTGGGTAGTTGCCCCTCAGGTTAACATTGCACGAGATTCACTTTGAATGCAATTATTTAGATCAACGCAGTGGAAATAAAGAGACCTCATTGAAGGCATTACTGTCATCTCCAGTCAGTAAAGAAAAAAGTAAATATACTACAAGAAAATATCTGTTATTGAGGGAGAGATGTGCAAATGCAAATAATAACGCTGAAGTAAATATTTCCTTTTCAGTTCTGTCTAAAGTTTGGGTTTTATGAATCAATGAGGGAAAATCTTCACAAACCTTTAGGTGCATCATATATTTACTATATCATTGGTGGTTTAAAACAATCAATATACTTTAGAGTCAGAAATACTCTAATTTATATAATGATACATTTTTAAATATATTTACCAAGTCTTTTTCAATTGAGCAAAAAGTTATTGTAAATTTTGATCATGTTGCATTGATTGTTATAAAATCAGGGTTTCATCTCAGTCAGGAGAAAGCACAGACTCTGTACACTGTTGGCCTTAAAGTCCAGATTTCAGCCTGAATTAAAATACTCCTACTGTTTAGTGATTATTGCAGTTGTTTGCAGAAGGTTGGTTAGGCAACAATTGTAATCAGTTTAATTGCTTCAGTGCAAATCATAATAAAAGAACAAGGTTAAAACAAAACAATTACTTTTCAGCATTGTGAGGAATGAACATCAACAAGCAATCAACAAATGTAAGTCTTTTCCCCATCATTATTTAAAACCAAATATAAAATACATCTTAGCTCTTGATTGTGGGTTCGTGATTACAGACATTTTACATTTGTTTATTTCCAGCGCTGTTGAGAGAAGGGGCTGATGGGCTTCTATAAATGCTTTGCTTCATGATTAATATTGATTATATTACAAGTGAGATAAAACAGAAAGTGTATATGAGTCAGAAGACGTCAGTGTCACATGTCCAGGTTTAAGATTTACTGAAAACTGACAGATAAGAAACACCCCTTGAGTTCTTGACAGTTTATATTAAATAGTGTGTTTCCCTTTAAATTGACATCATTTATGTACTAAGTGGACTCTGACAGAGTTATGACAGTAAACCTGGAAGTGGCTGTATAAAAATGATTTCTCTTTTGATTTAATCCAAAATCCTGTCGCTCTGCTTTACTTGACCTTTCAGTTGATGTTTGTACTTTGATGCAGTTCAGTGAGCTTTTCAAGGCTTATGCAGAACGGCATGCTTTTCATAAAAAATCAATAACTTTTTAAAAAAGAGTATATAAAAGTCAGGTTTTGATGTATTTATGAGTTCTGGGACTAACTCTTTGGTTTTTGTTCATATTTATTTGACCACAGCTCCACTGAATAGATGCATTCAGTTTAAATTTAGATTGCTAGTAAGGAACTACATTTTCAATGACTGTGAAGCTAAAATTAATATTATTAGTATTAAGCTCGCAATATTACAGCTAATAGTTCTTTTAATGCCAAGAAACACCGGATCCAATGCAAGAAAATATCTGGTCAGTAATTAGAAAACCTTAAAGTTAATGGCACATCACTAGTAATTCCTGAAAAACATTCATTTAAACGAGTTACTGCAGCAAATCCTTTCATTAATGAATATGTTCATTTTTCAGTTCAAATGAAGTCAGGATGTCGGTTGGGTGGAAGATCCGTGTACTGACTCGATGATAAAGATTCATTCAGTGAGCGACAGCGCCTCTTCAGCACAGAAGCTGTACTGCAAATCAGGATCTGGTCTTGCTGTGACACAGCTTCATATCACAGAGCACGAATGAGTCAAAGCTGTCTAATCCCTTGGACAATTATAAAGATCTAAATATATTGCTTCATTTTCGATTTCATTTCCTCTCAATCTCATTAGTTTTTGTACCGAAGTCTGTTAAAATAATGGGGACGGGTGTGTGTGTGCAGTTGTTTTTATGTGGCATCACACCATTAGTTTGCTGGTGGGGAACTATTAATTGGACTCCGTGATGTATGATGTATAATTTTATCACACATAGTCACAAACGTGTAACCTTGTTTCTGAACTGCACTCTTGATTTTAGCTGTGAGCCCTCACTGGAGTGGCGCTGTGTCGCCACATGAACACATCCTGAGTGGTGCCGCCGTGTGAGGATTGTACTGGAAGAGTCACAGTTTCACCTGTTTTTCCCATCACTACTCTACCAAGATGGTCGGAACTTCACAGCAATTTTATGGGAACGTCACGGTAGGGAGGTAAAACCAATCTGCTCTGGCTCTGGGGGGGAAAAGACTAACTAAAATCTTTTAATTGCAAAAATAAAGGAGTGCATTTACCAATGGTAGGAGCTCAAAAGTACAGAAAAAAATAAAAGAACAAAACAGCCATATTTTTCAAGCAGCCAATACGCCTTTAGGTTTATTTTTTCTTCTTCTTTTGGGGTTTTTGTTTATTTCAAAAAAATATGTATATATTAGATATGTTAGGTGTGCATTACTGCCACCAGCTGGAAGGCAGTGGAACTGGAATGGAGTTTTCCACTGAAATTACGCTCAATCAACATCAACAACAAAAACTCATATCACTTCATATAAACAAGCCAGTCTGAAATAATTTATCAAAGCTTGAGCTTGATCTGATATTGAACTTCTTTGTAATATTTCAAAGGGATTTAATCTTATTTTTGTTTTAGAAAGACTATGCACTCTTTCATTTCCATATTTCTGACAGCATTCTATAGTATAATATGTTCTATAGTTTCATCTTCTCCACTTTAAGCTGGATTGGCTTGTGTTTTTGTTGCTAGGATTTTCGGTGCAAGCTTTTACATAAATACTCTAGTGGTTCATATAGAGGGACCCTCAAGTCCGAGCCTGAATGTCAGAAAAAATTGGATCACAGTGTAAAGAGTCAGACGTAAGTGTTGTGGGTTGACCTTTAACTTCTTCAGCATGTGTAAATCAAAGGGGCTGTAAAGGAATGACGGGGCATGCTGTATCCTATAACAAAAGGTTTTACTCACTGTAAAATAATCCAATGATTCCATATTTTTGATTCCATATTGAAAAATGCTTGTGGGAGATTCCTGCTTGAGATTTGTCCCATAAACCAGAGCTATAAATGTGTATCTTTGTGTCTGCACTAATGAATTTAGCTGTGATTTTGTGTAGGCGCCTTGCTGCTCATTCTGCTGGAGGCCATATTTGTTCAGTCAGCTGTTTTTTTATGGAGGTAATGTTAAATCACACAAGAGCTAAAGCTGAAGGGAAAAGTAGTAACACACAAATTGAATGAGCCTAAAGAAAATTACTGATGTTATGTGTCCTTGTTGTTTGATGAAGTGAACTTTGTTCTGGTGATGAGATATTGCTAAATAGTAGTTGAATAGCAGACACAATTAGTCCTAACAGTTTAGGCTGATTACCCTTCAAATTCCCACAAGAATGTTTTGCTGACTGTTTTAGTAAAATGCAAAACATTTGAGTACCTTTAATTCTTATTCTTTATGCATTTGCTACTCATGTTTTCTTGCTCCAGACTGTTGTGCACAAATCTAGTGTTTGAGTCAGAGAAAGGAGATCACAGCAGGAGTTCTATGATATTGGATTGAAATAATAGACACTCTTTAGCATACCAAGCATCGGTTGTGACAACAACTAAAGATCAAGTGGGTCTAAATTGTAGTTGAATAGGTTCAATAGGTAGTTGTTTAGGTTCAATCAATGAAGACATTTTTATTCCTAGAATAATCAGTTTGAATGCCCGGCTCTGTTTCACTTGGCAGCGCTGCACTCAATATTTAAAAAGTCACATAGCAGAGAGAAAACTGTGCTACCAGGGCAAAGAACGAATCTAATTGGATCAATAGGTCAAACTGCCACGGTTGTGATGTTGTATTACAAAATAAATGTGATTCTTTTGGGTTCTAAAACTAAAATTAACATTTGTTGATAATGTCCAGTTAACTGGTCATATTTAAAACTGATAGGTCAGAAACTCTAAGAAGCCAACATGTGCCTGTCCTAATCAGTGTTTTTTTTAAATTTATTTTAATCAATCCATCATTTAATAGTTTAATAGGCATTTATCAGGAATGTGGAGGCTACATCGAACTTGCCTCTGACTGTAAGCAGAAACATCTCTGAGACAGACGTGAACATTGAGCTTCAGACAGAGGAGCAAGAAAATCTCCCAGAGTAAGAGCCAGCGACTGAAAACGACACCAAGCAGCAGTAATAAGGCAACAGTAGCGTATTTATGAACATCAGATAAGGATTCAAGGATTTATTTTAATTAGATCTACTTGATTCTGTGTCTTTGTCAAAAGAATATTGACTTCCCATGTAATCATCCATGGCAAAATAATTACTATGCAAGGATGTATTTAACTATTTGCAATAAGTAAAACATCTTCTATTTTTAATATTGCCAGAAAAATATTTAAAAACATGGACACAAATCTCTTTAACGTTTGAAATCCAAAATGAATTCAAGCAATTACATTGCCTATAGAAAGTATTCCCCATTTGTATGTTTTAACCAAGCATTTCTAAAAGTATCGAAGAGGCATCAACAGCAGGCAGTCTGTACAGATCTGTCTCAGTCAGGCTGCTCAGCTGGATGGTATCATTTTCCTATATTCTTCTAAACTGTTCCAGCTCTGTCAGGTTGCATGTGGATCATCTGTGTGTTTTCTTTTTGTAAATTAAATGTTGTATAAAGTCAATGTTCTCTTGCAGATGGAAACGATTTGTCCTCTAGGATTTTACTGCATTTTGCTACATTCATTTTAACTTTTACCTTTACAAATCTTCCAGGGAAAAGCTGAATTATATTGATCATAGTTGATTTGTAAAAGCCAGAAAAAGGGTAAAATATCTAAGACAGGGGAATATATCTATACACAGAAGGCATCATAAAAAGCTTTAATCTCATTCCTACAGAATTTGTGTTCAGATCTGAAAAGGTGAGTCCAACCAAGCTGGCCTATAAAACAACTCAAATGAAAATATTCTCATCACTAGCTTTATCACAAATTATTGGAGTTATGTAGAAAATGAGTCTCTGGGAACCCACTGATCAGTTTCAGTTATGGTTTCTGTCTGCAAGAAAAAGTTGTGAACAGAGTCTGAGAGAGAAGACTAATTTAATGCTGAGATAATACAAGGTCTGGGGCATATCAGGAATAAAGCTGCAGGTGAGGGTTGGCGTGGGTTTCCATTTAGAAACAGAAAACTGCTGAGACGCACCTGTCGGTACAATCTGTCCTCCTCCACAGTGCAGCACTTTAAGGTTGCAAAGAGACAGCAGCTGCTTCAGAGCTGGGGTGCAGCATTTCCTCTCAGTCTTTCATGGTTACGTGAAACCCTCTTTCTTTGTATTGAATAATCTACCTGGGCAACTCATCATAAAATTCTATAGAGAGTTTTATGTCTCCCACCTTTTAAAGCCATCAGTCAAATGACAATCACACCACAGTTTTTCAGGAACCGCTCCCCCATGTTTGGATTGGATTTTAGTGGATAAAGTTTTCCTGTGGCATTGATTTTAAGCAAATCAATGATTGGAGTGGCTCTCAGGTCTCTGGGTTAAGTAGGTTCTGACATCTGGCATAGATCTGAGGCTGCAAGGATGAAAAGTCTTAAAGGAGCTTGATAGAAAAGAACAGCAGCTTAAATCCATCAGGACATTGAGCGTGTTCATACGTTTGTGGATTTACAGAGAACAGTGTGGGAGGAAGAACCAAACTTCACACAATGTTTGTTCTTCTGGGCTTCCTTACATTATATACGGATGCTTGTTTGTCACCCATGATTGAAACTGAAGCCTAAAGGAGCACAACTTATAGCATTTGATTTGTTTCAGATATGCAAAAACAAACATTGGTGTTTAAATTGATAAAAAAGTTGACGGAGCTATTTATTTATGATGAACTAATCTGTACATACTGTTGCTTAGGTAAGATTTTGAAGTGGCCTAGTCAAAGTCTGGACTGATGCTCTGCTGTGATGTTAAGGAGCTTGATCATGTTTTAAAAATCCTCCAATGGGAATGAATCTAAAAAATTGTCAAAAGAAGACTGAACCAAGAATCATCCACAGTAAAGGTAAAATACTCATAACGAAGCTCAGGAAACACATGATGGTCGTTATTGATGCCAAGGCTGGTGCATTACTTTTATGTCAGCTTGGTTTGGATGGCTTTTTCCTCTTTGTAAAGGAAATCTTGTCTCTCAAACTCTAGTTTGGTTCAGCAAACAGACAATTCACAAACTTCAAAAAGAAAATTTCAGGAGTAAAGAACAAATTTTATGTTTTTGTTGTAAGTGGACTTTCCACAATAATATAGGAAAAATTAGAACTACAAAAGTTCAAACTTAGCTCTGTTGTAGACTTCTTACAATACTCATTTTTGGCACTGATCAACAGAAAATTGAAATGGCTGCTTTCCTTATCTGACCCCAAATTTAGATGTTTTTCAGTCACCCGGAAAAAAGCATGTCCTTCACACGGGGAGCGAGCATGTGAATCCAGCCGAATCACAACCTTTTCTCAAAACTTCATTCTGACAGGTGAGAAGCAACGCTTCCCCGGGGCAACAACAAGAGTTGGCAGCAGGAAGCATGATAATGGAGAGAGCTGGATATGATTAAATAGATGGTGACTTAAATATGTAAAACACATCATGAGGCAGTAGGGTATTAACTACTCCTCTTCATCTTGGATGTAAATACAAAAACAATGCAATAAATATCTTTCTGTAATTGAAATGCTACCCAAAAACAGAAATCAATATTATTTTACCTTCATAATTCGTCTTTAACCTATCATCCCCCATTCGAGAAGCAGCGCAGACAGATTGTAATTTGGTCAAACAGATCTAATGTTCCAGAAAAAGGTTTCTGCCAAGGCAGTCCTCCAACAGCAGGTCTGAGTAGATTGCAGGCACTGAGTACACAAAGCCAAGCAGCTGATGACTGGCAGGACAAATTCCAGGTGCAAGTGGTCAGGGGGAAGAAGTGAGCAAGGAGGCAGAAAAGCTCCAATCCACTCTGGCTGAGCTCACTAGATATTAAATTAGACCTGCTACAGTAAAACCTGTGCAGAAAGGAGATTCAGAACCGCTGGGTTTGGATCAAATTGAATGAATATGAATGTGTGCATGTTTTTCAAAGCAGAGGAACTCAAGTCAAACTGTTTACTAAATACTTCCTTCTCATCTTGCTTCCAATGTCAGGTTTTCTATACAGAAACCTGACAAAAAAAATTACTCACCCATTTAAATAACTGAATTCTGCTGTTAAATCACTTTCATGGCCACAGGTTGATAAAACCAGCACACAGGCATTATAAACTGCTATTATAAACATTTGTGAACCAATGGAGCACTCTAGGAGTTTGATGAATTGGACCTTGATAGAATGTGACCTGTGAAATGTCTCTACTATTAATATTATGAAAAGGGAAGTATTAGAGAAGGAGAGCAACTTGATCATAAAGTGCTGGATTTCCTGAAATGACACAGGAGGATCAGGAGATGCTGAAGTGCTGTAGCTGCAGAAACAGTCATAGAATAGAAGACCGTCTTATGCAGCAGTGTATAGCAAGTCACCACTGGACTGCAGAGCAGTGGAGAGTTTAGGAATGACAACTTGTGCTGCTCTGTCATGTGGATTAGTCTAAGTCAGTTTCTAGGAGAACACTTGTCATAATGTATTATGTTGAGGTTTAAGTTGAGTGATTGTACTTTGAGTTTGAACCAATTTAATTGAACTCTAGTTCATTGAATTGAAGTTCTTTCATTTGTGAATGTGTAATGAACTTTGATACAGACCAAAAAAGTGAACTTTGGTTCGCTTAAAAATCTAGATCTTGGTTTGGTTGAAGTGAACTGTGTTGCAGTTTTAATGCACACGTAAATACTAGTGGATCGGAGGTCCCTTCAAAAACAGGAAGTGAAACTATAGTGCAGGGCATTCTGGGTAAATACAGGCACAACAAATGTGTGTCTAGCCCTAGCAGGAAAATAGGGCTCATTGTCTTTTACCAAGGACAAAAGATAAATCCTAGAACAGCTTTCGATTTTGTTTACATTTCATAAAGAAGGAAGTTGCTCTCAGTGTCTTCTTCAGAGGTTTTCAAGTTGTTTCCTTCAGTGGTTCTCGGTGCAGCGCCACCACAGGCGAGGGCGGGAACAGGTTTTTCAAAGTGTTCACCACACCTGTTGAAAATGTAACAAATGTTACAATTTTGGTCCCCAGTCGAAATAAATCTACCAAATTTCCAGGTGGAAAAACACCTTGAGTCTGTTTTTCAATATTTGGGCTCAGTGAACTGGGTCCAGTGAACAGAACATTTAATGCTGCATCACAGTACATAATCTAGAGCATTTCATTCTTCCAACCCAACAGAAAGATTTTCTATGGTGACTCCTTCTTTATTTAACATGACTGAGCACCAGAGCACAAAGAAAAATCCATAAAGGCATAGATAAGTGGTTGTGGTGTGGAAAAACTTGCACAAACGCCAAACATTAATTCAAATAATGAGAAAACCATCTGAATGAATTGAAGGCTGGATAAATGGATTAAGTACGGCACCAGTGGTGGACTGGTAATCTGTCCGTCCTGCAGATATCCAGAGGGGCGGGGAATGCTGGCCTGCCTGGCCTGGCTCATTGAACTAGAAGAATAATATCTATGACCAAGCAGCAGCATCCAGCCCTTAGATCAATACTTTAAACCAAAGCATCAAATGCATTGAGCTTAGAAAACATCTTTAATCTATGCAATAATTGCCAGATGTATATTTCTTTGTGTTTTTAGATGAGTTCAGTAAGAAATCTACTGTTGGAGCCATTGTTGTTTCTGGGTGTTTATGTCAAGTTGCAAATATGAAGAAATATGTCCAGCACCGTGCCCCCCACACCCCAGCATCCCACCCCCACCCCAGGAAAGTAGGAATAAGATTGCTCATTCTTCCTCATGAAGAAGGGTCTCTATACTTCCTTAACCCTCCTTTAGCTCTGTAAAACCAGCAACTTTTCTCACAAAGTGACAAACAAGACACTGGAATAACAAGCAGGGCAGGAATTTTCCTCAGTGGGAATGAGAATCATAGTCTCTTCTTACAAGAGACAGTGTCTGCTTCTACATAGATAATTTTCAAAGACGCTGGCAGGACTAGCCCTTTCTGGCTGACTGTGTTCATGCCAGGAACACTTCCTGGCTGTGTTTATATGCTGTCAGCTTTGTAAATCACTGGAAGCAACCTGGGTTTTCCCAGTCATGTTGGAACTGATTCCACCATGACTGTGTGAGCTGCTCATGACATTCCTTCCAATTAAATCTGAAATAAAAAAGTCAACTAAATTGTAACCTTTAAGACGTAGCTTTTAATTGGAGTATATTTTTCAATATATTTTTTACAGATTGTTTGGATCGATTTCTCAAATGCTCTCCTTCTAAGGCCTGATCACATTTAAAAAAATATTTTTCTCATTTAGACTTTTAGGCAGCAAATTTGATACAAGATTGTTAATGTGAACTGAATCAAGCTGCTTCATTTACGTGCTCTGAAACTCCACTGAGAACACCTCAGGGCTGAATGAATTTGAGTGTCCTGAGGGAAAAATCCTTGGCTGTCCCACTGAGGAGGCGCTTTGAGGGTAAAAACAAAGTTCTGATCCCACTGAGTTACATTGTAGTTGACCAATCATCATGTTTCTGATGTTTTACCCTAACAGCCCAGACAGATCAGGGGAAACATTCAGAAGCAGGCGGCGTCTAAAATTGGCAGTCCAATTTGTTCCCGTCTCAGATTTCTGTCCCAAACCTTTGGTATTATTTTAAATGTATCAAATTTAGTTTTACATGGAGATACAATAGAATCTCTAACAGGTAAGTTGGTTAAAATCATGTTTTCTTTAGCCACAGAAAACAGAGTTCGTAACAATGATTTGAAAAATTAAAGGTTTGCCTTTCACAGCCTAGGACATTTTCATACAGATGGCAGCTCACTGTGCCATTCCCTAAACAGCTGCTGCATAATATTTCCTTTCATCAGACGAGCTGTAATGTTGTTTACCTGTTTCCCTTCAGAGCTCTGATTATTTTTTTCCAAGCTGGAAGCATCAGTGATGACTTATTTATAGCTCATCAACTTATGGTGACATTTAGCTAAATCAGGAGTGCATTTAAAAGACGAGTATGTTTTCGGCTATTGTTTACTCTTCTTTTAAGGATTTTATTTACCATTTGAACAAAAGAAAAATTTTAAAAGTGCATAAAATAGGTAAATTATCATCATGTGTGAAGAACATAATGTATTATTCCTTCTGCTGTAAAGTAGGAATGGATTTTGTTAATATTTTGGGATGTTTTTATCTTCAGATTGTTGGATGTGGTGATTGAGGATGATGGTAATATTGACATGGTGTTGCGTTCAGGGCTCAGCTGTTTGCCTGTGGGGATGTTTCTTACTCAGACGGCGGTAGAGCAATTCATTCCAGATCTGGAAGGTCATCGGTTCCATTCCCTGCTCTCGCAGCTTTCCGACTCTGAATGATGTTGTGTAACAACATTAGCTGAGTGGCTAAATGTGCGGTCTTGGTTATTCAATAAAAAGACTTTAGGAATTTAAATGTAAATTAGTTAAGTCTCGAAGCAATCACGGTACTACGTCTAAATCTGGGACATGTAGCCCATGGCAAGCATATTAAGATGAATTTTAGAGTCAAGGCTGCTGGTGGTATTAAACCACACATTGTAACAATGAAAATGTAGAGAATGAATGACTTTGTTTGGAGAATATTTTTTTGTTTGTTGGGGATCAGCTGAATACACTTGTAGTAATTTAAGACAGTTCCTCAGACATACTGTTTCCTAGTGACATGATAAAAAAAATCTAAATAAATCAGAAAAGTTATCAGGAAGATAATTGTGGACCTCCACCAATCAATTTCCACTGCCCTGCTCCACTGTTTTAAACAATTATTACTATAAACAGAACAGCAATGCAGTAATGTCAGGCCATCGTACTCTAAGGAGATGGGTTGTAAATCCCAGGACTGAATGAGTTTCAGAAATAAAATGTACGTCTCAAACGAAAAACAAACAACCTTACAAACACTCACTCTGGTAAGAGTTGGTGCTGTTAACAGAGAAATGATTCCTGTACTGCAATGAGCTGAAAGGCGACTCAGAGAAGAAGAATAATCCATAACTTAAAAAATAACACAAAAAGTACACATTACAGTTTTCAGATTCACTGAGGGACAAAGACCAACAGCCTGGACACATATTCTGTGGTCTCATAAAATCAAAACTGAAAATAGTGTTCCTGTTTTTATTTGCATCATGATTAACAAAAAACAAACAAACAAAAAAATCTATGTACACCATGGTCAGTAATGATAAGAAAAACTTTCATCTTCTAACAAGATTTTTCATCTTCTGTACTTCATTGACATTTTTGATGAAGAATATTTTATATATTCAGCTGCAAGTCTTTGATGTTTTAAAGGCCTCTCTGAAATCATCTTAATTTTTAACTGTTGACAGATTATCAGATTTTAGTTGAGACTTTGACTGGGCCTCTACAGAACATTCAAAGCTCTTTATTTAAAAAAAAAAAAAAAAAAAAAAAAAAAAAAAATCAAAAGTTTATTAAATGCAATGCTATTTGATGAAATATAACAAAATTTGGAAATCCTCTGTGTCTCACTCAAAGTAAATAATTGTCCAACCCACTAAAAAATAAGTAATTCAAATTCTTGTAATTATATAATTTTGAATTGCTGCATTAATACACAAGTTTCTATAATTTTCATGTTATCGGATGTCATACAACATCTTTTTTAGTTCATGCTGCTTATAGTACTATATTGTCTACATGAAGTTTTTTGCAGGTCCGTCTTGAAATGTTCGTAGATGTATCTGTCTCTGTGCTTCATTACCCAGAGTGCTCCAAGAAAGTGACTGAAAATGGCTTTGTTCTTTACTTCCATCACTGTATTATTCCAGACAGACCATTACTTTATTGCTCAGTCATTAAAGTGAGCATGAACAATTCAACTAATTGAAGAGGAGAGGAAAGCATTTTCAAGTGATATACTGCAAGAAATGAGATAGGAGTTTGATTCTGACTGCTTTTTATCTTGTTAGTCAAAGAAAATTGATGGTCTACATATTGATTGAAACACATATAGAGCTTTGTCACCACAGCAGCAAGCAGAAATCTTTTCTTCAGTCTGAATGTCACAGAATTTCCACCCAGCTGCAACTGTGCATTCGTGACATTTGAAAAAGAAGCTGTGCCTCAAAGCTTCTTGCAGACCTGGTTGAAGCGAGGCAAGAACGACAACAAAACAGCTATTATCTGTCACTATGTGATTTATCTAACCTTGTTCAGCACAGAAGATCTCGACTCTATTGAGGCATGCCTCACTGTCGGTCAGTCCTGAATTGCGGTTGGTTGTACAATTCACCTGAAAGTCACCCCGCTGATTGAACACGCGGCGGCTGTTCCCTACGTTCTCATGGGTGACTTAAAATGGTGGTAAGCATGGAGAAACAACCCCTCCCCCCACTTTTTTAGCACCAACATGCAGCTACAGCGATCACATGCTGTACTGGAACATGAGAAACCCAGCTAACACTGTTGCCATGACAACCCAGCCAGAGGATAACTGTTTTACAGCATATTACACCACCCACCACCTAGCCTGGCTGGGAAATGTGTTGCTTTGGCAGCCGCTCAGGCTCACCAACTGCGGTGATTAGAACACGTCTTGTAAAGGAATTGCCTTCCGTCCTGCTAGAGCGACTGACAAATGTAAGGAGTAAACACTAATGAGCCGTCCTATTGTTAGATGTGCTTGAAAAGAGCAGAAATTAATTGAAAATGTCGCATCAGTATTGGAAATGTCATTGATTTTACGAGGTACACTCCAACCATGTTGATAATATATTACACATTGGTGGCACTTAATAGCAAACCTGGCACTGGGTAACATGACAGAATTCCCTTTGTGGCACTTATTTCACGCAGACACCAACATATTGGAAAAACTAATTTTCATGTAAAATTACGGCACTTTGTTATCTATTGCATGTTTTGTTGTACTCTCAAAAATGCTGTTCAATTAAGTTTCACATCAGTTTCTTTTATAGAACCTAATTTTTAAAGTCCAGTACCTGCTCTTTGAGAGTTTCCAGGATGATTTAGTTAAATTTCCAATAACAGTTTATCTTTCTCTGGCAGCTCAATGAAGACAAGTTTTTATTAACAACAAAACTAATTCAAGCAACATGATGTGTTAGGTAAAGGTAGAGGAAGATCTGACTAGCACTTTATGCACAGCAGACATGTCAACAGGTGGGTTGGTAAAAAATGGCAGACTGGTTGTAGATGAGGAGCAAAAATCAGGTTGATTGAGGAAACGCCGAGCTAAGCATTTTGTTAATGCATGACTTGTTGAAACAAATAATTTCAATTATTAAAGCCAAGGTTTTCTGGCCACCAAACAAGCAGATCTTTCTCAGTATTTGTCGTTTTTCAAGCACTTCTGAAAAATCTTCAAATGGTTGAAATGTAAACACTGAGAATTAAGGTGTGTCACAAAACTGCCAAGGATTTATTTTTGTTTTCCTGAGACTACTTAAACTTAGCATGCTTAACAAAAATAGCCTCTCTGTTGTCCCAGCTGCACTATTGATGGTTTCTATATGAGGCAGCAGATCCAGGCCATTCTCTGTTTACCTTCTGTCATCATTAGCTTCAGTCCAGTGAGGATAGCATCAGAACAACTATCGCTGATTAGCAATGTAGCGTTGGGAAGTGAGGGAGAATGAGCCGGCGCCCTGCTGTCTGATTGTTCTCATGGATGAAGATTAATTTTACACCACATCACTCTACGCTCTGATTGGCTGAACTAATGTCCCATGAGAACCCTTAACTATACACAGATGATGAGATTGATTTGGTGAAATTATTCTATTTATCTGAAAAATTACATCAATTTTACAAATAAAAAAATGTCACAGCTTAGCTAAACAAAAGCACAACACTGTTTGTGAAATAATTTGTTTATAATAAGAACAGGAGAAATCTCTGACTGACAAAGAAAGTCAGACTTGTTGATAAAAGGGCAATTTATTTACAGTATATCCACGAGACATTCCTAACCTTTAAAGATTTCTTGTTTCATAGAAAAAATGCAAAAAGATGCTTCAAGCAAAAATAATTAATGTCACTCCTTACTTGGAAAAAGTCAAGCATCAGAATGCTGCTTATAATAAAAAAGAAAATGTGTTATTTTATCATTATTGCATGAATAACATTTAACTTATTGGTTTTATTTTACCAGTTTATTATTCGTTTCCAGTTAGACTAAACTGTTTGGATATAAAATGTCTTCCAACATTGGAAATTACAACAAAGCTTAGGATTTCTCCAGTTTCTTGCAATAAAATGTAAATGTAAAGCTTTTTAAAGAACAACATTAAATGGCTGAGAAATATAAAAATCTCAAAATTTGTCTTTAGGGCATAATGCAGGTAAAAATGTTGATGACCAGATGTGACCAGTTGCGAAGCCATCTGATCCAACTCAGCACCAGACGGTGAGCCGCAGCTCTGGAGCAGAGAGGAAGCAAGAATTTTTCTAGACTTGTAACATTTCTGCATAAGACATGCTGGTCACTGTATCGTCTGCTAATAAAAACATGAATGTATTTATTTTTCCAGGATATTTTTTTTTCATTATTGCCTTGCATTTTTTGTGGTGGCAGATTTCAAGGTTGAATGCAGTTTTTCTTTAAAAAGTCATCTCGACATTATTAATTTAATCTGGCTAGTACAATTTACTTTTTTGTTCTGTTCTCTGTAAAGCTGAGTAACGGTTGTGTGTGACAACAGTTTCTGAAATACCAGCCTGCCTGACAGAAGTAGCCGCGCCATCTCCAAATGTCGTTACCATGATCGTTACCATCTCCAAATGTCTAAATGTGATGTTTTTTTAACCTAAAGACCAATAAATTGAAGTCTGGAAGATTTCTAAACATGTACCAACTATAATAAAGAATGATTCAATCTAACAGGTTTACAGGTACAAGCATTAAAAATGATTTTTTTTCTTGAAAATTCTGTCTTAATTTGAAGTTTTGCAGCTTCATAATAATGTAAGACGGGAGTACAAATGCCAGCTTTTAATATTTTATGAGATTTAATTACCCTTTTACCTAAAGGTGTAAATCTTTTTTTTATCATTGCCTGGTATGGTGATATGATATTGGCTAATGAAACCAGATGAGTTCTCCAGTTAAAGAGGCTGACATGTAGCTAGTTTGCTGTTTTCAGATCTTTATTTTAAAGATGTGCAATATTTTCCCTGCGGCCGATTCTCACTCTTGGTTTTCGCAGCAGGCAGTGAGAATCGGTATCAAGGAAAACCAAGAGGCAGCGTTTCTTTTGTTCCTGCCCCTGTTTTCATGTTCAGAAGCATAAAACTGCAGGGTCTGCTGCGTATACTAATGGCTACTGCAGTTAATTTGACACTGGTATTGTGTTATTTTATTTATGGGTAATCAAAAACTGAATTCACTATAGGTGTAATGAAATTACCTTTCATTAAATTTCTCTTTACTCTCTTCTGTTTGGCTATATGATCCACTAAATGTGACGCTCTAAATACGTTTTCTATTCTGAAATCATTGCTTCAACATCCACTAAACCTGAGCGAATCTGAGACATGAACCACAAGATGACAATGGTTGTCCATGTCTAGAACCATGTTTCTGATTCAGAAGATGTTTTAGATTGTTCCTGAACCAGAGACAATATCAAATGTCTTACTTTGACTTGGGAGAAAAAAAAAACTGGGCTGTTGTTCAGATGAAAGTAAACTTTATATTTCATTTGGAAATGAGACTCCTAGAGTTTGGGTGAAGTGTAAAATCTTCAGTCAGTGATGATTTGGGAGCCATGTAATCTTCTAGTGTTGATGTATTCATCACTTTTTGGATTGAACCTCTGATTAATTACGCTTGTATTTCCCCAAAGATGATTAATCTGCAAAGATGTTTTCTAAAATTACTCATTTGTGATCTAATTAGCAACTTGTGCCAGGTGAGTCCCGCCTCTCACATGATGACCCCCGTGAACCTGAACCCTAACCTTAACCCGATGGATCCAATTGCATAGCGCTTAACGGACTGAATAAACATGGATCCATGTTGCTGAAAAACTCTGCAGGGAAAATAACATCAACCTTAATGAATGATACACAGAATAACAAGAAATCAGTAACTTTTATTTAGAAATAGTTTCAAAAATAATGAAGTTAGCACACATTCCATATACAAAATGTTAAGCCTGAATATGTAATGGAACTGATTAGCAACTATGGTTTGTTTCTAATGTTGAATTGAAGAAACATTGAAAATAATACAGCTTAGGTTGAGATTTGACAGGGAATTGAAGACAAATGTGTTCATTTAAAAAAAAAAAATAGTGCAAACAGAACTGAAAATAGTTTAAAAGCATTTTCAGAACGCTGACAAATAAATGTAGTACTTAACGGAAGTAAAGTAGCTTTTGTAATGGGATACAGCTTTTAAATATTTCAACTTTTTATATAAAATATATGATTTATGTATATATATTGTGTGTATATTTATATTTATATATGTATCTGTCTTACATTATACTTCCAATTTCAAATAGGTAACTTCACAGTCTCAACGACAAAATGAAAACAAATGGCATTAATGAAATAAACGTATGTAGTATAATGTGGCAACAACATGCAACTGGTGCTACTTTATTGTCAGATCAATGCAAAAAATATGGAGACGGAAAAACAAAGCAAAAACGTTGTTGTTATTAGCACTGTCATGGCCACCAACTGTACACCTAGATACAAAAGTTACAGAATGTATCAGAGTCATTTACATTCACTGAGATGACAGTTATTCATTATAGTAAGACTATAGTTATATCTACTGGCACTAGAATTTGGCACTCTTACTTATTTGGCATTTTGGACCTTCACCTAAGCCGTATGAAAGTGGATGCCTTCTCTTTATGTCACTTCCGAAAGTAATACTATAATACCGTATCATCCAGTTCATTGTTTTCCATTCATGGCATGTAAACAGATTGTTTCGTCTTGAAAACAGAGCGGTAACTCTGGTCCTCATCAGAAAAATTACAAACAGCAAAAGCACTGAAGCCAACAGAGACAAAAGAACAAAAGAAAATTGCTGCAACAACTCCAACAATAAAAAGCTAAGAAGGATTATTTCCAAATGTCAAGCATTGACATATAGATCATATCAACACCTAATGTTAAAGAATAAAATATACAGGAAAGTTTTTATTAAGAATTAATTACATGACTTTAAGATTTCACTCTCTTATGCAATGTTTTTGGCTTTCAAAATATGGAACTAGAAGCTGTTTAGTACTTTCTATCTGAACTTTCACGTTAAGTCGTTCATATCCAGCCAGTATGTACGCAAGTTTATTTAAAAGCTATTCTGTGAAAATACATAAAAATATTTTTTTGTAAATTTTTTTCTCTGCAAATTTTCTTACAAAAAAAAAAAAAAATCCATTTCACATCTTAATGGAGGTGATATCAAGTGTGCTTGAAAACCCAGTTTGGCGGTAGGGGATACAGAAACAGTTGTAATCAATAAATTGACCCCTACCTCTCTCTCACACACCCAGACACACGCCCACACACACGCACTTGCACTATTCAGGCACACAAATACAGCGGGGCTGACTGAATCGCTGACACCCAGGAGAAACTGCAGCCGTGAATCAAGCCCTTGCTTCTTTCTCAGTCCAGTTCAAGCAGGTAGGAAAGCATGGTACCACAAGTTTAGAAAACAAAAGCTAACTGTTTATATGTCGAGTAAAATTCCACCCTTTAAGGGAAGCTATTGTATGGAAAATGTAGATAGAGAGCAACAGTAAAAGTCTTTGCGTGGAGAAAGAGAAATCTCTCTCATACCTTTACTTTTTCACAAGACAAATAAAAAAAGTGCCAAAACAGAAACGAGGGACGAAAGAAAAAAAAATCACTCTTTTAAAACCGTTGTAAGGCACTCAGGAGTTTCTCAGTGATCAGGATAGATCTGTCAGGCTGACGTTTAGTCCCATGTCAGGTCTCACATACGGGACAGCGTGGACAGCTTTGGGAAACTCTGGAGTCATCACCCGACCATTCTCCCCAGTACTCCCTGTAACGGAAAGTCTTGCTTTATTCCTCATGGCATCCCCAAAGGTCACCTACAAAAGCCAGAAGCCACATGCACATCCAGACACAAGCCAGCACAATCATCACACACACGCACACACACACGGATCCATACACAAACAAGAAAGCAACATGTTAGACGGATGCATCTGACCACATCAAAATGCTTAAGAGATTACATTTGATACACAAATATGAGAATGTAGATGAGAACTTAACATGAGGTCAGTGATTAACACAATGCAAGATGCAAATGATCATGTAAAGGTTTCTGCATGGTCATTGCAAGCATTATTGTTGAAGTACGTTACTAAGACAGAGGTATTAACAAGCATGGCCATCAACAGTCATACATGAAAATGGTTTCAAAGAGGTAGAGAACATAAATCAACAAACACAATTTTTATGCTTATAAAAAAGGGGGAGTATCGCTTTCTCTCATTAAAATCATAAATCACCAGTACATACGATCCGTTGGCCAACCTCTTCACTCACTAACACTGAAGGATGGAACGGATGGAGCCAAAAAAGCGTGCATTTGGGGGGAATTTATGAAAACCTCAATCCCTACCCCCTAAATTTTTACACTTTCGATCCCATATACGTTGTAACCTTCCTTATAAGTTGCAAAATTCTGTGAATTCTGCGAGGAAGTTGGATTAATATTCTGTGCATTCTTTGCCACCTTCATTCGTTTCGCCTCGGCTCGGGACTTGTAACAGAACTCAATCAAGGCCACCAGCATGGCCAAACCGAGTCCTCCGACCAGAATGTAGAAGACCCCAGCCACGTTGCTCAGGCTTAGGGCACTGGTCTTCTCCTGCAGAACGGACACGAGATGAGGATTAGTGTTTGGGGGTAGTGGTAAAATCTGACTTTTAAAGTAAATAACTAAAAAAAGGTGTACGTCAATAATAATAATAATAATAATAATAATAATAATAATAATAATAATAATAATAATAAT